>NC_088602.1:120975003-121285196 GCF_036013475.1 Columba livia
CAGAACATCTAGGGAAAAAAAATAGCACTAATTTCTCTCCCTATAACTGGACTTCTCTCCTTAGGCACCACAGATCCTGTCAGTTTTCTTGATGTGAAAAACAACAAAGGTAATTGAAGAAGCACACTTTCTGCTCATGGGCTTCCCTGCACTGCCCCCCTTCCCCTCGCCTCTTTCATATCTTTTGATTTTAGTTTGGTGGCATTGGAAGGCAAAGGTTCTTTCTGCAGACAGCAGTATGTTTTCCATAGTTCTGGAATAATATTTTTTTTCAAATACTGAATGTATATCCAAGGGGCCACTTCAGTTATTTATTGCCAAATACATGTAGGTGACATGTAAGGGCAGGATAGCACAGCCTGTGACAGGAGATCACAGTGTTAAACCCAAGTGTAGAATTGATCTGAAACATACTGAAAACAGTCATCATTCATGTTTCATATAAAACCCATCACATGTCAAAGTGGTGCAATCAAATAATGCATATTTGCTTGCTTACAGTTTGGCAGAAGACAACATCCCTGCGATACTGAAGGCTCAGGCAGAGCCCTATTGTCGGGGCGCTGTCCTGCATTAATAAAAAGACCATGGCTTTCTTTGCCTTGTCACTCATCATGGCTACGCAGTCTGTGAGTGTCGTCAGCAAAGGATAAAGAGCTTCGCTCCATTCACCTGGTTAAAAGAAAAAAAAATGGCAGCACTGTAAGTACCTTATTTGAAACAAACATGCATTAAGAAGAAACTTCCTTTTGCAAGTTCAAGTTGTTGATAATTCATATTTAGGTCTTGTTTTATTTTCACTGGCTGGTTACTCCCTGCCTGTTATTAATTAAATAATCTTACAGAATTTTATTCTGTAAGGATGTTATGACTTTCCTGACCATGTAATAGCTCCCAGATTTGCGCCCACAGGACAGGCTATACAATAGCTCATTTGGAAAGCATAACAGAAAGATTAATTTCTATATACACAAGTGTATATAACTGTGTATACATGTGCAAACATACCCTTTCACAGTGCATATGTGGACAGACAGTGTGGAGTCCAACATATAACAGAGACAGTGACTATTTGCTTAGCCATTTCTGTCAATGAGATTTCTCCCAAATATCTTGCCTTGAATCTTTTGTGAACTCATAGATATATCATTCAACTGCCTCACCAACTTATTGACCCTTGTTGCACCTCAGTGAGGTAAGACAATGCTTATGTCTCATTTGCAGCCTAGAAATAATAAGGCAGAGAGGTGAAAAATCCTTGTAGGTATTCTCAGGTGTCCTCTGCTGAGTGGCTTTGAAGGCTTAGAGCTAGCTAGCAAGAAACACTTAGTGACTTAAAAGTGAGTCAGACAGATCATTGGAAGTAGTTTGGAGCTTGACTTCCACTGAAATACATGACACCTGTCTCAGAGAGACTCTGTTCAAGGTCCCACACAGGGAGTACACTAATGAAACTGGGCTGCCAAAGTCCCATTTTAGCACCTCAAACATTGCGTCACTCCCCTCTCCCTAAGAGATTGCTCTACCTTAAAATGCCCTACAAGCTCAGTTGCTTTTCTTCCCTTCTTTCACTTTCTGTCTTAACCACCAATTTAAAAAACCTATTTCCAAGACTGTACGAAAAATTATTCAGATTCCATACCAAAACCCATTCCCTCTGCAATACAAAAGAAAATACAACAGTGCTTTGGTTTTGCCCTCCTTAATGTAAAGTTCAAACAGAAGAAAACTCCTCTTTTTAAAGGGAAGGACAATGTGTTTTGTTTTTAAAAAGCATCGGAGCTCACAAACAGAACACAGACAACCCCAGCCTGGTTGGCTGTAGGAACAAGGCAACATACAGATCAGAACCTGCATGAGTGGGGCACTGCAAGCCCCTGAAAGGAAGTTGTTTGGGATTTTGACTCAAAGGCAGGACCAAGAGCTAGGAATAATAAACGGCTTTGATAAACAGCCAAAAAAGGGGATCTTTGGAAGTCTCTTAACAGAAACAGAACTGACAAGATTAACAGGACTATCCTTCTTGCTTTTGTTCTGTGCGGTAGATAGATAACATAATAAACTACACAAAGGGGAAGTTGTTTGGCTCTGTTCCCTTGCCATAAAAAAGCAGGAAAAATCAAAAGAACAGGCAAGGAATTACAGCTTGTCTTTTATGTTCTTTTAAATGTCTTTCTCTCAAAATACATCAGATGCTATAACATGGCCCCATGAACATTTAAAAAGCAAACCACAGATGACACTAGCAGTGTTTCTCTTACTGCATTTTACAACTATTCTATAAACAAATGAGAATGACAAAAAGAACAGAAAAAATCTTCCAGCACATCATCATCTTCCCATTGCCTGGATATACATACATAAATATAGTTATTAACTCAGTGGAGATTTCAAATTGTAGTGTGTCCGGCAGCACTTAATTTGAAAAAAATATGCTTATCTGTGGTAATTGCAAAGTATACTGGTGGTACAGCAGCCTGTCTGAAGACAAAGCAATTGTTAGATGTTTTCTTTCTCCCAACACTCACACTCAATGCAGTGGTCCACACAGGGTAATGAGCAAAAAATCCTCTGGGCTGTGTATTCTCTTGGTTTAAAATTTGGGCCATGAAAAAACAAACCCTTGTCAGCCTGCAGAATTCTAAATGCTTTTTGCTGCCTACTTCACAGAGGTGCCACCTGTGTTTTTTAAACTTTTTTAGTCAATGGTAGTTGCTACTAACAGTAAACAGGAATAAAAGGAATTGCACTCCAAGGCTCAAATCAGGTTGGAACATTTCACTGGCCGCAATTTAATAAATGCCAAAGGACTCTAAGTGTTCAAATTTCACCTGGATTTTCCTGTCCTTCTGTCTTCCCCTCATTAATTTTCCTAAGAGAACTTTATTACTGAAAGTATATTTTCTATCAAATCAATCAACAGCACCTTCCAACACCATGAGGCACCAATTCTAATGTGAAATCTACTCTGAGGTCTCCTCCTACATTCTGTGAGACGACCAGAACTTTAAAGAACTATTATAGACTCCACGGGGCAGATCTGCAGGTAGGATGATTTGGCACAGGGCCTGCAAAATGGAGAAGCAACAAGTGTTACAAGTTTACAACTGCTAAAGACCTAGCGGAAGCTAGCTGATGGTATGTCTGGGACAGAAATCCTGCTTTTTAATCAGAGGTTTCTAGTTCATGTTAAAAGTTATTCTGTCTAAAAACTGGCCTTGTGCAAACCATCAGGATGCCTGTCATTTGCTTGAGGTGCTTTATATTGTACAGGAAGAAGCAAATCCTGCAGTGTCCACTCAGACAGCTACCACTGAATTCTGGCAGGTAAGGAAGGGCCAGACTTGGCCCCGTAAGTCTTTCCTATTTTTCTTATGACTGCTGCTGACCAAAGTCATACCTTAATGTACGCTTGGAAATGTGGAATTTTGAAAAAGAGGGACAGAGAGTTATGCTACGAAGGCCTATGAGTTCACGTAGTGGACCTTCTCTGACTATATACTACTGACTATTTTATAAAACAATGTTAAGAGAACCTAATACATAAGGCCTGTATGAATCAAGGATGTAATGACAGGTGGGAAAAGTTTTTGCTTTTTCTCTCTTCTCCGGAACAATAAAAATATTATTAAAATAATTGCCCTCCAGAACCCTGAAAAAGTATTTCTAGTCTTTTCATATTAAAAAGAAACCTTAGTATCCATACTGTGCACACACAGTTGCCCTCGGTTTAGGTCAGAGTTGCAAGCACTTATGGTCTCTAAAAAAGAGATTTACTAAATAAGTGTCAGTTACTTAGGCCTGATCCAGTAAAGTACAATGGGCAACTCACTTAAGCACACAGTCATGTCACATTTGGCTTTAGAGGAAGCAAGTATCTCACTACACTGTGGCTTCAACCACTTATGTTTAAGATGTGGTTTTGTGTATATCTGGGTACCCAGTTGGGGTAACTTGGCTGCTTTTAATTACTCCCATATTAAAAACATAAAAATAGCATTCATTTATGTACTACATTAATATTTTGCAAAATCTAAAGGGATGTTCCAGGAATTAAAAATGTGTGGAGCTGTTATTGTTAGAAACACTTTCTTAGAGACAGAAGGAAACAGAGTAGACAGCTGAGAAGAACATTAATATATTTCATGAAGATAAAAATCATACCCGCACTGGAGCTTTATTTTCCCTTAGTTCCACTAAACCCAGAAGGCCATGCTGTAACAGTGCAAAGACTGAACCTTCACTGAACTCAGATTAAACTACTCTCAAATGGGAGAAATTGCAGCCATCTAGTTGGGAGAGAGCAGTATTACAGAGGTATATTATTCAGACCTTGTAAATGCAACACTAGTGCGTGGAAATACAAGGACAGCAGAAGGAAGGCTAACAGCGCAATGAAATTCTCCTCAATTCTGTATTCTGAAACATTAGATTCGCAGTGTACAGCACTGCTTGGTGTGTACCCACAACAGAGATTTTCCATCTGCCTTGCTGACTGCTCCATGTTCTGCTCGAGTTCTCATTCAGAAAGGCCAGCTCAACAGCACATATGAAAGGGCATGTCTGAAACAGCATGAAATCTCAGACTTCCACAGAGTTCAGTGACATTCGGAAAAGGCCTCAAATTGTTGTCAGCTTCAACAGTTTGCTGAAACACATCAACTGGAGAAAGCAAAGAGGCCATGAACAAGTGCTTTCCCATATCTGGACATGAGAAGTCACCAGATATTCCCTTGCACTATTATTTAGAAAACAATAACTTCTCAATATGCTTAATGCAGAGCATTTCCATTTCAAAATGGTCAACCTTAACAGCAAGGCACTTGTTCAGTTGTTAATTACGAACAAACCCCTGCAATTTTCAGAAGAAGCAGAAGCCATGAATGCACGTACCTGGGCCGGATTCTTCTGGAGCGGGGCTGCAATCTGCACAGAAATGGAGGGGCAACATGCATGATTAAGGAGCAGCAACATAGTCTAAACAAAAGCAACTCAAATGCTCAATGCCAGAGTTCTCAAACACTTTCACCGAGGGAAGAGGAGCTCCTTTGCCTGCAGGCACCAAGGGCATGGGCTATCTCTTCCACTCCACTGCTTCTGATCAGAGGAACACCTGGATGGAGACTTGGAGGAAAGCCAGTGCCTGCGAGCTCAAGGGCGCTCTGTGGGATTACCAGCAAGTTCACTGTCAATCCCCAGCAATCCACAGGGCACAATTTGAGAACCACTGGTTTAGTGCAATTATATAATAAGCTGGCAATAAGGCTGCTAAACAGAATAGCAAAAGACTAGCAGTAAATTCAATGCGCTTAACAGAAGATTATATTTAGGCACCTACAGTGCAAGAGTAATAAAGAAACAGGACCTCACTATCTTAGACAAATTTCTGTTAGACAATTTTCGAGATAGTTAACACAAGCATTAGATTGTATGTTAAGGTCTGAAACCTCACCAGTGAAGCCTGTGAGTGTTCAACACTCACTCCAGTGGGAGCAACAAGCTCTCAGATTAAAACACACTTCAGTGCAAGGCAAACAGTAAAAAGATAATATACACCCTGTTAGAGCAAGTCTTGCATTATTGGAAAGTAGTAGCTAAAAGGATTTCAACTTCTGTTATTTATATCTAGATTCACTAGTAAATGAATTATGAATTTAACAACAGAAAATATCAAATTCAGTTTTATGCATTAGGACAATCAGCTGACCTAGATGATCCAAGATAAAAACCTCTCAGTAAATTAAAACTCACGTCCATTAAAGAAGCTATATGCCCCAGGCAATTTTAGTAATGAATACCTAAGCCTATAGCAAAAATACAGTTTAAAAGGATTTCATAAATCCCCCCTCTACTATTTCAGGCAGTATTTTCTTTCACAAACATTCATTTCTAAAGAGATTCTCTAAAGTCCTCTGATAACATTCTTCTCTCTCTCATACCAATTCTGGAACTATCTCCATTTGCTGGTTTTCACATTGCTTTCAAAAAAATTTCTGGCCGCTCTTTGCTCAGTGTCATTTATTCAAAGCTCAAAATCAGTAACAGAAAAAGTGTTAGTTCTTTGAACACATGACAAGAAAAAACTTTTAAAATGTTATGATTTTGTACTTAGGGAAAACATCTTCTTTGTCCCTCAAGTATTCCCATGATTAGTTGTCACAAGTGACAGTGAAAGGGTGAATCACAGAATAGTTTGAATTGGAAGGGACCTTCAGAGGCCATCCAGTCCAGCCCCCTGCAGTGAGCAGGGACATCTTCAACTAGATCAGGTTGCTCAGAGCCCCGTCCAGCCTGGCCTGGAATGTCTCCAGGGATGGGGCATCCACCACCTCCCTGGGCAACCTGGGACAGTGTTTCATCACCATCACTGTAAAATATTCCTTCCTTCCATCTAGTCTAAAGCTAACATCTCTTAGTTTAAAACCATTTAACAGGCCAGGTTTGGTGTAGAATCAAGGAAAGCAACTCAGTTGAAAAATTCCCGTTCATTTCAGTAAGACCAGTCTTTTTCATAGTATTGAACCTGTTCATCTGTCAAAAATACTGACCATTAATTAGGAGCTACATTTGATAAGACTACGATCAAGTACTCAGCTTGCCATGGCTTACAATAAGCTTCTGAAGTGCAATTCTTGATTTAATGTTTCTGTCCCAGGTTCTACGGATTAAATGGTAAGATTTTTTTTCCTATTTTGAAGGAATAGCAGGGAAAGATTACAGAAACTCTTGCCACATACAAAACCTTTGGTAGGTAAGCGCAGCTAATTCTACTTTTGTATGGCATAAAAGTCAAAATCCAGAGTAGATTTAAAATATCAACTGAAAATGAAAGACAATTATTGTACTAAGGTGTTTTCAGCATCAAATTGTCTTGGGAAAAGTTTCTGATATCATCCACCACAGATTTTTCCTATTCTTTTTAATATTAAAAATCCACAACGTCTAGTCATTGTTATGAAGGTGCACTGAAGTTTACTGATAAAACTTTCATGTAAATACATATAAAACTTCATGTAAACTAGCTAGCAAATAAAAACATTTAAAGGTATCAAACCGGTAGAAGAAATTTTGTCAAAGATTAATAGAGAACACAATCTGAAACAAGAACCAACTCTCCTATTCCTTTATAATACACAAAAATGTCAGTCTAATCTAGAAAAACACAGTCATTTAAGATACAAAGAAAACCATATGTAACATTTAAAAAGCCATACAGAAATATATTAACATTTAACTTCCTTCTTGCTTTCTTTTTGTTAAGGTACTGCCTTCCACTGCAAATGTTAACAATGGGATGGACATGAAGTCACAGACACACATAAGGGACAAAGGGCCATCAAACAGTAAGACAGAACAGGCAAAGGAAATGAAAACACAAATCAGTCTTTCTAGAGCATAACTTGGCACAGCTGCTCTATGAAGTGGCCAAATCATAGTGACCACATGTAAAGAATGTGAGAATAAGCCAAATAAGTACATATGTAAATAAAATCATTCTGAAACTTAATGCATGGCTGCAAAACTGTCAACCTAAGCTGATAAGGATTTCTTTCATTCACATGCTAATGGCATTATGCTGGATTCAATCCAGCACCCACTTTACCTCAAAGTTTGATGGGATTATTCCACTGAGAGATTGCACTGCCAATTCCTACCTCCCAGCTACAGGACATCTAACTAATTGAGTGCCTCAGCACCACAGCTTTTGACAATTTGGGATAAAATTTGCATTACACTCCAGTAGGTTCATCCAAGTTCAGCTCAGTCTAATGGGACTGCTTGGCTCCCTGTCCTATGCTTTCGCAGCCTAGCTGGGACCATTAGCATTGCAGTAGTGCCTGCACTTCTCTCATATTTTATTTATCTTTTATAGAGGTTCACTGTCATGAGCTTTGATTGCTGCAAAGAAGCTGAAGCCTCCAGGAGAGCTATGGGTGGTGTTTGACATGTGCTAACCCAAACACCTGTTTTACCAGCTTAAGACACCCAGCATGAAAACCAAATGCCACTGTCATCAATGGATTTGGCAACGATTTCAGTGGGATCAGGATTTCAAAACAAGTAATGGGCTTAGCAGGTCTCCATACACCACCAGCCCCTTTTGCCTGTCATCAGTGCTCAACACCACTACTAAACTAAAAACACATGGAAGGATGTAGCGGAGGTTTAGGAATGATGCCAGCGCACAGCAAGAGAGCAGCAGCGAGAAGCGGTGTCTGGCATACGCACTTGTCTTTCTGAGAGAATGGCATGCACAGGATGGTGTGGATGAAGGTGGTGGTGAGGATGATGAAGGTGGTGGTGAGGATGATGAGGTCTCATTTAAATCTTCTGGATTTATCCAGTAGGCACGAGTGTCCCGATTACCTTTCTTACTAGTACAGCTGACGTCGCACTGGAAAACGTCTTCACAGCTGTCACTCTGCAAGCGCTCCTTCTGGAGAAGTTTGTCCACTCTCTGTATAATACACTCCAGACTTTTGTCAACATTCAACCAAACTTTCTCCTTAAAAAAAAGATTTGTTTCTCAATTGAAAATGAAAAGACACATTGGGTAACAAATTCCTTGGCAATATATTTTCTCCTGTGATTCTAGTCACAATTCCTCTGCAGAGTTTTCTCTGGGTTATCGCATTTGCACTTGTGCACATACAAACTCTGGATATATAAATAATGTATACCAGCGTGTCAACAATATGTAGTGACATGACTTGTGTGGTAAATGGCAAAGTTATTTTCTAAGTATATCTGCCTCTTCCCACAGTATGGCTCCAATTTCCACTTGGCACTATTGTTTATTCTTGAAACTCATGTTTCATGTAATAATTGTATACACTCACACATCATTTTTTGTCTATGACTCAGTGAATAACAGATAAAATTACTGTATTGTATTATTATCTAAATAATTAAATCAGCTTTATTTGTATCTCATTATTGTGAGTTTGACTGTAAATCAAAGTAAGCCAAAACAATTCAAACTAGCAAAGCTCCATTTCCAAAATTAATTTGATCTCATTTCTCAATTGATATTTCACAATATTAATAATGGTTTTAATTAATCTTGACTATTTTTTGAGATCTAATTCACTTCTGTTTATATTACACAATGACAGAATTTAAACAGTCCAATTCTCATTTCACTTGGCAGTGTGGTAAGGAAAACCATTTAAATTCTTTGTGCAAACAGTTTTAAAATGCTGTTCATAACCAAAACAGAGATGTTCTGCAAGTTCTAAATATTTAGATGAGAACAAAAGCCAGGAAGGCTGAATTGTATAGCTAACACATGCAAAATATGTTTTATCTTGGAGAAATGTAAAAGCCCTTTGTAGTATTGTCTTTTCTTTTTTACATTAAAAGCTGTTTACTTTCCCTTGGAACTAACTTCAGAAAAGCCATGCACCTACTGCAATGATCTCCACTGTTCAGGAGATCCAGAAATATTCATTAAGGCCTGTTTGTAGCCCAATGCCAATGAGTAACTGAGCACAGGCTGGAGGAAGCATCTTTGCTAGTTGAACAATACCTCCAAAACAGTCATCGTGTGCATATCTGGTGAGAAGTTATGGAGCTTATAAACAAAAGAACAAAACAAAGTCTAAAAAGAAGAAAACATTCATCACTCCGCTAACCAAACATACCCATTCCTCTTCATGCCAATCCACCTGCAGAGAAGATCGGCTGTTTCTTCCTGTCCATCTGGCCACAAGTGTATCTTGATCATTCCTCAGCATCACTTGCTCCCCTTCTCCAGAGGTTGGAGAAGCTTTTGAAGCTATATAATCTGGCCTTGCAGTGTTCAGTCCGTGTATTGAATTTGCCAACAGCTTACAGTCACAGACTGTGACAAGTTGCCGGGTCTAAAAAGCAATAAACCACCCACATGTTAACAACATTTCCATTTATAGCAATTTATGCTGTATTCTTTCACAGAATGAAAAAAGAAGAAATTGTATCTGGAAAATAAACTAACCATTGTCTCTAAGGTGCCTTCAAAGGCGTTTTACAGAATGGCCTTTAAAAGAATTTAGGATACCAAATGACAAATGGTACATTTCCAAAGTCAGTTCTACTATATTAGCCCTGCAGCTGTTGAAAATTTTACTAATAAATGTGCAATTCACCCTTTTTTTGCACTCTCTACTTGATGAAAGCTTAGAACGATGTGCAGACATTTTTACACCCCACACAATAGTTGCCACACCAGAGAGATCATCCTTAACCTCCACCATCCTGTCTGAAATCAGAACAAGACAAGAGGAGGGCTGAAGATATAACCTCCTAATCAAAGCAACTTGGTCCCCGTCTTATTTACTGGTGGTGTATTAAAGAGTTTCTGCAAGTTATGTGATTATAAAAAGTATCTGGCCTGCACATCTATTAAAAAAGAAAACAACAAACAAGTTCTTACTATATTATACATACACGTTTGTCCAGCTGTAGAAAATCCCACAGATCAGTTACACACACTGTACTTATCTAGAGTGAATATTATAATAAATAATACATTTACATGGGGTCACATAATTTTTTGCACTCTACAAAGTCATATGGATATCCCCTCCACTGGGGCAATTTATGGCAAGCATATTGACCATTACTGCCATTTCCAACCTTCAGATCTGCTTCAGGGACAGAGGATGTCACTAAAACTGAATGTGATTTTTTTGTCCCTCTAAATAAAATTGTGTTCAGCTGTGGGTCCAGTCTTGTGGGTCCAGAATACCTGATTCACATCACTATAATTTAAGCAAAGGCTAAGTCAACATTATTCCTTATTTCACCAGTGGAAAAATACAGAACTGCTTCATTTATTTAAGTTATGCCCAGTTGCTGCTGCTTGACAGATGACTCAGAGGAACATTTTATAAAAAGAGAAGGTGGTTATGGAGAAAAGGGAATAAAAGAAAGTGAAAAACACACAGTTCTGGAATATAATGAATTAATAGAGGGAACCAGAGGACATTGCTCTCCACTGCACTCTCAAGAGGAGGTAAAGGCAAGAGTGTGAAAAGTAGGAGACAACCTAAATAAAAAGCAGCAAATTTTAAAAGCTGGTCTGATTCTGCTTTTGCTTTAGGACTGTACATGTTACAATACACTACTGAACAAGGCAAAATTGATGCTTCAAGAAAAGACAGAGACAGAATAAAATATGCTGTGCTTCAGTGTATAAATGTATTACTCTCCTACCTTGTCTGCTAGGATGGCAAGTGTTCTTTCAAGGCCATTAGCTGATCTATCCTTGGCAGCTCTTGAGAGCCTTTCTGCATAGTAACTGACTTGTGTTTTCAAGGTGTTGATCTGTGCAATAATTTCCTTTGCTCTAACGATGTCCTGTGGGATGTATATTATAGACTGGGAACTTGTTGAAGTGCTGGGAAAGAAAGACTGATTTTAGGGAGAAAATTGATCTAGGGGTACACACATTATAGTGGCATGCAGGGGAATTAATGGCAGACAACAAAAAATTACCTAAGCTAGCAATCAACAGTGAAAGGCCAGTGGGCAATTGCACAGCAGGAACATGATCCTAGAGCCTTCTCTGCCTTTACTGAAAGCATTTAGATGCAGATTTACTAATCCCTTATGCCAAGGGACTGTAGGCAGAGCTTGTATACCAGAGGGACAGTTTTGCTGATGAGAATGTGGGTGATACAGATTTTTCCATCAGATGCAGAACCACTGTTTGCAGAGACAGCTTGCCCCACTCTCCCTCTCCTTATGACACAGACACTTCCCTGAGGCCTGGTGTAGAAACCTGTATTATAACACAGCTCTTAACACCATGAAAAGAAAATCTGCACTCCTTCCAACACAGAAATGCCACCCAGATCTGTAATGAAAACACTGTGGTATTAACAAGAATTCCTTCTGCTAGTGTATCCTTTCCTCTATTTCAGGCCTGATTCAAGTTACACCAGCAGAAGCAATCTTATGACACATAAAAAACAAAGTATAACTCCAGGCTAATCCAAGGACCCTGTCCTTGGTGTAGGTTCTGTTTGTACACGTTTACTATACCAAACTAGGGACATAGTACAACTCTCCCTAGTATAAACTCAGCTGTAACAATATAAAGCAATACCAATCTATACATTGGGATACTACAGCTCCACTGAGACTGCTTACTTGGCGGTGGAGGAGAACAGTTCATGTCCTCTAAGTTTAGATATCTACACAAGTTGCTCATCCAGTCCAAGACAGATGTTTAGACTCTGTCTGTAAGTGTGGCAGAGAGAACAGCACTTCTAAAGGGTGATTGAAACCTAACTGAGCTACCCATAAAAGCTGCCTTTTAGCTTCGAAAATTAGTTGAAATTGTTTTCTTAGTTAACTATTTGGAACCAACCCACCACTACTCCCTTTGCCAGGCAGTATGCCGTTTTTTTTCTCCCCAGTAGGAAAACTATACAAGGACCAGGCCTTCACATCAGGACCAGTTGTGACAAGTGTTATGCCCATTCAGGATGTGGCATCAAGCATGAGGTGACCGCAATTGTATATTGTCTTAATTTTATTCATTTTTCCCCAGTCATGAATGGCTTCAGCACAGTAACAGCACAGAATAACCTACTGCTCGCACCAATCTCAGCACTGTTCGATGGACACAGCTACGCTGAGAGACTACACAGAGGAGTTTCTTTTCCAGGCACAGTTACATCAGATCATAACCTCCGAGGAGTGTTGATTTCTGCAGTGTGTCTGTGAGGTAAGACATGAGGGTTGCATGGGGCATGCTTTAAAATCATTGCCACAAACACCAGCTGTCCCTTAATGGATATTAAGGCAAAGGAGCAGCTTAATCCCAGGACCTGTCTGAGCTCTGTTATGATAAAAGATTGGGGCTTTGTTTTCAAAGGATATACTGTAGAAGTGATTCTTGAAAGAATTTCCTTATTTGCGTCCCTCTGGTCACCCACCTGAGTGGAGCAGAGAACAACCACTCCTCAGTACTGATATGTCATGCAGCAAATTAATCTCTGCTTTTAGGACTTTCCCTGTACATGATTTTTGCCCTCTATTGACTGGTGATCTTAGTGACAATTCCTCTGAGCAATTTCCTTCCACGACAGTGTGGTTAACATGCATAAAGATGTATTTGGCAAGAAAGGCCATGCAGCATATTGAGATTTGATTTAGAATTATAACATTTTTAATCACAAACATTCACTGGGATGATCAGGGGGAAAAATTCATGGTGTAAAGTTCACATATATTTACTTTCCAACCTGCAATTGCTTTTCCAAATGAACAGCTCTCCTTGTACTATATCAGCAAACTGTAACACAGCCTTAAACCCCCAGTGAATTAAGGGTTCAACCTTTAATATGAGCAATTTAGAGCAGAACTTCTGCGCTGATGAACCATCAAGTAAGGTTTCCTTCTCATAGCACTGAACATCATGACAAAGAAAAATACACAAAAATTAAGTGAAAATATTTAAATGAAGACATGGGTTACAAAAATATAAACCATGCCCAATCTATCACCATAAAGATTTAAAAATATGTAGATTTATCTTAATTATCTTCCACCTCTGCCAGAGTGTTTCTCTCTCCATGCAGTTTTCAGGGGAAATAACAGAGAAAAATATATAAAATTCTTGTGTTCTGATCTTTAGCTTTCTAACTTCTTATGATCAAAGAGAGCCAGGAAGCTAGCTGTTCATTACAAACAAACATTGCAGGTGAAATGAAATTCATTCACACATCCTGTTCTACAAAGCAGCTACAATTACTTTGAGCACAATTAGGGATATCATGATGCATGACATTAAAAAGCCCTGCACACTTTAAAACACACCAGGTCTTTGCCAAAGAAAATAAAAGAAAAAGAAAACAACCCAAAGAACAAAAACCCTCTCTACAGAACTCTCAGAAACATAAAACTCACCAACACTCCTCATAACTGCTAAAAAAACAAAAACCAAAATAAAATTAGCAGATTGTTAGCAAATACCAAAAGCAGAAAACAAAATAAAGGATGTTTGGCGAAATAACTTCGAGTCATCTTTTCAACAAGGCGGGTACATAACGATTACACTTGTAAGCACAAAAACACAGATTGCCAGATGCCCAAGTGTTGTTTCAGGGAAATGTTGTGGATGCACCAAGCACAGTTTTGCGAATGAAAGGAGAAAGAACTGAACTATATCTATGTAACAAAGAAATTGAGGAGATGGATCTCAGTTCTACTATACTGGCTTTTATGATAACATAGAAGAACTTGAAAGGAAAGTTATTCTTCAAATGTTGAACCTGCAGTTTTCATGGACCCAGAAAGAACAGTTCTGTAAAGCTTAGAGGAAAAGGTACTGCATAGAAATCAACTGATCAGCTCATTATTGGGTGAGGGGGGGAAAAAACAAAACCAAAAGACGTGGGAATTTAGACACTGCAGGAGTGAGGACCATTTCAGTAGCTAAGCTGACAGGTTATTTCAGAAACTAATAGTGGTATCAAAGGAACAAGACAGGTAAAGCCTAGCATATCAGTGTTTCTAGGTTTACTGTTCCCTCTAGTCCCATCCTAGCATGCTTTGTAAGTCAGGAATAATTACACCAGGCATATTTTTGCATTCATCTTTTTATCAGTACATATCTGATTAATGTTCACAGGATGCTGCTATTCAGTTCTCCACTGCCAAAACTAATTCTGCAGTTGGCAGCGCCTGGTTCTCACGTCACTCTCTCCTCCCATCAGTTCCAAATCCTACAAATCCTTTCTTTGGAAGGGCATTATCAAGGTCTCCTTTTCCCTAGCTACAACGACTCCTTGTTCCTTAAATTCTCCACACTGCAGCAAAAGGAATGCAGACCCTGACGGCATTATCTCTTGCTTGGGAGCTGGGGTGGGTGCCACGCAAGTCTCTCCCTTTAGTATATGTGGCCTTCCCAATTTTTATCCCTTCCTGCAGTTGCACTTCCAGAGAGGTCACTGGACAGTCTCTGAAGACAGGACAGTGGAGGTCAAGTATCCTGCCTGTAGAGCAGAGTAAGGCCAGGCTGGCAACCCTGATCTGTGCATAAACCTCAAGGCAGTACAGAAAAGCCTTCAGCGTTAGTCCCAGAATGGAACCCAAGTTGTTAACAAGGAATCTGCCTATCAGACACAGCTGTTCTGTACTAAAGAGAGTTCAGTAACAGGACCCTGAAGCTTTGAAAGGAGTGAAAGTCTGCTGAAAATAATAAATTGAAAGCATGATGTAGTGCATCTGAGGAGGTTCTACAGACAGTTTTTCACAGTTAGGCAGAACCTAAACTCAACATCTAAAATAGCTAAATTAAATGAACCAAGAAGTATTCATTAAAGGTTTCCCTAAAAAGACTGTTAGAAAGGGCTCATCAGTAAAACAAACAAATACGGTACTATAAAGGGGAAAAAAAAAAACCACGGAATAATCTTCACATTGTATAGTAGAACTATTGAATGAAGTGCAACAAAATCAGAGAATGGAACGGTTTTCCAAATCACTGATCATGGACTGGAATGAAAAAGCACAATAACAGATGACAACAATACTTCTACTTACTGTTTCTTTGCTTCTTCAAATTTATGCAGCTTTTTCCGCAAGCCACCTGATTTAAAGCCTTGACAATGAGCTGCTGGTGCTCCTATGGTGACTATGTCATAGTTCTGATCTGGGATGGACAAAAAGGACTTAAAATGAGAGCTTGTCATCTTTACTGTGGACAAACAATCGTGGAAAATTCAAAAACTACTCTGAAACTAATTTTTGTAGAACTTTGTGCCAGTGTTTTGAAGAACATGGAAAACCAAATTGTTTCAGAAGCCCTGGAATTCCTTCAAGTACTTTTGAGGTGAAAGAATGGGTGTTTTGGCTGCTGCTGAACCCTCCCTGCACAGCATTGGACCTTTCTCACTTCTTCCCTGGGGGGTGGGCAAGAGGTTGAGAGGGGACACAGCCAGAGCAGCTGACCCAAACTGCCCAGAGGGGTATTCCACACCACACGCCACAGCAGTAACAGCTCAGAGAGAGGAGGAGGAAGCAAGGACACTCATGGTGGTGGTGTTTATCTTTCCAAGGAACCTGTGTGGGGTCCTTGCTTTCCAGGAAGGGCCTGGACATCCACCTGCCGATGGGCAGCAGTGACGAAAATCCTCTTCGTGCTTTGCTTGCAGGAGCAGCATTTGCTTTCCCTGTTAAATTGTCATTGTCTCAGTCCACGAGCCTTCTTGCTTTCTTCTATTTTCCAGTATAAACTGGGGAATGACCTGTTAGAGAGCAGTGTAGGGGAAAGGGACCTGGGGGTTCTGGTGGACAGCAGGATGACCATGAGCCAGCACTGCGCCCTTGTGGCCAGGAAGGCCAATGGCATCCTGGGGTGTATTAGAAGGGGGGTGGTTAGTAGGTCCAGAGAGGTTCTCCTGCCCCTCTACTCTGCCCTGGTGAGACCACATCTGGAATATTGTGTCCAGTTCTGGGCCCCTCAGTTCCAGAAGGACAGGGAACTGCTGGAGAGAGTCCAGCGCAGGGCAACAAAGACGATTAAGGGAGTGGAGCATCTCCCTTATGAGGAAAAGCTGAGGGAGCTGGGTCTCTTTAGCTTGGTGAAGACTGTGGGGTGACCTCACTAACGTTTATAAATATATAAAGGGTGAGTGTCACGAGGATAGAGTCAGGCTCTTCTCGGTGACGACCAATGATAGGACAAGGGGTAATGGATTCAAACTGGAACAAATGCAGGCCCTCTGTTTCTTAATCTAGAAGACTGACAGTGAGAAAGAAGCCTTGAACACTGATCTTTACACAAAACCTGCCATTACTGGAATCCATCACATGGTTACATGGGACAAGTGTATCCATGGCTAGTGGGAATTACTGTTAAAAGGGAAAACCTAGGTTATTTATAAAGAAACAAGCTTGATATGAACAAACCAGTGTGATACTGCGTAACCGTACATGATGGTTCCAGATAAAAAATGCACAAGCTTAACAAACGCCAGTCAGAACCTTTGCTGTTCTGCTACAATCCAAAATGACTTGAAGGGATACAGCAGCTTAATCCAATATATTCTCTAGTACAAACGCTGACTTGTGTCACCTAGGGCACAGTTAATTCCAGAACCTAGTTTTGCCACCTGTAGGATAGCGATAACTATACTTACACCTCTTCTTTTGCAAAAAGATTTAGAATCTGAGGATAGAAAGTATTACAAAAATGCTAAGTAGCACTAGTGCTACAGAGCAGTAGTTTGCAGAGACTTGGCTATATGGCTGAGGACAGAAAAAGAAATGGAGAGAAAAGTAACAGAATAAGGTGAAGAAAGGGAGAAACAAACTAATACCTGATCCTCCATCATCCTGGACTCTCATTCTCTGTATATGTAAATTTGTAGGAACAAATTCCAATTTTTTATCAGCTTTCAAGCTACTGGCTTTAAATGAAGGACCTGAGAAATACAGGAGAAAAGTAAGCATAAAAACCCTCTGCTTCTGCTTATGCTAAAACATTCCAAGAGCTTCGTTCATCATTTTCTACGTGCTGAAAGTAAAGCAGAAAAAGTAAAATATATCTATCTATCTATATATATATATATATCTTTCTGTTACTGTTCATAACTGTTTTCGATTTTCTGGGTAAAATAAGAGAATGAATAAAGCAGATAAATATAGCCAGAACATAAGTAAACTCACAATAAACATTAATAAAGTAATCTAATAACAGTATTTTTTACTCATCGAACTAAAACATCCTGGGTTCCAAATTTCAGAGGAGCACTAACAATCACAGCTGAGAAGTATCATGTTATTATGAAAAAGAAATCACCTTTATACTGATGCAGGTCAGTTAGATTTTCCTGATAAGTTAAAATAATTGTTTGGTACTGAGTAACTATTTGTCGACGAAGGCTTTCCCAACAAGGAGACAGTTCTCCTAATTCTTCTAGTTCACAAACCCTAGGGAGGAAAAATAAAAAGATAAAAAATAAAAAAAAAAAAAAAAAAAGAAAGAAATAAAGAAAGAAAAAAGATAGGTGTTTAGCTCCATTTCCACTTGACCAAGAACGACTTTCACATTTTACCAATATAGCACCATCCGCAGCTGGCACATTCGCAGTTCACTCTGGTCTAAACTACTCACCAGACCGTGAATGCTTCCAAACTTATGTCCCAAAGCAGAGCTGTTGGGCTCTAACGCAAGGTAGATAGGTTCCTCACAAGCAGAATACACTGTGTGCCCCCGCAGGAGCCTCAGGTGTTGGTCAAAACCAAAGCTTCCCTCCCACCTTTCTGTTCTCAGACAATACGATGATTTGCAAATGATGGGCACTGCCATCATGTCAGGTGACTCGGGACAATGAAGTCCTTTTTGGGCCACGCCACTGAACTTTGGTGGCTCTCAAATCAGAACTGTGACAAGGGTTAGGCAGGAGATTAGCACCCATCTATTAGGTACAAGGAGTATCTGTGCTGGCCAGGTATCTACACAACAGTTTTCAAGGCCAGGCAGGAAAGGCCTAAGAAGCGTAAGCATATATAAGGGTTTGGAGAGACTAAAGATGAGTCAACAAAACCTTCATCTGAGAATCTGTACTGTCAGCAACTTGCTGCTTTTACTATTTTTGTTTCAGTGCCTCTGTGCATGATGACAGATACATTCCTTGGTAACTCAAATAAGAGCCATATCACTGCTGTATTATCATACATGCAAACCAGCCTAAACTCACCTTGCTGCATCTTCTTCTAGAAGCAGCTTCACAAATTGCCTAGGGATGTGCAGCGACAGGACACTCTCAGCCATCTGCTCCAAGATTCTCAAGTGGTTTCCATCAGTGGTTGGGAAGCGATACATTCGGCAAATGGCGCCACCAAACACTAAAGAATCAAAATAATGTTATTTTAGCATAAAGTTTGAGATGAAAGTTTAGAAAGTCTGTCCTTTTTTAAAGCAAATGGCTTCAATTCACTAACATGCTGCAACACACTGCTGTAAAGAACTGGTTTAATCAGGCAACAGTCTAGCTTTTCCAAGCATGGTCATTCTGCAATGATCATTCTTCCCATGTTATCAGGAAAAACCTCCAAATGATTTAAAATACTTGTAAGGAAATAAAATACACATTCAACTTCTAAACTACTTTCATTTTTTTAACACACTGTGCGTTTTTCTTTCATGCAATAATTTCCTGGAAAACAAATCTTTCTTCAAGAAATTTCTTCTAAAGCCACTGTTTTCCTCTGCCCCACCCCTCACCCTCCAATGATTGCTTTGGAATAGACTAGCAAATTGCATGGAAAAATTTATACTACAGTCATCTTAATGACAAAAGTTTGCTTCTGCTGTTTTTACTATACAGTTGATAAAAGAAAATAAAATATGCAGATGATAAGATCATTTATTCTTGAATGACCCTCAGAGGGCTGCTCAATCAGCAGCCTATTCCTATTCAAATGAAGCATCTGCTTAAATAAATGCCCTGGAGCCACAGACAGACAGCAAGAGATCAGCTTGTACTGATGCCTAATGCTTACTTGTTATAGGCCACAGCAGCTTACCAGATTTCAGTAGTGCATCTTTCCGTAATGAAGCATATTTGGATCTGATTCCTAAAGATTCTGTTAAACTTTCATCAACTGGCAACACAGTCTAAACAAAAACAAAAACACAAATAACAAAGAATAAAACCTCAGTGCCAGGGCAATATGCAGTGATGACCCTATTACACAAACTTGAAGGTAATATTTAACACAATGGATGGTTAAAATAAGTATTTCAAATATGTTTACCATGGGCAAAAAACATTGCAAGCTGAAATAATTCATGAGCTTAAACCCTCCAATGTAAATATTCTTATTTACTTCTACTGCACAGTTTGAAATGCTGTAAAAATTGTCATCCAGCCCATTAACTACTCCACGTTAGCACAGCTCCACATTGCTTAAAGGTACCGCACCAATATCTGGCAGATACAGGTCTGGCTGGATAGAAAGTGATACTAATCTACATTGTGACTGTGTTACACAGATAGGAGTACAATTATCAGCAGAATATTCAGAACACACGGTTTACAGAATTAAACATATGCTGAGAAAGAGCTCAGCCTTTGGGGATCAGGAAAAATCATAAACTCCAATACTGAAGTAATATATTAAGTTTTACTAAAATATTTGAAGTGAAAATTCTGGAAATTCCCAGAGCATCCCCATCACAGATTTGCTTAATGCCAACTTCCAATACACAACATGTAGTGGTCTTCCAATTGTTTGTGAAACTGTTTATCTATGCATCAAGTATACCAACACACAATATCGCAAGCTTATTCTGATGAAGGGCATGAGCTCTTGAAGCTATAGCTTAACTATATGTGAACTAACATTTTCCCCAAGACTTTTAACCCCAAACACGAGCATCAAGAGCTCTGCAAAACACCAAAACCACTTCACCACCATTAGGCTGCTCTTTACAGTATTTTGAAATTGTAAAGCAATACTAAATACCAAGTCGGACAGGAAAGCTGACAGCAGATCTCAACTTATTTCAATACTACCAATCAATCTGCATTTTTCTGAAGCTGATACAATACTCATACTCACCCTTCCATTAATTGTATCGGGTGACCTTGTCACTGGAGGCCTTTGGTCAGTTTTTTCCTCCATTTGCCATCCAATAACTGTAATGTTACCTACACGGTCACTTTCAGCCGACCTGCAACAAATACTCTGCGTTGAGATTTTTTTGGAGGTGGACCTGTTTATCAACAAGGGAACACTTATAAAAGGCTATTAATCTTCAAACTTAATGAACATTTTATATAGGAAGCTTTGCAACTTCATTTTACATATTTTTATGTTATTTCAACAGGAAAACGCTCCCCACATTCTGCAGGCATACTGTACAGACCTCCTTAAGAAAGACAACCTAAATCCATGCATGTGTTTCAATACTTCTGTAAAACCAGAAGGAGTTCAGATTTTACAATTAGCCTGGTGTAGGCAAAAGCAGCTTAAACAGGGAGCAGATACTTGGATGTATGTGCAAACATGGTTGTGCCTATGCGAACCTTTTAACTCTCAATCAGAAGCCTGCTACTTGCCAGCTGCTACTGGTAGAGCTGCAACTGCTAAATTTGGATAATACATGAACTAAACAGAAGTAGCACATCCCAAATCTTCTACTTAATAGAGAAGTCAGCCAAGGTCAGCAATTAGGAGGCTGATCTTATCTTGTGCTTCTGCAAATAGACTATTTAGATTGGGAAAACTGGGGGCCTAACATTCCAGAAAGAAAAGCTGATGCTAAACAGGAGGATTCCGAAAAAAAGCGGTCTAGGGAAGAAGGTGAAGATTCTCAATGGAGCAAAGATCCCTGAGGTAGGGGAAAATCCTGGAGATCAGGGAGATGCATGGAAACAAATGCTGGGGACCCCTGGGGACCTGGCCACTGTCAGCCGAGACAGGCTACTAACAGCTGGGCAGCCACACAGCACAAGCTGTCGCAGCTTTCTGTCCCACTTTCCCAGACCAGCAGCCATCTCCCTGCTGGGGAGGGAAACTGAGACTGTATAACACATGGCAGAGTGGGGTGTGAGTGAGAGTGACTCAGAGACAGAGAATCAAGCAGGGTAAAAGCTCTAATCTTGCTGGTTTTATATCCACACCAGTACCCAGATCTACCATAGCTGTCATTTATCCTGTCTCAGCCCATGACACACAGTAATTTTGGCAGAGACTTTATGTTGTCGTTTTAAGATAGATTCTAAATTGTTGTTTACATGTAAAAATATGCTGAGACAAAAGCACACAAGAGGACTACAAGAAAAGGTTTAAGTAGCTAAATCATTCAGTATGTTTATAGACATTGCTTGTACATCCAGGGCGTAACAAGACAATGAGAAGACATTCTCACACTTTCATAATCCAAATACACGTGATACCAAAACAAGAGAGTTTAATAGAAGTCCATTTTCAATTCAGTCATGAAAGAATAAATTTAACAGAATAACAATGTCTAACACAACCATGAAATTCTCTTGCCATCACATTCCTCCTCTTTTTCATCTCCCTCAAAACACCCTCATCTTCACACTTATGATAAATCAGACCATCTTACGCATCATCACTATCATACTTTTGGTGTCTTTTCTGACTCATTACCCTAATCCGCTGCCCCTTGTTAAATCATGTCAACCTTTTATTTGCAACACTTTGTGGAAAAGCTGAAAACCTTATGCATCTCTCAGCATTAAAAGCTTTGCCCATGTTTTGTTAGTTGTGTCTGGGCTACGAAATTTCTGTAAGTTTATCACAGCTGCTGTTTCTAGCGCTGATTTTCCTGATACCACCACCACCATCTTCCTCAGTCTCTTTGATTACACTTTTCTCCTTTAACTGACTCCCCCTTGCCTGCTCTGACAAGGATGCCTGTCCTACTTTCAGCACCTACTATTACAGCGTGCATTTACACATCAGTGCTCTCCTTCCTTAATCTCACTTTGCTTTCTTCATTCTTCCCCAACCCTCTGCTTAACTCTGTCCCACACTGGATTTCAAGAGTGTGGTTTGATTCCTACGATTAGAACCACTACCTCAAGGACTGGTGTTAGACTCACACCCTCTTTTTCATTCCCTCCTGAGTCATGTTACTTCCACAAAAGTTTCCAATACAAATTAAGCTAGAAAATTACATCAACGTTGCTGTCATGTGACTCCTCCTGCTTCTAGTGCATTATATTGATAAACACACTATTTAACAACAAATACACAATTCAGCAACAAGTAGGTGTTGAAATAGTAAATAGAGCCTAGATTTATCTAAGCCAAGGTATTCCAAACAGCTAAGATAACTCTCTGTTTCATTAGGTTTCATTCTACCCATCACAGTTTCTTTATACACCAGCACAGTTAAAAATACACAATTTCGCCACTGTCCACAGACACATACACTGAGGTAACAGGATGAAATGCACAGAAATGAAATTGTTCTTGACAATATTTTATTGATTTGTAGAACTAGAACCAATGTCTAACATTATTCATTATGTTGGAATGGTCTTGTTCTACGTGTTTTAAGTACCATGCAATATAAAATAGTTTTGCCTTAATAGTGGCCTGGAAATAAACAAACGTTTTTCATCACATCTTAAGCATGTAAGCATGCTTTCCATAATAAAGAATTAATTCCTAAATGGAGAAGAATATTACAAACCTTAGTGTTAGGTGCAACCTGTGATTCTTCTCCTGAAGAAGTTCTTTTACAGTGAACATCCCAGAACCCAACAAATACATCTGAAATAAGATCATTACCAGAATTGTAATTATTCACCTTTACAATAAGCAAAGGCTTCATTCACAGCACTAAAGCCCAAAACACAATTATTATGCACAGAAGTCTTAGAACAAAAATATAATTACATGTGGCCATACGTAACTAATTAAAAGCCTTTAAAATTTAAGAAATTGGGTAATTTCTCAAAAATCCTTTTCCTCCTGGAGGACAATAAACATTTTTCTTTCTCTAGAATTTGAGTGGAGGCACGTCAACATATACAAGGTTAGGCCCAGCAATACAGGAATACTGTAAGCAATGACTAAATGGGGCTCAGAGTGACTAGGTCAACACTTCATAGTCCCTCCCTGATCCAAACTTGGCTCCTCCTGAAAAACCTACCTCCTCTGGAAGAATTGTTTTTCCCCAGAGCCTCCCCATGAAGCACTTTCCAGAGAGGGATAGCCCTGCTGCCCCTAAGAAAGTCATGGAAAAGCAGACGTGTGCGGCCTGAACCAGTATTCTGGGCAACAGGCTAAGAAAAAGTGGCCTGAGTTGCCCCACAGATTCAAGCAGCTACATGGGAGGGCTGACATTTAAAACTTTTTCCATAAGGGAAGAAATCTTACCCCTGAACAAAGTCACTAAGGGGTCAGGGCAGGGCAATTTCTGGAATTTAGCAGCTCTGTTCAAAAAGACTTTTGGCACAGGTTAGAGGCCTTCAGGTAGGGGTGTTGGATCCTGTTTTGTATCTAGTTCAGTGAAGAGGTCCACAACATAAAAGAACAAGTGACAGAACCTCTTCATTTAAATTAGTGGTTCCCAAACTTGACAAGCCTTATTTGAGAACACTGGTGATGCTCCCCACTCTGCCAAGTCCATCTCACGGCATTTTTCCCTCCTTCCCCTGCCCATCTAGCTTTCTGTAGGATCAAGGCTGCTACTCCTTTGCTTTATTCCACAAAAGTTACTAGTTTTATCTCCTTGCCTCTCATTTCCTTGCTCCACACTGACTGGGGAGGCAACAGAAAAAAGAAAACTTACTGTTCCCTGAGATCTGTCTTTGACGTCGTACACAGAGAGTTTGATTTGTGTCATTTGATTGATAAGAGAGTCTTGGAAAAAGGCAATGCTGCTTAGAAAGATAGGATTACTTGTTCCCTGTAACCATAAAGAAAAAAGGCAAAAATTAATGCAAGGTGATATCTGTTAGGGAGAAATACTTCTTTTGTTAGCTTCAATTTTAAATCTAATCCAAGAGTACCTTACCACTCACCTCAATAATTTCGGTCTGTGCATGCTTCGTCCAAAACGCCTGAGGAGGTGTAGTTACACTCACTGCTACAAAACTATTTGGTTTTCGATCTAGCGACGGAGTTAGCAGCTCACTGCAAGCTTTAGATAAATAAATTTAGATTCAGGATCTTTTTCATACTGCTGTAAGACTCTACACATTTATAAAAGCAAATTATATACCCTGAGCCATGAAGGGCCTAATATTCATTCTACCGCCACGCTATAAAGGTAGACAACACTCACCTTTGTGCATGCAAACAATAAATGTGCAATCAGATCAGCCTGGCACCAAGCTGTAGTTTAAACTGTAATTTAAACTTCTTTTCTTCCAACACCTGCCTATCCACCCCCCTGGCACACAGCTCATTAGACCAGAGCACATGCATAGGTTTTCCTCTGGGAATCTCATGAGCATGGCTGCATTTGATTTGAAGTCACGCTCCATTAAGCCCATTACCAAATGGCATTTTGCCACCGAGAACCAACAGAAGTGCTTGAACATTGATCAAGCAGCACTGCTAGGAGAACTAGCTTGTCACTGTAAAAGGACAGTTATTTACTTCCTCTAAAATGCTATTGTGAGTTTAACTGCTGGGAAGGGACTATGGCAAGTAGCAAACAAGTACCAAAAATTTCAGTAAAGTGACTCTACACAATTACACTAAACTTCAGAGCCAAATTCTAGCTAGCTAGATACAGGTAACTACAGCGTGGTCTGACTGCTTCAGCTAGATGCAGAAAGTTAATACTAAAATTGACCTGGGCAAGCAAAATGTTCAAATGTACTCTAAGCAGCTTTGCAGTTCTATATATTTTAATTTATCTGAAAATATTTAAAGTACCTTAACAGCTCTAGTGCGTTCTTAAGATTATTACTCATAACACAAGTACATACATCTGAGAAAACGTACTCTTAAGAGCACAACCTTCCAAACATCAGTCCACTATTAAGCCAAGAAAACCATGCTGCAGTTGAAAATGCAGACTGATTTTTCTTGAAGAAAATACTTTTCACTTTTTCTTCAAGTGAAGAATTCACAAGCTTCTTGTCCAAATTTAATCATCCCAGAAATTAGGTCACTTCTTCATCTCACATTATCACTGTGCAGCAAAGACCACAAGAAAGAAGGTGTGTGTAATAGTTGGTAACTCTCAGAAAATATTCTGTCCTAAAATGGTGTTTCCAGCACATCTTCAGTTTGCTTGAAAACCTGAGCTGCTTGATATGCTGAGACTGAAGACAGCTTCACTGTATCTTCACATAAACAAAATAAGCATTTAAAAACAATATTCACGTAGTAAAGATTTAAAATTTTATAGGACAGATATTTTAATTACAGATTTCAAAAAACATGACAAAAGGAAACTGCTGGCTGCCTATCAAAACATACTGTACAGGCAGCAAGAAAACTGTACCACATCTCCATAAAAATCAAGGAAAAGTTTCAATCCTTGCTATATCAAAGGCACTTCAAAATCAACTATTAAAAAACTGCACACATAGTCAATAGCATTTATCATCAAATTTAGCATAAAAATCACTAGACCTACCTAAACTGAACTCTAAAATTGGCTCATCTGGATCCTGAATGTTTCCTGTAAATTAGAAAAATTAATACAAGATTAGCCAAACATTGCTGTCACGTGAATCCTTACCTCAAGTTGCAGTCATACAGAAAAAGAAATAAAATTTTATAGAGAAAAAAAAAACTTTTAATTCAATGAGCCATGAGTGGTATTTAGAATATAAGCTAATCTTTGGTATCTAAAAATTATTTGATAATCTCATTTGATAGAACATGTTAGAATATGTAAAACTATGCAAGATTATGTGGAATATGGGAATATAAAATACCCAACCTCAATAGAAAACAGCAGGATTAAAGCCACTGAGTGTCTGAGCCACTATTAACTCCAAATTATGGAATCAGATATGTCTCCTCTGTCATCAGTGAACAGCGAGAAGTTTGAAGTACTTGTCTCTCTCACTAATCAAAGAAAGCCTCTGGGGGCTACAATCCTAATTTTCTCACTATAAAAGTTGAAGGAGGTAATTCTCAGCTTCCTGAACTCTCTTGAAAATTTTATACAATGTCAAACAAGGAGGTTGCCTAGACTCTTCCTCGACCTTGACATTCTTGGGTTGTTTTCTCCCTCTGCTGCTTATTGTTGACCAACAAACAGAACTATATAAAATGTAGTTTAATTTATGTATTTTTCTTTCCTTCCTCCTCCAATTTTAATGTTTTTTCTATTTTAAAAATGTCAAGTTTAAGATTTTTTTTTTTTTTAAAGTATAATGCCTTTATCTTTTTCCTTCCAGATAACCAGACACATCTAAATCTTCTACCAACTAAAAGAAAAAAATTTTAATGCATGGTAGATTCTGTACATACCTGCTAGAGAAAGGCCTAGCATATCAGAAGTGACATCAATGGTGGAGGCCCGTTGCACGGTGCGGGATTTTGCCCCATGGCGGGGACTGTGTTCTCTTGCTGTCATTTTGTCATGAAGAACCCTTCTTTTCTTGCTGCTTGGCTTTACTGATGTTTCTCTTACAGAGCAGCAGAGTGCAGCGGGTTGTCTCCAGCTGCTATTCCTCTCACATTACCACGCTAAGCAATAAAGAGAGCAAAAAGATCCACCCAAATTTAAGGTCATGATCAGCTACTGTACTTTTTAAGAGCAGCAAACCTACTGCCATAAAAACGCCTCAGGTCACTCGAATAAAACCCTCAAAGCAGATCCAATGCAGAGTAACTCAGTTTGCATGTACATCTGTAGCGTTTTACTGCAAACTGTTGAAGACTGCACCACACACAAGAAAGGCTCTTCTGTCAGAGAATGGGGGTTAAGAGAGACTCGTTAACAGACCAGCTGCTCTTCTCCTTTGTCTAAGTTATTAAACCAGCCTTAATGAAGTTTCCTGGTTTTCATAATCCCCAGGGAGCACAAGTAAATTTGTCAGATGGGGCCTCTGTTTGCAGAGGTAGGACAAGGGATAAAGACGAAGGGACAATGGGTCAGCAGAATGCAGCACAAAAGGGCAGGACATGTTGTTGGTGTCAGCAGGCTGTGTCGTTCCAGGCCCTACTGCCACGAGAAAGGGATATTTATAGTTTTCCCTATAAATAAAACCTACTGGGCCAGAGCAAGGCTGAAATTATGGGATGGTGATGGAAAGAAAAAGCAAAAGGGGATGCCTATTGATGCGGCATATGGCAGTCCCTGTGCTTTTCCTTCACCCTACACTTTATTGGTCTTCAGACACCCATTACAATTGTTCTTCCCACATGACGTCTATGAAGTGAAATGTTATACTAGCAAGGAGGACACAGCCTATAGAAAATCTGCTTACTTTGTTAAATGTGATGTTTTCAGTTTGGCTGATAAATGTGAATGTTCTTTCTGTCAGCCACGTTAGCACTGTAGTTATGGAACTTTTGTATTAGTTTCATACTATTATTACAAAGTCCATTCATTTAGGAAGTGAGATTAGGAGCAAAATCTAATAAACTTGAAATGTTTATTATACAGTGAGTGACTAATTCCTCTTCAGTTGAGGAACCTAATAATTGGCAAGATGCAGTCTAATCAAATAAAACATCTAGCTTTTACCTGTGTTTTAAACAGGCATTTTAAAACTGTCTGAAGGCCTCCAAATGAACATTCAACGTGCCTAACTTAAGTCTCTAAATATAACTACTCAGCATCTCCCTCTGGAGGATTTCAAAAGAATCTCCCTCCCTCCACAGGGAACTCAGGCATTGTCTCAACTAGCACTGGTTCACTGGCTACCTGAAACTCAGATGCAAGTTAAGCATCTAAGACAACTGAATTGAACACAACCCTGGCCATCTACATGAGCTTAGGAGTGAAATTTTAAATTGGGAGCCCATTCTAGAGAGGAAGGAATTTGGGCTGGGTCCACCAGATGGGTCAGCCTATTGCTACTCAAAACTAATAGTTTGCTTCAGTGATTCAACCCAAGTTTATACAATAAGTTAAAAGCCAGTTCCAAATAGGAAAAATGTAAATTCTTGAGTGGAAGAAGCAGAAATTGAGAGCTCTGAACATCCCATCCCCAAAAGGTTTGAAACTCAGTGACAACAGACAAAACAACACTCTGCTTATAGGTATAATTTGTGATAGCCAAAAATTAAAGCAAGCAGTTTTCCAATTCATACAGAATCACAGGATAGTTGAGGTTTGAAAGGATATCTGGTGTCCATCTAATCCAACCCCCTTGCTCAAAAGCAGAGTCACCTAAAGCAAGTTGCTCAGGACTCTGTCCAGTTGGTTTTGTACAAGTGGTTAAGAGGCTAGTGAATCACCAGGCTTTCTTAAATAGTACTGAATAGCATAAAATTTGGTCAAATAAAACTTCCATCAAAAGTCTCTGCCCATTTCCAAGTATTTCCATTGTACTATTTTTTTCCTTTCTTTCAGCAAAAGGTTTTCCTTGGTTCGTTATCTATGTAATGTGAAGTTTAATGGTTTGTAAGTCCATTAAACCTACTGCCTAACGAAACAGAACACCTACAGAATGTGCTTGCAGAGATTTAGGCAGGACATCATAGCCCCTATCCTGAAATCCTACAAATACTTTGTTAGAGAATAACTAACATGTTTGCATAGGTACAGTTAAGTTAAAGAGTACAGTTGTTTTTCAGCTAAAATCTCTGTAATTGCCGACATACTTAAAAAGGGTCAATCCTTGAGAAATTAAAATAAGGTCAGGTATTTTCTTTGTTTTGAAACTATTTCTATTGAAATATTACTGAGCGTAATAACTTTCCAAGGCTTTCTAAGTTCTCAACTATTCATTTAAATTGCAACATTGATTTATCAACTACTGATACATTTTTAATTTACTTACACTAATCATACTCACAGAGGGCTCTTTTCCTCATTTGTGAAGGGATTTTCATATCATAACATCAGTTAAGTCCACATCTAAAAATTAACAAAATAATCATCATAAATAAACAAATTTTTTATACAGCATAAATCACATACAAGGGGCAGGTGTCATTCTCAGATCAACTGTAAATTTAAATTCTGATTACTAGGTGTCATGTTAAAGTCTACTGGAAATAGAACCAGCACTACTCATAGCAATAGCCAGTCAGAGCAAAAGCACAAATAAATAAGTTTATGCTGAAAAGGACTGACTTCAGGTCTGTATTTGGTGAGTGGGTAGAAGGGCTGTAAGAAACATATGTTAACATGTTTACTGAAAGGCTTGGTGCTATTAAGAAAAGGAACGTATATGGTAAGTCGAGTACGAGGCAGAATTTGTTACTACGCTTACTTTTCCATAGTTAAACTTCCAAAAATTTTCTGTTTGGAAGACTTATGATCATCACTGGCAGCAGAAAAGATCCTGTGTAAAAACACAGATGTTCAAAAGATCAGGGTGAAGGGCTCTTTCTCCATTGGGTGAAATCACTCTGTGAGGTAGGTTTCTACAAAATAAGCATGTGGGAAAATTGAATTATTTTTAAATCTACTGCAGGTTAACTGAAGGTTTGTATTTGCTAGTGGTACCACCTCACGCAAGTACACTTGCATTAATAGGATACGCCTTTTCAGATCTCCTGTGTATGCCATATTACAGTAAACGAGAGGGGAAGTCTAGTCATGGTCTTAGACCAGTTTGATTTAATCGCCAGCCCTACCAATAACCCAAGACTGCCCAAGAACACAGGTGTGAGCTCTTACCACTTATGGAAAGGGTTTTATCTCACCTAATCTGCATAGGAAGCAGGTATCTGATCTCAACTCACTGCCCAGGTTCTCTACATAGTCAATGGTGAGACATGGGCACTTCCCCAGAATGAGTCACCATTTTCCAAGGTAGGTGGGATGAATCACCCCATGAAGGTATCTCTCTCTCTCCCTCTCTAATTATAGAAAGAATTTAGATGACTACGTTAGGCCTGATGCTGCAGCTAAGCAAACTGGATCCCTCCCACACTTGTGCTAACTCAGGCAGGGATGACAGATTCACTGTATAGCCTGATAGATCCAAATGACAGGTCCTCTGATCACTCTCTTGAATTACAACTGTTTCAACTATTACAACCATATGATCATGTTTTTTATAAAAATCAGTAGAGGGAGGATTCCTACCAAATTAAGGCAGTATTAACACAGCAGAGAGTTTCTGCAATGGTACAAAAGACTAATACCACTCCTGGAGCCAGCAGTCCCAAAGGCTGCTGTAATTCAAGTCCAGGCAAACCCAGTGTTAAAGACGGCACATGCATCTAGACAGAGCCTTTGGCTTTGCCCTTGCTAATGCTGTTGACAGTTGATGCTGACAATGCATCCAGCTTTGCACTTCACGAAGTTGCTGCAAGCCCAGTTTTCAATTGTGGCTTCAAAAGAAGTGTGAGAAGCTGGTGTTGACTTCCAACACCAGTAACGGTCATTTCCATTGTGCAGAAAAGGCTTCTAAAGAAGCCTCCCTTCTGTTACGTGAATATTTATTTTGTGCTCTATTAGCACAAAAGCACATGGCCATAAGAAAAGATCTTCACCAGATGCCACTTGAGTCTTGGCTGAAGCCAGTGCCACTCTGCTCAGCTGCAGGGCTCCATGTGCTGTGGGCTCGAAACTCTCAGACATTCAGTTTCACTCTGACTGCTTACAAGTCCTCAAGCAAAAGCAATGATCATCTGTGGGCCCCCAAATCATCCCCTGATGATTACCTTGTATAAGTTAGTATTCTCCTTATGTCTGCAATTGCTTTGACAAAGCGCTTGGTCTGTTCCCTTCTTGGAAAAAAAAATACCTCCTAACAAACCAACCTGTGTCAGATGATATCAAACCTTCTTTCACTCTTACACCTACTTTTTGACACTCATTACACAACTGTAAGAAACAGGATTTTTCCAATTCACACATCAGTAAACAGGAGAAAGAGGCTACTCCAATTACAGACTAAATCAAAACCTACTTTGAGATTGCACTTTTCTATAGCCATAGAATGCCATGGGTTTATGGCATTTGATTGGGTAACAAGGCATGCCAATGCTGAAAATGCAACAGCAGTGGAAGGTTAAATGTTATTGGTACATCTACATGAAGAGAATAGTAGAGAAAGGGAGAGCGTGACAGCTTCTTTAATGCTTTAAGAAAATGGGGATGCAACCATACTAGAAGATTACCATAATCTTCAAGAGGGAGTGAAAAAGTAGTTGTGGGGTATTTACTGAAACTGAAAATTACTGCAATCAGTTTTACCACTCTCTGGACTGTAAGATCCTTACAAATTAGAGTTCCTGCTCCTGAACAATCAGTTTCCAAACATCAAGAGGGCTCCTTCAGCCAACTGCATTCTTCAGATAACATCTTAGTAAAATGTTTCTCTGCTTGAAAATGATTTAGCAAACACAAAAAGGTGGAAATGAATACTGCCTGAAACAGTAAGTATTTTTGACCTGCAAGATGGCCAAGTTTCCAGCTAACAACCTATTAACTGTGTGATTATGGACAAAATAATGAAGATGATGAAATGCCAGATAATGCTAAGTTATGACTGCTGCCTTCCATGTAAGAGCATCATCTCCAGCACAATGAGTATACAGATTTTTTTACTTTTTAAAATTTTTTTTAACTTCCAACTCTAGAAAACCTTGGCAGTGAAACAAGATTTGCGATGCTGGCGCAAGATCAATCTTCCAGCAACTCCAAATTCCAGCATCCCAACAGCTTTTTCAAAGAAGATGCAAGGAAATCTACTGACCATGTTTCAAGGTCTGAGGTGAAGTTCTGGATCAATCCTACCACTCATGGCTGCAGAGGCAGCCCAACAGCAGAACATTAACTCAAAGGACAGCAGGTCCTAGTGAAAGCCTGCTAAGATCAGCACCGACTAAGAGCTATTGTTTTTACAATCCCACAAGCACTTCACTCTTCTGTCTCATTTAATGAATATCCTGAATCTCACACAAATCACAACAACAGGAAACCCAGAGCCATGAGCCTGATACCTTGAGTCAGATTCTTCCTTCCGGCCAAATTCATGGGAGTGGCAACACAAACTACACCTCCTGCAGATCCATTCACTCTCCTTCAGTTACCTTATGATCTAGGACATCCTGCTTACCATGCCCCTTGGGAAGGCAAAAGGAAGTGGAGCCAGCACCCATTATGGACCTTTTATCTCCAACTGCAATCACTTCCCCATCAAGAACAAGTTTGGCAGGTGCTAGTCCGTCAGCTTCTCAAAGAAGCTGCGTTTCCCTCTCTCAGTCTGCCCCTGAAGTCTACATTCCCCTCACAATCTGGTTCAACATCCCCCTCTCCCACTGACTAGAAACTTGATTACCAAGGAGAAAAAACATCAAGCTTGCCCTGAAGAGTTTTCTTGTCACTCTCTGAAGCCCTCAGAATTCTGAGCAAGTCGGGGACCTCAGCAAGAACAGGGAAAAGTCTTCCAAAAAATGAAATAAACTATGGCAAGATACAATGAATACATTTGTGTAATGTGGAAATTCCCAAATGCAACCTTTAAGTGATATTTAGATAAAAGGCCATTTCAGCAGCAAAAAGTAGCGTGCTTTCTTTGCTTTCTGTCCACTCTCTCCCACTTACAGAGAAAACTGTAAATCACAAACATTCTTCTTGATCCTTCCCACTATGAATTTCAGCAAATTCAATTAATCTAAAAACCCAATTTTATCTCTCCAATACATTTGAGTACTTTTAATAGAAAACTGCAATTTAGGCCACTTGGGTTTTTTGTGCAAATTAAGTCTATATTCACAACAGAAATACAATTAGCATTCTTCTTAAAGAGATATTGTTTTAATTTCACTTGTCATCACAACACTGCTATTTCTTTAGTATTACTTCTATGAGCAGAAAAATATGCACACCCACAGGTGGAAGCGAGCATTTATAACACATAGTTGCTAACTAAAAAAGAAAAAGCACAGCACTGTTTCATTTCGCAGAACAGCTTGTATCAAGTTAAGCACAGCATAATGCCATGGAAAATAATGAGTCTTGCTATAAAGCACTTTGAAGTCCAAACCCCTCAGCCTCCTCCGTTGTTTAACCAACAGAAACTGAAACAGCTTACAAATGGTCTTTACTCCAAATTAATCTTTTCCCTCTTCACAAGAAACGTTCTGGGCACATTGTGGTGAAGTTTCCTGTGTGTGGGATGACTTTTCTCCCAGTGACCCAGGTTTCTCACACAACCTGTACAGAGATGGAAAAGCCCATCAGAACAGGGGACATATTTTTTTTGGAGGAGTTTGGCATGGTAACACATTTCTGATTTAGATGGTTCTTTGGACACACTCCTAAAGCTTGCCTCTTCTAAAGCAGTCTTTCATTGTAACCATGATGCTCACAATGCAGAAACATCATTGCTCTAACTGGAAAAAAAACAGTTTAACCTCCTCTCCGTGCTCCTCCTGTTGTAGGAAAGGGTGGAGCAGGGGAACAGAGGCAGAAAAAAACAAACAAACAAAAAACCCCAACAGTTTATGACTTGTAATAGAAATGAACTAGACCTTAACATTTGCTACAGATTTCCTATTCCTGTTGATTACACATGGATGGCAGTAAAATATCCTCCAACATACAGGCAAGGTGAGAGAGGCACCGCAGAAGACAGGGAGGGATAAAAGCACTGACACTAGATCTATAATCAAAAGTTTTGGTCAAGTTTGGATTACAATAAAAAGTCTAGGGAACTATCTGATCTATTTACCTATAATACTCACCCCACTTCACAGACTAACATAGCACTAATTAAAGCTAGTGTATTCTGGTCAAAACAACCCAGGAGTCACAGGCTACTGTCAGCACTATCCTCTGTGTGCTGAGACCTCACATTCTGTTCTGAAAACATTGGGTTACGCTGAGCTTCACCTGTGCAACGGGACTGCACTCTGGGTCACAGTCTAAACATTTATTTACTTTCCTGACACTATATTTTCCCACATGGAAGGAATGCTCCATTAGGTCATGGCCACACCAGAAAAATCTCCCAAGCACCTTTAATTTTTACATGGCATTGCTCTGCCTTCCTACGCTTACTGTTAAAACATTCATATAAATCAAAAATACATAGTAGCATCTGAGGACAACAGAAATGCATGAATTCTTTCTCTAAAATATGTGTTTTCAATAAGACATAACTAATTGACTCATTAACTGAAAGTGTGTCAAGTATTTAGAAAACTTAAAAGAAATCTTAGTGTGGGAGTAACATTCCACAAGAGTTATTACCAGGATTTAGGCAGCACAGCAAAACTGGAGTCTTATGCTTCTAACACAAATCCACTGATGCATATTTCTGCATCAACATTTGTTTTGTACTCCTGAACTGTGTTTTGTATGTGTATTTCTCATCCATATATGTGGGGTTTTTTTCTCAATGCATGCCTAGACTGTGTCTACTAGCCATGTTATTGGATGTCTTTTCAAATGAAATAATTACTTGTTTGGTTCCAGATATCTGATTCCTTTGTGCTGCTTTCATGTCTTCTTCCCAGAAAATAAAATTATTTGTTTGTTTACCTTGATCTTTCTAAATAAATGGGAGAAAGGGTTGTTGTGGGCCAAGATGCTGACCACAAGGCTCTTTCCTGGATTCCTTTCTGGAATCATGTAAACAATGGGTATGATGCTGGCAGTTCAGAAGCATAAGCATCCAACTCCACACAGGCCAACAACAGTGAACGCTTCCCACCACTGCTCCCATTTCAACGCCTTGGTGGGACAGCTGTCCCAGTGAAAGGAATCCTTTTTCATGTCAAGCCTACCCTGTGGGTTAACAGTAAGATCACCCTGTAAGATATAACAGGGGGTCTGTGCTGTCTCAATATCTTGCCAGTTTCTGAAAATATTTTCCTTGACAACTATCTAGACAGTATGCAGACCCCACTTTTCTGGTCCTGCCAAAGACTTCAGACTCATCTAGAAAATCCTGTCCACATTCTTAGGATCTGGGCCAAAGCCTCCCAATGTTAGGGTTGCTTTCTTGCCCAAGTTGTGAGAAGAAAGTATGGAGTTTCACACAGGGCTATCTACGAGACAGATAAAGGCAGATCTGAGCTGAGATGAAAGCCAAAAGGGAGCAGGGCTGGTAGGCTTGAGGATGGATGGATGGATGGATTGCTGAGCTGCTTCTCAAGAAGCAACAGGACTCAGGACTAAGCAGAGCAAAAGATATTGCTCATCACCTGTCAGCCATTAGCTATGCCTCAAGACAGACACTGAAAGAAGAAATACACCTATTTCTGAGTGGGCCTTGATCAAGATATCCTTGAAAATGTTTATACATTAAAAAATTATTCAGGAGCATCAGCACTGTGAAGGAGTAAGAGGAGACTCAGAGACAACTAAAGGGACCTGGGCGTCCTGGTGGACAGCAGGATGACCGTGAGCCAGCACTGTGCCCTTGTGGCCAAGAAGGCCAATGGCATCCTGGGGTGGATTAGAAGGGGGGTGGTTAGTAGGTCAAGAGAGGTTCTCCTGCCCCTCTACTCTGCCCTGGTGAGACCACACCTGGAATATTGTGTCCAGTTCTGGGCCCCTCAGTTCCAGAAGGACAGGGAACTGCTGGAGAGAGTCCAGCGCAGGGAAACAAAGATGATGAAGGGAGTAGAACATTTCCCTTATGAAAAAAGGCTGAGGGAGCTGGGTCTCTTTAGCTTGGAGGAGACTAAGGGGTGACCTCATTAATGTTTATAAATATGTAAAGGGTGAGTGTCAGGAGGATGGAGCCAGGCTCTTCTTGGTGACAACCAATGATAGGACAAGGGGCAATGGATACAAACTAGAACACAGGAGGTTCCACTTAAATATGAGAAGAAACTTCTTCTCAGTGAGGGTGACAGAGCACTGGAACAGGCTGCCCGGGGGGCTTGTGGAGTCTCCTTCTCTGGAGACATTCAAAACCCGCCTGGACACATTGCTGTGTAACCTCATCTCGGTGTTCCTGCTTTGGCAGGGGGATTGGACTAGATGATTTTTCGAGGTCCCTTCCAATCCCTGACATTTTGTGATTCTGTGACCGTGTTATTGGGTTGCATTGTCCAATGCAGCAGGTGCACTCCAGGTCAGTGGGTGCAGAATGTGCTACCCCAGTTCCTCCCTGCACCCCACAGCTCCCTCCCCACCCTTCACAACATGATCACAGCAGCCGCATTCTGATCATAGCCAATGAGACAGGGAAGCAGGAAGTGAAGTGACAGGGTCTGAGATACACTAATTTGTCTGAGTTTTTCTGCTATAGGCAAGGAACTGCTGCAGACAGCTCTCTTTCAGAAAAGGAAGCCACAATTTCACTTCCCAACAAAGCCAGAAAACATGAAAAAGTAATTTTTCAGAGGTCTCAGAATGTCACTATCTGCCCGTTGCAGGTCACAAGGAAGGATACTACTCTTCAGAAAAAAAAATGGTTAGGATAGTAACTTCAGAGAAACCAACATTTCTACACTTCAGTGTCAACAACAATAGCTTCATTTTAGTGACTGTGCTGATGAGAACTGTCAGCAGTAGACAGTACATCTAGAATTCAGGTAAGAAAGAAGAAATAGGAAGATGTAAGCAAGGCCCTGTGAAATAGGTCAAAGAAAGCTGTATTATATTTCCCTATGTGTTTTTCACATGGAATAAACCGCACCTGGATTTTAAGAGAAGGCACATTTCACCACATTTGCAAAAAGCAAAGTCCACGTCAAGTATAAACTGAACTGTTGCTAACAGGAACTGACAAAGTCATTTACTAAACGGATTGTTAACTTGTAGCAGAGCTACTGAAACACAACAGTGTGTGAAAGATTACATGTATCGACAGACATGGGTCATTTTATAACATACTGGAAAAATATCTGGAATATATTGAAACATGCTGTATTTGTTTGCTGAATTTAAAAGGCCTAAATCAGTAAAAAAACCTGGAATGAATAAAGTACGTGACCTACAAAAAACCAAACCTTAAGTGGCTTCCATGTCTTTGAGGTGACCTCATAAGAGGAAATCAGACCAAATATTTCTACGCTGAAATATTTCTATGAATTTAATTATGAATAATTCTCCAATATAAGATCAGTGGCTTTCTATTAGAATATCACATTTCAAAAATTGTCCTTTACTTGTGAAAATTTCCATGAGGCTTCCAAGCTTTTTCTATCAGGCTTACTGAAATACTATATTCTTTGTTGAGGTGTGATTGAACAAAGGAACTATTAAAGAAAATAAATGTCTTGTACTCAATATTATGATATCTCTGAGAAAACACTGGATATTATTATAAGCTCTAAGGCAGAAAAGTCAAAGATAAAGTTTGGAACTAGTAAGTAACAGTATTTCTGCTACTCTGATGGGCTTAATGTGTAAAATAAGCAAACATAAGAACACCTGCAGACAAATAAAAATGTTGGGGGTACCTACTTGGAAGGTTTATGTCTCCTCACTCCAGCATATTACAGATTAAAGTGGTCTGTTCAGACAGAGAAGGTATCAAGTCCTTGTATAGCTGCAGTATGTGTTGTGCAACACTTTATTCTGCTCTGACTACATCTGCTTACAGACCAAATGTAACAAACGTTTCAGCCCAAAATTCAGAGAAAAATTAAGACTCCTCTAGGTTTTGGCCACCAATTTCACATTTCTAGAGTCCAGGGCTTTTAAAAACAATTTTAAAATAATTGTAACCACAATCCGCTGGTTTGTTTTCAGTGACTGATATTGATCAATCTTTAGAACTGATTCAGTTTAGTGGGCTTCAGAAGTTTATTTAAAAAAATAATATCTGCAGAGGGGTTGGTAGCAAAGACCACAAAAAGATATAAATGCTCTGCAAGGACAAAGGGCAAATATTAGTGCTGAGTTTCTTGCAGTGCTCAAAAATATGAGCTTAAATGTCAGAACTTTGTCAATTCTCCAAGCACTAACATGCCTTACAAAACTGCTATGTTACTATAGGCCAAGTTTATGCGAATCTCGCTTTTTTAAAAAGCAAATTTTGCATGGATACAGAAAAGCCTGAAAATGTGAAGGATGCATCTGAAATTACTTTCCTTCTTAAAGTTCATGACTAACTCACTCTCATAAATGATGTATCTGACTCTCAATTTTGTATGCTGAAGGCAAGCAACAGTGACACTGGCTTCTCCTGCTAACTCCTGACACCTCCCACCACACCTTCTCAGAAACTCGTAAGCATGCTGCCTATCACAGTAGTTAAACCTCCAAGGTAAGGCAGGCAAGGCAGCCAAGACGATGTTTCTGCCCACAGCTGCTTGTCTTGGTCATCTGGCCCAGGTGCAAACAGGTACCTGCACTTCAGCCACACAAGTTCTTAGTCCATTGTCTCATCAAAGCCACTTTCAGCAACAGGTTACACTAAGATACCGAACGGCATCTCAGTGTGGGCACACGTTTCTACATCCGCTGTCTCTGCTAGAGAAGCAGTGTATTTTGGCAAAAGGGTAGGAACAAAAGCTGAATATGAAGACTGGGTCAGAGCAAAAGGTTAATCAAGACTGAAGTCCTCTGAGAGCAGGCAGCGCTAAAGACTGAGAAAACCAGTACAATGAACAGTACTGGTATTTTGTGAAGCATCTCCAGGTTTGCATTCCCAGATTCATCTGACAAGCACTCTAGGAACTTTCTGAGCTGGACACCATACACAGACCTCTGTATTTAAGAGCTGGTGGTAACATGACAGCTAATGTGTTACCACAGCTCATCATGGTCCCTTGTAGCACTGTTATACTGTAACCCTGTAATACCATATTGCCATCACTAGTGACTGGCCATAAACCTTGCAGGGGGGCTTGCAAACGCTGAGGACTTCGGCTTTTCAGCCTCGCTTTGTCTGAACTTTACTTGACCGGCCTGCAACTTTGTTTTAGCCTGCAATTAAACTTGGTTTAGTTGTAATAACAATTTTTCCAACTGCCCAGAATTCAGTGGCTAATTTGTTCTTACTTTTGTTTATCTTTGTGTGGTAGCATCATCATTTCATAACTCCCCAACAATCACAGAATTATAGAATAGTTTAGGTTGGAAGGGACTTTCAAAGGCCACCCGGTGCAACCCCCTGCACTGAGCAGGGACATCTTCAACTAGATCAGGTTGCTCAGAGTCCCGTCCAGCCTGGCCTGGAATGTCTCCAGGGATGGGACATCTACCGCCTCTCTGGGCAACCTGGGCCAGTGTTTCACCACCCCCACTGTAAAACATTTCTTCCTCATGTCTACCCTGAATCTCCCCTCTTCTAGTTTAAAACCATCACTCCTTATCCTGTCATAACAGGCCCTGCTAAAGAGTCTATCTCCACTTTTCTTATATGCCCCTTTTAAGTACTGAAAGGCCACAATAAGGTCTCCCCAGAGCCTTCTCTTCTCCAGGCTGAACAACCCCAACTCTCTCAGCCTGTCAGTGATGCGGTGACGAAAAATACAGGCCTAGTATGCTAGCAGAGGCCTTGAGAAATGGAGACATAGGATGCAGAGGAGAGGAGTACAAGCATGGGATAAAAAGAGATAAGGAACAGAGCTGACACTTGGTGACACTCTGGCGGTAGATCTATGGTCACTTAAAGAACTGCAGACTTGAGGCTGAGTAAACTGGCTTCAGGGGTAATAAACAGAACAAAGAAATAGAATCTAGCATGCATGTAAGGTACCACATACAGTAAATTTAGATGTAACGTGGAGCTGCAGATCAGTGAAGCAACAGCCAAGTTTAAAAGCTTATTAGCAAACATAAAAATGGTCCTAAGAGGATCTGAGAGCGAAGAAGAGGAGGAAACTATCAACATGAACATAATAATCCTCATGTCAGAATCTGAAGTACTTTAGATAATAATGACTTCCTCCCTTTATATGTAAGGTGTGTTTCATCTTTGCACATAAAAAAAAATGAGTGCAATGGCACAGATGTGGAATTTAGTGCTATTCTTCACTGTTTACTTGCATCAGCAGATGCTGTTGTCATACTGTGTTTTAGGATAGAAATTTTTGAACAGTTGGGAGCACTAATTTCTCTGTTTCCAGCTTTTTAGGGTCATGCAGATCTCATCTCTACAACTTTATTTAGGGAGTTTTTATAGACTAAAGATGCAAGAATGAGAACTAGACATAACATTGTCAGGACAGTTTGTGATCACTGAGATAACATCTATGCTCCAAGCACAATCTATTTTCTTCCTCTGAAAACATAAAATGATTGTCTGCCCACTGTGAACCACACAATCCATCTTCATAAAATATTTATTTTAAAACAATAAATGTCATTAAACTAAACCTTTTTAAGAGTTTGAAGTGAAACAAGCTAGAACAAAATGAAATGGGACATTGTTAAACTCTTGTATCAGTAGCTTTCAATCTTTTCTGATTTGAAAACTCCCTGAAAATTTTCCAGTGGAAGAACCCTTTGGAACATGCTAATTTAGAGCTACTGATCGTAGGCTTACTTTCCTCAGTCACTTCCCACCAACTTATTTGCATAGTTCATGGGCAATTTTAAACCACCAACTTAAAACATTATAAGAACTGAACAGCTATGACTGTCAAGACTGTTGGGTTTTTGCTGTTGTTTTTTTCATCTTACATTATTTCCATCTGCTCCGAACTACAAACATTATTCACCTAACATTCTAAATTTTTCCATGTTTCGTCTCATTTTAGAAGTAAATTTGTATTTGGAAAATGCGAGCAAAACCCTTTCTGGGCATTTTCCAGTTCTGAAAAGGGAAAGTCTAATAATAACTTCTTTATCAAATTAATAATACCAAAAATGGTAATAGAAAGTAATCATTTTCAACAAATAAAAACAAAATCTAACTGAAACCCTACATGGCAAATAGTTTTTTATGAGGTATAGACTTAGAAAAAAACCCCAACCCAAAACAAAAACACCAACCAAGCAGTTTGCTATCTTCAATAAAAGCGAATTAAAGAAAAGTCAGAGTCTGGTATTACCTATGGGGAACAAAGGCAGGGGCTACTAGCTGAAATGCAGGAGACTACCACTCAACCTAAGCCCCGTGGATCTTGTAATACTGAAGCAACAACAGTGTCAATTTCTTATGAAAATTCAGGCTGCTAAAGGATGATGCAGCCTCGGTTCAAAGTAAAGACTGTGAAAGTCACAAAAATACCGTTCTCTGCGCTTCTGCTGTAGTACAAGTTTTTGTATAAGCCCCTCAAGTAGTTTAGCTAATCTGAATGATTTGCACTGTAAACTCCAATTTTACAAACAAATGAGTACTTTTAGAGATCCAGTGGGAATGAGAAGGTAGACAAGTTGGACTGTACAGTCAGGCAGAAGAAGCAAAAGTGAACATATTTATTAACATTTCTGTTTTTAAAGCATGATCACTAGACAAATGGGCAGTTTTGCTTCCAGTCAAACTCGCATAAAAGTGAATGTCATGAAACTGCAGCTGTACCTGCCTTTTACAACTGTAGATAAAACTACATTGCCTGGGAGTGAACAACAGTGGCATCCAAATAACAAGCATCAAAACATATTCTATTTTCCTCCCCAGTGACACCCCCAGGTCAATCCTGCATAAGTGAGAACAGAGTTTGCGAACGCTTATTCAAGTGGATTTTCCTCATGTGATCTGTCATAGTATAAAAGGACACTTTAATCTGCCAAGATAAAAATATGCTATGAATTTCTTCTCAGTTCTGGGAAAGCTCTGACCATGCAGTAATTGCTGTGTCTGTTTTTCAGGAGACCTAACAACCACAATCTTCTCGGCTCTCATGTTCAGATTTTCCTTTTTGAACACTGACATTGAAACCAACCTCAGGACAGAGGATACCTTACTCCTTTCGCACTACATGATTTCAAAGCAACAACATTAAGATTCAATACGCCAGTGCAGCCTCTCTAGTGACAGATGCAGCTGGTCATAGAAGGGATCTTTCCTGTTCTGTGAGGCTCCTATTTAGGGTACTGATTTTGTCTAGTCTAATGAAAGATGTTCTTTAATAGATGCCAAGTACTTATGGGTATTTATTGGTGCTCCAGGGAAAGGAGAAAAAGGAAAGTGTTTTGAATGATCCAAAAGAGCAGATCCAGATGAGTGAACCTGCACTGGGAAAGTTAAAAGCTGCTTTTATTTGAAGATTTGAAGAAAAATCATTAGAGATTTTTTGTCTGTGCTTGCCTCTTCCCTTCACTGCATAGCAAGACACCCAAGCTCTCATTTACAGACAAGCTGGAGTAGACCAAGTGCATTTCTCCATAAAGCTGAATAAATATCAACAAACATATACAGTAGAACACAGTCTCTTGAGACCACTCATTCCCAAAGTTCTGGGTGGCTGTTTTGTCCGTGGGGATCCATCACCACTGCTCCCCAACTGAATTTTGCTCCCAGCAGCGCCTTCTTGAAAAATCAGTCCTCAAGAGCAACTTCTTTCCATCTTTGCTCCTTCCCCATCAAATACTTTCTGAAGGCACTGCTCTCCCAACTTTCCTTCTCAAATAAATAAACGTGTGGCAGTGTTTGCTGACTATAACTACAACTTAACCCATCAAAGCAAATGGCTTAACACATATAACCCATTGTTTGTCTGAGGATAAAATGCGCCAACAGGCACCATACCAAACAAAGTTGATTTGTCATACTTACAAATCTGAAATACAAAAGGCTTTTCTTCGTGTTATAGTATACGGATTTCAAAGCTGATTAATAGAGAAATACCAGGGAAATAAACAAAAAAAAATCTTAAAGTTTGTAATTCAGAAATTAAATTCTACCTTTCAAACTGTTACTAAGGGCTACATATGTCTGAAATGTTTACAAAATACATTTTTTTCAGAATTTCTCTTCAACAACCATTTAGGTATACTATTACAGATCTTACACTTGAACTAGCGAAGGACTCATCTGTTTGAGAATGCATCAGTTGACCCAGAATATTTTCTATTATCTCCTACCTTATTGTTCAAGAGATTAAAATTCCCCCCAAACACTAATTTATCTTTTTACTTTGTTCCTATTTATGTAGCCTATGAACTATAAGACAATAACAAACAAGAGCGGCAATAACATTTTTTTCACTAACAATGAAAACATGAAAATCACTTATATTTATTAGTAACTGCAATTATATGCCAAGTTTAAACCTTTGTAGACTTGCATGCGAAAATATTCATAGCTCTTCTGCTAAAAAGTTAAAAAAAAAAAAAGGAAAAATAATCCAGCAAGCCAAACTAAGTTATTTATATAAACATGTACACATGTAATTAGAAAGCAAGAAACTCCTCTCCTAGTAACTGTGGATAGGAGGATTACATAAAAAAATGGCTTTTGCTGCAGAATATGGCATTGAGTCAAACAGAAGGGAGTCTGATTGTTTACCATCTTTTCTGTATTCCTATTACCAACAGATTATTACCATGATATTCCAACCACTACTTGGACATGCATTCAACTTGGTTTTTACCAGTCTTCTTTCCTAATATTGTTACTTTCTTTCTGTAAGGAAGGTGTTAATTGTTTTCCTTTGCTAAAGGTTATTCATGTTCTTCATAGTAAAGTCAACAAGTTATTGAATTAACCTGAGCTCATGCATTAAAAGAAACAGAATGCAGGGAAACCCAGTTACTTAAGGAATAAAGGTGTTGAAAATATTTCGGAAGTAATTTCCTTTAATTTCTGTGACAGTTAAGTTAAATTTTCCCTTCTCTCTAGATTGAAGTTCTTCATTCCACACCTTAAAGCACAATGAAAACCTTTAAAAATGGAAAAATCAACAAAAGGTTGATGGTGGCTGCTTTCCCACCCACCACCCACAGAAATTACAGCTGGTGCCTTGGTTCAAACAGGTTTAGCTTCTAAAGTCCAGCCTTGTTCAACTAGTGCTAACAGGGTTCATTGCAGACTAAGGCACCTGTTTGTATTAACAGGTATGTTTATTAAATGGATCCCGGCTCATCTTACGGGATGGAATTAGTAAGCTGAGAGTGCCAGGTGAATAAAAACAACAAAATCTCAAGGTGAAGATTTCCAAGTTTATGGAAAGAAGCTCCCAACCAAATGGTGGAAACGCCACTACCCAAGATGTTTCCAGGACACTCTGCCAAACCTGTAGGGTTACACAGCCAGAATTTCCTCCATGCAACTGTTCTTCTCCACACCTCCACTTTGAATCTTTGTGACTATTTGGCAGCTGCCTGGCAGAGCTCCAAAAGATCACCTTATCTCAAATCACAGCAGATTTGCATAAAAGAAAGTTGCCAACGCGAACATGCACAACCACGGTGAAAATACCTCCTTTCAGAAACACCAAATAAATGTTCAAATGTCCCACTAAAAATAGCTCAGCGTTAACAGCTGAGCAGCCCTTTCAAATAATTCTTCTTTGTTTGCTCACGTTAACATGTGCAAAAAGTCAACAATAAAGTACAATTTTAGACAGCTTACTTTTTAATGCTTTCAAGGAGAGTAAGCTCTCATAAGGGCCTGAGCTACAAATCATCTTTTAGACTATCTCATCTTTGCGTTCTAGGCATTTCTGGGGTTAAAGTCTAGCACGAGCCGTATTAAGATTTTTTTTTTAATATGGAAATTACAGAACAATCTTGAACATAAATATTCCCAAATGGATGTATTTTTGTTCCAAAGCAAAATTAGCATAAACACATCTGAAGAAGAAATTAATATTATCTCTGTCACGCTTGTCTACAAACTCCCAAAATACCTTGGCACATTTTGCTTTTAGTTTTTACAGCATATAATCTATCCAAACAGAAAACATTTAATTAAAAGTATCACGAGAGAAATATCCAAATAAGTTGGAATAAGCTTCTTTCTTGTACTGCATATAGTTCAACAGATATAGTTCACACAGATCCTATTTAATAGTACAAAAATGTGTAATTTTTTATTACTGTTTAAGAATCTGTGTGAACAAACCACAAGGACGGTGCTCACCTTGACTAAACACTACACTACGAAAAGGTTAAGCAAGCTGTAGTCTTCAGATGGGATTCACTTCACTGAACTGTACTGATGTTAAGCCAAACAGGTAACTAGCTAGAACTGAGCAGAGAGAGACAGGAACTCTCAGAAGGTAATTCTTTCTGACTTTTAAACAGCTATGTTAAGAGACTATGAAACAGGATTAATTTTGCATTCTAATATCTCATGTTTAATACTGATCTCCAACAGTTCTTTAGCAGACTAGGGAAGCATTCCAAACCTGACAGTACTCTTGTCTCTTAAATTTGTGCTTATTTCATCCATCCTATCCCCCAAAAAAGAATTGTGATGGGAAGCAAAGTTTTCCTACAAATTTCTCTATTTTTCTTCCTCAATAGGACTATGAGAAGCCTTTTTCCTTAAACTTAAGAGGCAGAAGACCCTCAGACCTGATCATCTTTTCTCCTCCAGAAACCTCTTCAAGTGTTGTTCTTCCAGTTTTTCTGGGCATCGTTACAAGTGACAGTCCGCAGGCCTGAAATGCTTCAACTGTTGTCTCTCAGGAAGAGGCTTAGACAGACTTTCAAATTAAACCCCCAGTTTGATAGCCAGAAAAACATGACTTGGAGCTAAATAAAACCTAGAATATAGAAGAAAAGGCCAAACTTAAACTGGGACAGATTGTAAATCTAAGGGAGTTGACTAGGACTCGAATAAACTAGAAAAAGCACTCACAGTTTTTCATTCTTCTCTGTCCTCCCTCCTTGCCATCCATCCTCTCAGACTGTCATTCAAAGCCCTGTGTTTCTAGCAGAACATCCCCCTTCCAAACTATTGACAATTCAGTCCATAAACAGTGTTTTTTCTTTACTGTGGCAATTTTCCAAGTAAGGACTGTGAGACCATTACACAATTGTTTTTGCTACGGAACAATAACAACTTAGTACGACTATGCAGTAATTAATTAAGAAGCAGGGGAAAATAAAAAAAAGAGCAAAGCTGTACTATTCTTCGCTGACATTCCTCTTGGCACTTAAAAACCTCAGAAACACAAGCCTAAGCACTTATTAATAAACAACTAACTAGAGAACTAAACATATCCTTGCCAGAAGTACATTAAAAAGGTTTCTTGCTGTGGCATTTTCTTCCTGTTATTTTATGGATAATTTGGCTAAATAATGACCTGATCAATGCCTTAATAGCTGATAAAGCCACTTAAAGCAACTCAGGATTTGCAACAGAGCAGAAAGCACATTACTTACCCTTGCTCAAAGAATTCAGCTCCTTTTTGAACCTGGTGATGAGACAAACCAGCATCTAGGTAAAGGGCAGCTCTTTACCAACATACAGTTACAAGTTCAAGCATTTCTCAAGCTAAGGATATATCTGGGGCAAGGGCTGTCACTGACTGTAAATACCGCACCTATCATTTGTCACTACGGGCACATCAGGGATCTTCAACCACAATTTTCACTTCAGAGCAAGCTTTCTTCTCATTGGTCGTAAGTTTGCTGCTCAGCAGTCTGCTTCTAAATGTATCTTTGTCACAGGTTAAACTTAACACACCTTTGTCCAGCCCTACAAATTCACTTGATGCCTGATTTATCATGCAGTTTTCCCTGTGCAGTGCATGGAAACTACAGTGAAATACCAGCAAGCATCACACTGTATAAGAGGGATCAAAAGCACAAGCTATCAAACAGCCTAACTCCAAAGAATCCAAGCAATCATCGCCCTTCAGAAATCTTTAAGCTTTTCCTTAACTGTACATCAAGCATTCTCCTACTGACTACTGCCATATATTACAGGATTATCACTTTGCACTTCTGTGTTGGTTAAACATTTTATTCGTATTCTAGGTACACACACAAACTCCAATCACTAAGAAATGTCATATATTCAGTTCACGTCACCTCTACAATCCCACACCTGGACACTTCTGTTTGTGTATCATAACGTTCCTACAGTAACACACTATTACACGTAAACTTTCATTTGTCCTCTGATGGACTACAGCCATCCTGTGTGTTAGCTGTCACCCAGCTGCTATCAGCCACATTCCAACACTCCCCATGACTCCCAGCAGCACAGCTGCAGTAATTTCATTTCCTATTTTGCTCCTCTTCCTGACATAGCCAACACAGCTGCTTCAGACTCCTCTTGTAACATCGTTCCTTTGATTATCCCTGCAGCTTTTCTCTGCATCTGTTACATACTGAGCTGACGTTTCTTGGATATTGCAAGACATGTTTCACACTTACTCCAGATCGGGTCCCAGTCCAGATGCACCCAGATGAGGTGCCCTCCCTCAGCTGCAAATACCGCTCCTGACACTTCTCTGGATCTTGCACCCACTTACCCTCATACAGGCTTTTCTCCTTCAAAGTCATCCACTGCTGGACCCCCTGCTCATAGAAGTTTTTGCATTAGTTCCTAAGCTGAGGCTGCAACACAATCCCATTTGAGACATTCAGAACAGATGCCAGAGTCAAGTGCCCAGGCTCTGTTAACAGTCAAAGAGAGAAAGGCAGGAGTTGCGTGCCTAATTAAAAATCTGCCACTTTCCACCAATTACATAAGAGCTTAGACTGTTAATTTTGATATCAAGGTTAAACTAAGTAAGTGAATTCCTGCCAGTGTGTGGCCTGACACTTCCCTGTGTTGAATTCCACACCTTTAATATTACCTAATTGTAAAATTAATTGCATAGTCATTCCGTCAAAACTCTGTACTGGAAATTAATCCGCAAGTTTCAACAGTCTGCTTTCAACACAACATGACAACAAAATCAACTCGACCCATGAAAAAAATAAAAAGGCAAAAAACCTAAACAAGTTAATTAAAAAAGAATAGTGAATCTCATATCTACCCCGTTGTCTCCCCTGGTGCCAGTTCTTTGTGTGAGTTTATAGTTCTTACACTAACCTAACCTTCCTCCACCTTGAACAATAGTTTTGATCCAGCACTATGTTAAATGGTGCAGTAGAATCCAGAGAGACCAGAACTAGCACTTTTTTTTTTTTTCTTTTTCTAGAAAACCTACTTTCTTATTAAAAAAAGATACTAGGTCAGTCTGACATGACCTATCTTAGCAAAAAAGATTGTGTTTCATCCTCCTTCCACTCAACTCTGGTGTCTTTAATTATTCATTCCTTCAAAATTTTTTCTAAGGTTATTAAGGTCAAATTAACAAACCTGAAGTTGCCGAGACCACATTTTCCATTTCCTTAGAGATATATATAACATTCAATAGTATCAAGAAATAAAAATCCTCTAAGATATCATAGTAACAAATCTACATTTTAATTACACATAAAAATAAGGTACCTTTAAGAAATTCCCAACACAGCACCTTAAAAAGTCACTCTGACAACCAGAAAGTCTAAATTGCTTTCAAAATCCGAGAGGTGCAAAAACTGAATGCTTCTTGTGAGATTACAAAAGTCTATGTGAAATGATGAGTCTATGTGAAAAGACTTCCTGAAAGCTCCTGAGACCCCAAAATCAAAAGATGATACACAGCAAGATATAGCTATGGCCTTGTTTAACTTGGGAAATCCCAGTTCCAACCTGAGATGCTGCTGGGATCTCTGTTACATAAGCCTCTTGAAGAGCTGCACAGTACCTTAGATTCGCAACATTCAGTACAATTTCTTATATTCACAAACTGTTGAATACGTTCATGTAGACTTTTTGATGCATTGGGTAACCCAAACATAGTACACCTGGAAAAGCTTTTGTGCTGTGGCATAACTTTCTTGATAAAATTAAAAGGCTTCTTAAAAGGATAAATACACTATCCAGTTCAAGAAAACTGTTTGATAGCATGATTCATTCTTCAAACAGTAGAAGTGTGAGTTGTGCATCCTGGTGCCTTAGAAGTAGGTTTGTAGCTGTCTGTGCAGGTCACACAATGTTCAAAACAGGCAGACAGCTAAGATTCTTTCTAAATATCATGGCTAAAAACTTCTACTTGGGCTCTGCCTAAATTAACTCATGTGGCACCTCAATAAACTCTTGTTCAGCAAGGCAAATCAGCTTGGGGGCAGAACATGAACACATGTGTAACTATAAGCTCCAGTCCCACTGAAACGAGCTGCAATATTAACATTTCTCCTGATGTAGGCATTAGGACTGACCTGACCTCCTGGGAGATCTCAGATCACTGACAACTGCTCCCCACTTCACCAAGAGCTGCAGGTGCTCAGTGTCTGCAAAGGACTTTTATTCAGATGTCTGAGTTCAGTTTAAAGATAGGTATTTGAAAATTTGACCTCAGGTATTTAAAGGCCATCTGCCCTGCCTTCTCAAAAGTTATGAAAAATCATGCACTAAAGCTAAAAATAACTAGGAGCCCCTTCTGATATTTATTCTACAGAGACTGGCATGCTAGCAATGCCCCAGTCTGAGGGATACTACCAGTTTTTTGTCTTTTATTACAGTGCTTCAAGCTACTGCACCCCACCTAGCCTTGGAGACCTTACAGAGAACTGGCAAGTGTTTGTAACGCACAGTCCAGACCTTTTGATGTATGGAGGTCTGGACTGAGGACCCGCACAGTCACCTCCTGTCTTATCTTCCCGGCTATATGGAAAATAGCACTGGAAGTAGGAAATTATCCACACACAAAGTTTCCAAGAACGAAAGTATTAATAGTAAATGGTAGGTAGTTGATTTTCAGGGTTGGTTTAAATGGTTCAGATCAAGTGTTAATCCTCTCAGTATGTTTTAGTGAAACAATTATTCCTGAAATCCTTATAATGATTCTGTAGTAATTCATCTATGTATCTCTCAAGGATAATGCTGAGATTATTAACAATTAGGCATGGGACATTTTGTAATTTAAACACTGCAACTGTTTGATAATTAAAATGCAAACACAGGAGTGAAATGAGTATCTCATTGAATTGTATGCAAGCTTGGACAGGATAACGTTCCAAACACTTTCAATGCCTGACGTAAGAGTAGCACTTAATTAAAGAAAACCCTTAATTTATTTTTGTGCTTGCACAGAACATGATGTAGGTTAAATACTTGTAAAAAGTGACAGAGTAATGATAGTAAAGAAACAAAGTAATAGCACGCAGATCATGGTAGTCTCCAAACACTTAAAACATTTGCGATTCTGCTGCCTTCTTCTCACTGACTCTGTGCCCCCTACAGCCGCTTCTCATCATTTATGTATCATCGTGTCCTCTTACCCTTCTTTCTGTCCCTTTCCCTGCATTCAGGCTCTGCTCTATCTGATGATGCCTTCATTTAATATTTTATGCAGACTCATTCCTTCACCTCTGTCTTCACTGCTAAAGTCACGGTTAACTCTGCAGACTAGAATCAGCAGAGACAGAAAAACACCTAATGGAATACAGAACATTATTGAAAGGCCAAGTGCTTCACATTATGCAATAACTGTACATTAGTTACTGCAATTACATATAAAGTCCGGCACAGTGCATGCAGCCAATCTAGCACTAACAAGAGGATGATGAACACAGGATCACTGCACAATGAACACAGCCATGCATTCACACATGGCCTGTTCTGCATTTTAATACACTTGTCATGTACTGATAAGGATAATGGCTGAAACATTGTGGCAAAACCAGTTCATCCAGCCTATACCATCAGTATAGGGTGACTTGCGATGTACATATCAACAACGAGATAATGAGCCACAGACAAGGCCGGCTGGCCAATACAAGATGTGGGAGATGTGCCGGAGAGCACATAGCTCCACCTTCTGATATGCCCAGCATGGCAAAAAGGGAAAAACTGAGACCCTTCAACATGGCCTGGGACTTGTCAGTCTTTCTCAATCACCCCCTTCCCCCCATATTTTCTCTCTTTCACAATAATACCTCCACAAAAGACCAAAAGTTACGCCAGCAGGCAACCCAGAGGGCTATAAAGACCCACCTTGTGCAATTTCTGGTGGCGCCCACCCACCACCCTGAGGACCACTCTGCCCACCAGTCTCACCACATGAACGGAACAAGACACCAGAGGACACCACACATCACTGGACCCGAGACTGCAAACTCCATCATACATGAAGCAGAGCCATAAGGATGGTGAAATCTTTCTCTCTCTTTCCTTTCTTTCCCATACTTCTACCTTTTTGCATTCCTTTCTATATGTAACGTAAGATTTACAGCCCGCATATGCCACGAATTTTTAATATTTATCGATTGAACCTACAATAACATAAATCCTTCTGTCACCAAATCATATACCATTTGGGCCAAGCTGCAAAATAAAAGCCTTTTGTTTGCGGACCTTAAGTACTGTGCGTACTGTTTTCCAACTGGGTGGGACCCACCAACCTGAGTCACTTCTCCCCCCCCACCCCGACTCATACCTGAGGACAGGATGTGACAACACTTTACAAACTGGCAAGAAGGGAAAAGCAAGAGAGAAAGGAACAAACCAGCGAATGCTGGTTTTTGTTAAAAAACAAACTGTGAGAGTGGATAGTAAGCATGCAGTGAAAGCTAAGCTAGCTTGTCGTGCTAATAAAAATGCCTTTCCTTAGTCAGTCACTCATGCAGTTTGTACATTCATCACCTACACCAGTATGTGCTTTACCAGGGCATGTTTTCTGGAAATGCCAAGAGAACTGACTGAGGAGAAACCAAGGACAGCTACTTAAATGGGTGTCACTGAAGATAAACTCTGTGTTACACACACACATTAAGGAGCCTCCATCAAAAACACTATGTGGAGCTTTACATATGCAACACTGAGTTTGACTCTTAATGAAGAGGCCACTGAAGAAAATATGCACCAAAATACCAAGCAAGCAGGCAAACAGATGTGGGTGACATTCTCTCGTCTTTCTTTCCTATTTTCTCTCCAGACCTAATCTAACACAAAGCTTCAAATGAGTAGTGGGATCTGTCTATATGGAGTTGATTGCACAGAGAGGGCCATATTTGAGAAACACTTAATTAGGATTATATGCTGTCCCTGGTGGGGAGCCCCAAATGCTGTTTTTTTCCTCTATTGTTATGGATTTCTTTGAAAGTGTGGAGACAGACCCCACTGGGGAGAAGACAGAGCTGTCTTGGGGAAAAATGACAATTCTTCTTTAATTTCTTCAGCAAGAAGCAGCACTGAACTGGATGGAGATCCAAGATTACCCCAGGCATGTCTTTTTCAGTGCAGACAATGATTAATAGGAGAAAGAAAGATGATATGAATGACTAGTATTACTGCAGTTCCTTTCAAGTCACAGTAAAGCTAGCCACAGGGTCTGGCAACACTAACTCACTGCTGGCAGCTTCATCCCTGCCTTCCTGGGATCGAGAATGATCTGTAAGTGCGTGCCTGATTCCTGAGTTATTCTTCACTGAACAGTTCAAGATGGTGAAAGGAAAAAATTGCATATAAGCCTGTGGAGCATCCTGTTGTGCACTGTATTCCGTTCTGCCCCAGTTAAATAACCAAGTCCATGGTATCAACTGCTCATTTTAATTCCAGAGGTAGGCACAATCATGGCAGCACACCTCTCTAGACTTTCCAATAAATGATCCTCAGTCTTCATTAAGGCATACATCTGATACAAGAAAAAGCAATGCTGCATGAGGAAGTGCATTTGCTGATTCCATCTGCTTGATCTTACAAATGAGCTTTTTCTCCCTTAGCAGGACTTGGGGAAAAATATCTCTGAGAGGTCACTACTGTTCATCACTGACAGTACTCCAGCATTCATTCCTTGCTGAACTCTGTAAAAGGGCCCTAAGGGCACTATATCAGAATTTCAGCACATTACTCACGTGACTGTTAGCATCACATTTGACCATGAGCATCACATTTCATCCCTCGCTGCCTCCTATTCCCAGACCAGCAAAACCTCCTGCCTCTACCGGAAGACTTCTTTATCATATCTTCTTGAGGTTAAGGCCACATCCCACACATCACCAGCATGTGTGCAACAACTTCTCTTACTCTCTGAAATCCCAGAAGCCAGGTGCAGCTGGTGAGTCTGACACACAGTCCAGCAACAGCTGCTTTGGCCCATACGAAGAAAGAGAAGTCCTATTACTGAACTTTGCTTTGAAATGAGTGGGGAAGAGTCTTCTTGTAAGTCTTCTACTAACAAGAACCCTACCAGGACACACAACAACCTCTCAGGGCCCAGTAAGGTGACCATCAGCCTCTGCCCCCTGCCACATCACAGGACATGAAGTAGTTCTTTCTCTATGGAGAACTAAATACTTGACAAATGTTTGCGAAGTGCCCAACAGGTTTCAGTTCCCATCCTGAAGGACAGTGCTCGATGCTACAGCAAAATTCAATGACAACAAAGGCAGATCTGCCTTCCTCCATCTCTGTTGACTCAGGATGTTCAAGGGAAGAAAATTAAAGAACCACCAGTTTGTTCTCACAGTGGAAAAAGGTGACAAATATTGACCTTTCACCATAGGCTGTACTTTAAATCTTAGAAATTTCCAAAAACACATCACTTGTTCAAAGATGAACAAATCACACTATCACTAGCTAACGACCTACCTCAGCTTCTGCGGACAACACACTCAATGATAACACAAAACCTCTGGCCACAGTACAACACGTAGGGTAAGCATGCCACTGATACCAGAATGCAGGATCTTGTCAGCACTTCATTATTTCTGAGGCTCAAGTTCCTTTTGCTTTGTATGATTCTAATTCATTTAGTCTTTGAACCTTTACATTCAGTGCCCACAGATCATCACACATTATAATAGCAGTCCCTAAAATTATATTACCTTACTCCATCTTTCACAGATGAAATTTGGCATGTGCATCCAGTTCTTTTTTAATAAAGCCTGAAAGACACACAAAGGACAAACTGTTTCAGACTGAATGGATCCAAATAAGCAGGCTGCTAGTATAGGAAAAAAAATATCTGGGGGAAAGCAATAAATATAGGAACAATTTTTAAAAAACACATTTTGTAACACAGATCCTTTATCATTTGAAACAGAATCTGGAGTGTGGCTCACTTCTGAGGAAAGAGAATACAAGAATAAAGCCAAAAGAGAAATTTCACAATCAGGTACTGTTACTGTAGCATTTTACACTTAAGGACTGTGATGTATATCTCCCTTCTACTATATTAATTAAAATATAATGCACTTAACTAAGATACTTTTCTTTTAAGTCTGTAATACACTCAATGCAGTTATGGTATAAGAAGCTCAATAAAGTATCTATTTCACATCACCAGCAACAACCGAGCTCTTGCTGCACAGCTTCTCAACTCAGCTACTGCCTGACTGTCCATTTCAGCTGCAGTCAGTGCTGGGGTCACCACGTGGCATTGCAGCAACTTCTCCAAGAGGATGCTCAGTGAAACAGAAATGCTAACAACTGAACCCAGCCCCTCAAGCAATTTTTACTTCCTGCAGGTCCAGACTGAATACAGATGCCACTGGCAGAGAGATTTAAGAGTTTCATTTCTTGCTGCCAACACCCACAGCTCTTCCATTGTGACAAGGAACATACTGTCCTTGGCCATACCAGCATCACTCACCACAGCTAAGCAATAGGCATCTTAATGGGTTTTTTCCCTTCAAGAAGTATAATCAAGACATTTCCTAGCATGCTTTATCCCATAAATTGATCAGTCCAGAATCCTTATCCAAGTTCACTGCCAAACAGGTACACAATCCACATGGCAGTAAAGGCAGCTAGACACGAAGGTTAACTTTAACCTGAGAAAGCCACAGCCCTCCTAGGCTCCCTCTGTAGCCAGCCAAATCCAAGATCTACACCACTTAATCCACTAGCTATTGGAGTCAGTCCCTTAGGTGCAAGTGAGACTCCCCATCACGCTGTCCAGAGCTGCTTCTGCTCTGCCTAACACAGTTGTCACACGGTACCCTAACATTTCACTCGTGGCTTCTCCTCAGATCACATGGTGATCTTAAAACACAATCATTATTTTGTGAGGGTACCGTTGTCAAGTTTCTGGTTAACAGTTGCCGAAATGACGCAAAAGCTGTGTTGCAACCAAACAGAGCAGTGCTTTATAGTGGTAAACTGGGAGTAGGTGCCTTGCACGCTGGCACAAGGGCAGCTGGGAGGCTGGATAGTGCAAAACCTGCCAAGATGGAGAGCAAGGTGAGGTACACAAACAAACCCGGCACAGTGCTGTCCATACATGGAACAGCCCATGGAGTGAATTATCTCTACCAACTCACTCATTCCAGATGCAAATCCAAAGTAAAGTAACATGCAGTACAAAAAAGCAGGGAATAAGGATGAGGGAGTAAACTGGAGAGTAAAATGTGAATTAATTGTACGGGAAAAAGGGCTGGGCTACAGGGAAGTCCAAGACAGCAGTCACCTGAATACTCTAGCTCACTTCTCAGCCTTTGACCTTGAAGGCAAGAGACAGGCTTCCTCTAAAGCGGTCCTGCTGATGTTATTATCTCCTGCTACAGCCCAGATATGACCGACTCCGGTATATAATTTTTTTTCTTTCCTCTTTTTTTTTTTTCCTAATGACATGAAAGAGAATGAATGTGAATCCATGTAGGCCCTTTTGCAGCATCACAGCATCTTGCAGACTGAGACATTACAGAAGAGCACAAGCCAAGCCCAGCAAAACAACACTGGTGCATTCAGCACACTCTGCTGAATGATTGCTCCACTGCACATCTCTTTCCAAGAGGGAACCCATTTCTCAGCAAGAGGTAATCAAATCTGAATTTACAGAATCATTCAGGCTGGAAAGTATAGCCCAGCTTTCTGCTCCAAGCAAGATCACCGCTCATCTCAGACAAGGTTGCTCAGGGCTTTATCCAGGGACAGAAACGGTTCAGCCTTTCTCAGCAAACTGTTCCACTGCTTGACTGCCTGTTGTAACAGGTGCCACTGGAACCAGTAGTACAGTTATTTCGTATTTCCAAAGGCATTACAGAGGAAAACAATAATTAATAAGCAATTGCTTACTGCACAACTGAGGCACCACATGAACTGATGTTTCAGTCTCACACCTTTACCTCTCTATTTACACTCAGAACAAAGACATTAACTGCATATCTGGAAATTAAAAAAATAAATCCATGGTTCAAATTTTTTATCCTAAGGCCAAACCAAAATCTTTTCAACCAGTGTGCTCTCCAGGACAAGAACAAGTATGATTTTTAATGTGAAATATCTGCCATTTTGCTACAACAGCATGTAAGAAATCTTTGACCACAGTACCACAAAACTGTGGCAAGGTAACAGGTTCCTGTGTGGAGAAGATACTTCTCTAGGGCAAATATATAAATATACACAGTAGGATTAAGAAAGCTAAGACTTTAATTCACATAAAAATATACTGATCAGTCATAAGCAAAACACTCCTTATTATATTAAGTTCAGGGAAGATTCATACATAAAGCAAACTTCAGATTTGTAATGCAGTATATAAGACGTGATTCATCATTTTACAGTGCTGTGTGTAAATATTTTTGAAAAATCAAAACGATTAAAGAAGAATCAGGAATGAAGTAAAAGAAATAATATAAAGCTAAAAGCACTAAGAGACACACTACAGACAAACAAGAAGAACATCTGCTACAAACTGGCAGTTTATAAGTTGAGAAACACCAAGAAAAAGGAAGACCTCTGTGTCAGACAACACAGCCACAAAAAGAACAGATTCTGCATGAGGGTGTACCAGCCAATGTGCTCTTGTTACTACAAAAAGCAGCAATGAGATCAAGTCAGGAACACTGGTTATAACAAGCTGAACACTGCCCACCCCGGTCCGTAATGTGTAGAGAGAAGGCTTATGAGGACAACTGAGAGTCGACGTCCCCAGAGCACTTGAAAAAATTGCAATGCTTGGCAAAGTGGGGGCTAAGATGAATTACAATTTGCTCTCCAAAAACACATAACAAGGGCCAAGCACCACAGAGGTGAAAAAAGCATTAAGATAAATAAAATGTTAACAAAATAACTAACCTAACTAGAATAATGGCAACCAAGAAAGCTAGTTTAGCCAAGGAAAAGCTTGGTTTCCATACAAAAGGAGCATTAAGCCACTGTTAACACTAGATGCAACAGCTCAGGAAACTTCTTCCAGCCCCGTGCTTCTATGCATTCATCAGCAAAACATCTGAAATTTCTTACAAAACTACACCTCTTCACAGAAGTAAGGCAGCTCAAGTTTTCTTATTTTTCATTGTCCAGGGTGAAGACAGAACAAACTTGAGGTTCACTTCTATGACTGTCAGTTCACATGAGAAGTTACAAAGCATTTTACTTACTCTGGCTTTTGGAGAGTTCCTCAACAAGGACAGAGACATCATCTGATATTATGTGGAGCTCTTTTCAGAGTTAAACGTGATATGCAGTAGTTTTTGGCGAAGTCTTTTACTATTTTAAGTCATTTTTACTTTCATAAATTCAGTGCAGGCACACAAAGTTCTAATTTGGTATCCTTTATAGCTTCAACTGTATTTATTTAGTATAGTTATTTTTTCTTTTTTCATTCTAGAAGCGGGGCACACACAGCTCTTCGACACTATGAAAGCTACTCACAAAGCAAGTCACAGCCAGCCAGCCACAAGACCAAAGGCTGACACAACGAACCTGCTACGTTATAACCCTGTACCACATTCACCTTCAGGTCATTTAAGATGAATACTTCAACCTCAGAAGTCATTATTCATTACACGTAAAGTGACGAAATAAATATGGCAGAGATTATAAAAGAAACTAAAAATACTTTTTACAACACTGTGGCAAAAGGCTAGTTCTGTGGCCACAGGCAAATCCCTTTCAACTCTGTGGCTCAGCTCACACATCTCTAAAATAGAGACAGAGACCCAGTACCTACCTAATCCATCAAGTTTCTCTGCTGGCAAGTTACTTTCATACCTTGCTCATCACCATCAGGAAGTCACACCCACTTTGCAGAGCAACATGGGAAATCACACATTCTAGTGATAGGTTTTGAAATCAGTCCTTCTGTGAGAGTTCTAGAAAAATATTGCAACTTCTGCAGAGCAGGCTACCTACTGATCTCCCCACAAGTTCTGACCTCGCGCAGGTGCCCTCCCGCTCTGAACCCCATTCTTAAAGCAACTTTGGTTCTTCAACTACATTTCTAGAATCCGCCTGTAAGTTCCCTCTTTGACACAATCACATTTTCTAAATGCACTCCAATTCTGTTGTGCTTTGGTACCTGATTAAGAACCACTAAGTGCTAGCTTTAGCAATAACAACTAAATTGAACATCAGTAGTACATGCCCAAGTAATAAGCCCAGACAGTCCAACGGCACTTGCATATGAAAGATTCTAACTGGGCAGCAACTCAAGCCCCTCTTTTTCGCCCTACATCATACTTCTTAAGTTACATTGCCCTGTAATAGCACTAATACCACGGGCAATGTGTGGGAATGCGCTACTGCAGACCACACCAAGGCACAGTCTTCTTGGCATGTTCTGCTTCTGGCCTTCTGCATTAAGGAATGATGATATTAAAAAAAGAAAAAAAAGGTTCTTCAAAGACTTTGGCATGGCTTTGCTTAATTAAAACCATCTAGAAATTGTTTTGCAATTGACTGATTATGGTAGTTTCAGCCTTAGTGCTTGCTGCCAGATTCTAAAAACCATTCAGATCCTTCATGGTGATGAAATGATACATAGCAACTTTTTCTCTCCCCAATTGCTTGTACTTGCAACCAGAGTTACCGCACAAACTGAAGAGAACACCAGTTCTCAATTAAGTTTGCCACACCATTATTCCTGAATACTGCAGAAAGTAAAGCACATAACACTATTCCCTGTGGAGAAACCTCAAACTGTGACACAAAACAAGCATAAGAATGACAGGGAGTGTACATGCTCCTGTTGAAAATGCCTGACTTTCTCCTCTGCCCTCCCTTCTTCCCTCTTCGCACTCACCGGACAGCCGCTAAATCACCCCAGGGAGGAAGGAACAACTAACCCTTTTCCTTTGCAATTAAATGTGGTGTCGACATCTTTGAAGGGTACCTGAAACTCAAAATACCAGGTATGATTTTGTCCATTAGTTAAACAGAGAAAGCAGAGCTGCCTTGCCCAGAGGCCAGCTGTGACAGCGTTTGTGCAGGCACAGGCCAGCAGACATGCCCTTCCCATAGGAGTTGAGCCAAACTAAGCTACTGCCTCCCATTCCCCCTCCTATCCACCAACAAAACTGCAAATGTTAGTACAAATGTTAGTACAAATGTTAGTAAACTTCTTCTTCAAAACAAAACCAAAACCCCCAACACTAGCCTACTTGGACACACACACAAAAGAACAAAACAGAACAGTTTGCAAAACGTACAGTTTAAAGCAAAGCACTCTGACAGAATCAAGATGGGGAAGGGCTATATTTACTCTTTATGGTGACAAATTTCAGGAGCAGGAGCTGCAGTGGACAAGCAGCTGAGGATGAACCACATGACAGTAGAGCTGCAAACAAATGCACATTCAAAGCAAGCTGTCAGACCCAACGTAGGTCAGAAGACGTTTCCTGTAAACGTATTTTAAAGGCTCAAGTTTCCAATAATCAACCTACAAACTCGTGCAGCATGTTCTTTTTCTAGGTCAAGATAGTTATGACCTCTGCTACGAACCTCAGGCACACAGAAGGTCGAATATACTGTGCATCCTGCTGTGCTGACTGATCTTCTCCTTTGCCTTGCAGTAAATAAATTGCAGCATTCTTTGAACTCTTTTACAAACTATATACAATTTCCTGAAGTCTTCCCTCATATTTCCATTTTGATATACCAGTCTTCAGGATTTTAAAGAGCATAAACTGTCTTCATTTGGAGCAAATTATTACTGTGATCGATCTGGCAATTCCTTCTGCAGTACTAACTTACACAAGATGCTCTCACCATTATATCAAAATATGCCTTACAGAATAAGAGGAAACTTGCTTTGGCTTGATCTAACTTCCCCAGAATCATTTCAGATTTGCTTGCATTATGTATGCAACCTGTACTTCCACAACATTAAATTTTGAGCTATTTTCAGCTCTTGGTTGGGAAGAAATAAAACACACACCTGTGACTGTATCTGTATCCCTGGTTGCAGCAGTGCTCTAGCATTCCTAATGCTAGGTTGTGTTCCTGAATAAGTCACAACTTCTTGCGGGGCAGAAGCACAGCCACTATTTACCTTGCTCTGCACCTGGTTTTCATGGAAAGAAAATCATAGTACATGCCAATACCCCCAAAAGTTGAGCAGACATGGAGCCAGAACCCACAGCATGCCCTCACATTAGGTCTATTCCTCAACGTTGTCGCATACACACCTCCACAAGCCAGTCTAGCTAAAGACTGCTGTCTTGCAAAATGGGAAGAGAGGAAAAGATGGTTACAAAACACATTCTCAAGGTCAACCTGGTTTGCACAAGTGGTTTCTGTATTTCGTATTCTATTTTAAATATTAAAGAGAAGCCCTGGTTTGCTATTACAAGTATGATCGATCCAACCATTCATTACATGCTTATGCAGATGAGATGAGGTGTTTGAAGAACACCCGGGACCATAGTGAATTAACTTGAATAGTTTTGTAATATTGTTGACAGTAAATCCATGGTGTCCAGTACCTAAAGTTCTCACCCCATTCTTTCATTTATCATATTAGTGTCACAGTAAGAGACACTAATTTTTTCTTAGTTACCGAATGCCCAAGTGCTCATCTCCTTTTTATCACAGGAGGCTGTGCTTTCAGTACAAATAATATTCCATTTTAAAACTTAACATCCAAGTAATAATGGGTGGAAACTATCTTCATGTAACGTAACCAAATTATAATTTTCTGAGGGTGCCCAGTTTTACAAAAAACCCTGAGATGTTGACATTAAGATGGGTTTTTCTTCTAGGGTGATCCATTGCACTGACCTTGTCATGCATATACTTTTATGGATTCCCAAATGCAACTTGAGAGCTGATGCAGATTAGAATATTGGGCATTCCACCCAGGAAATGAGCAGCACAAAATGGGGAAATCCAGGCTGCACTATTATTTTTTTGCATATAAATAGTCACATGTTTACTGTGAAGACATTTTCTTGGGTCCCAGAAATATGAATCACAGAGAAACAAGGGGAAAAAGTGCAAGTTGTAGGGAAGCTGGGAAAGGTGTCATACTTCTAAAACACAAATGCTGTAAAATATTACACTCTCCATTAGCTACCCAGCCCTCCCAAATGCTTATTTGCCACCTCCGTTCTTTCTCTTAGAAGCCTTTTAGAGGTATGGAAATGCTGCTACTGAAGAGTAAGCACTGTGCTAGGAATGAACTACTTTTCCCATTTATCCTGTATGCCTTGCCTATGACAGGAAGGAGTATCAAATCTTCACACAAATTGAGTCAAATCACTAGCGAGTTCTTGTCTACTACTTATCACAAATATAACATCAGCTAAGCAGATCTTCACAATTGATAAGTGTTCTGCCCTCTGTTTGTGTTTTTGCTAAATTTTAACTAAAATTGGTATTTAAAGACACCGTCAGGTTTTAAAGAGACAATTGTTATGTGTGCCAAACTGTTTCTAACCCCCAATAAAAATCCTACCAGTGGCCCCCTTGTGACATTTTTTTATTTTCCGTTAAATTAAAAGCTGTGAGGATGTTTACATATCTGAAACATAAATCCCACTAACAAGCACAGAAAAGAACCTCCAGTTCTTCTTGAGCTGCTAGGAAACACTTGCCTCACACAAAAAAAGGCAAAGCATTTACAAGGTAGTCAAAACTCAGACACCATGGGTTTGAAGCCAAGCCCCTCCCCTGCTCAGTTCACACAGACAGGCTGGCAGCCTCCCATCAGTTCCAAGCAGCCACTGGAATAATCTCCCCAGGGAACTGGTGGATTCCCCAACATTAGACACTTTTAAGATTCAGCTGGACAGGGTGCTGGGCCATCTTGTCTAGACTGTGCTTTTGCCAAGAAAGGTTGGGCCAGATGATCTTTGTGATCCCTTCCAACCAGGAAGCACAAAACCAGCCTCTTTCTTTAAACACTCTCTGTACAAATGGAAGTTTGTCCTTCCATGTGCCCAAACAAGTCCCCTCTCTCACTGCTCTCTGCACCCTAAAGGTGCTCAGATCTCTCTACTACCCCCATGTGCTGAAATGACATGGTGTTTTCAAAAGGATCCTGTGAGAGGGCTCATCTTCAGGGGGAAAAACAAAACACACCAACTACCCCATGCAAACTGGTCAGCACCTCCACCTCCCTCTCTGGGGCACAGAGAAGCTGACAGAAACAGGGCTCTTATGGCAGAAGGGGAGGAGAAGGGGGCTGGATGGCAGGAGCTGAGAGGATTGTTGCTGCCTTGGCCTGACAAAGCTCCAGCTGCCACAGGTCTCTCCCAGCTGCAGGCGTCGCTGCCCTTCAGTAGGCAGCCCGGGTCACGGGCGGCATAGTCACATCTCAATGCCTACTCAGGCCCACAGGAGCTGACTGCTTGGCAGCATTTGCGGTTCCTCTATGGAGAAGGCCTCGGATCACTGATCCAGTCTCTCTCAGACCCTATCAGTAAAAAGCATAATAATACTTGTGTGCATTCAATTGATGCTGGTAAAAGAGAGGCAACAATAAAGGATATAATTTCACTGTATAGCAATAAATGTGACAAATTAAGGTCATAGCATGGGAAGACAGTTTAGACTGTATTTCACTCTGATCCCTCCAGCCATCACCTCACGGAGCTCAATAAAATAAGCCTCTTGAACACCTCTAGCAGTGATGGTCGTGGCTTTCCTCTAGAAATCACAGGTCTGGGTCCCTGAAGCACAGATTAAACACTGTCAAACACAATTCTCTTCAATCCAACACTTATTTCTTACTTTACTCACACCCTAAAGTGCCTACTTCCATTCACCATGTATTTTAGTCAAAATGCTATAAATCTGACTGTACAAACTGTTTGTGAACATTCAGTAAAGACAGCAAAGCCCTGTAGGATCTCTCGTAAGATCGTCTGTAAAACACCACATCAAGACACGCTTAGGACTAAAGCTTTATTAATTTTCTTCTGCCAGTAACAAGCAGTACCTAGTGCTGGGAAAAAGCAAATTACATGACAGTATGAATGCTTGCTCACACTACATTGTAAGTTCTAAAAATGGGCAATCTGCAAACATGAGCACTCTTATGTTTGTGATAAAATCACAAGCAATTTCTCTGACATTCATAAATTTGAGATCAAACTTGTCCCGATTCCCTTCTATTCCCCAGTGGAACTTGCAGACTTTAGAGGAAGGCAGCCAAGAAGAATCTTCTCTAATTCCCCATTAGTCTTTCTTTCCAAAGTCCATTTCTGGTCAAGATTGGAAGTCTGCCTCACTGTATATGTACCAGCAAAACAGTAGTCACTTTTCCATGTAACTTTTCTGAGTAAAATCACTGCCCTTGAAGAACTTAATATCATGTTCTCACCAATGAGTCTACAAAGCTATGAGACAATAATCAGAAAACTTCCCTATGTAGGCAAAGCCACAAAGGCCACATTCTTCCTATTACTCACTGCCTCCTGTTTACCAAAATACAACTGAAAGTCATCCCCTTATCTCAGAACGATGAATAATTTAATGAACTTTTCCCAGACACCCACATTTGAGAGAAAAGTTTACAACAGAAAGACCTCATTCTAGTCAGTTCAGCTGCATTAATTTTTATGTCATGTATTCACATCCACAATACTAATATTTAGTGACGGTAAAACTCAGGATGCAATCTTTTTCATACAAATGCTCCCTACTAACATACAGAGCTCTGAAGACCTCTTCTTGCAAGCTTTCCTGAAACAGAGGACACTGTCAGTATGGCATTATTTTTCACGTCCTTCTATGTGCATTAAAAGAATCAACATTTTAACATGCTGGTCCATTTGTCCTCAGGATAAGCCCTCTCAATTGCTGAACAGAAATAACATTGATGTCAGAGAAAAAAGAAACCTTTTCCTTTAAAGTCAGACCGCTAGTGCCTATTTCTGAAACAAGAAGAGGTAATATTTTATAGCAGCTTCTATTTCAGGAATCTGGGGCCTAAAATACCTATCACATGTGGGAAACTTGATGAAATTAAGGGCTTTTTAGTGCAATCTAGAATATTGCAGTGTCACTTTTTTTTTTTTTTTTTAAAATCAGAATTGCTGCCCAAATAACCTGAAGAAATGGACATGCTCTGTTATTCACCTCTGCCTATACTAGCTCTGCCATCTGGCACTAGCAAGTATTTATCTAAAAAGTAAATCTGAATTAAGGATCATGAACCCATTCCTTTTAAACTGTGTTTCACCTAACACAGAAGGTCAATTCACAGTCATGTGAGACATCAAACCTAGCAATTCACTACCATTTATTTAAGAAGCCAGCACAGCAAAATCGGAGGTACTTTGCTACTTTAAAAGATGAAGCACCAAACTGAAAACTGAGCTAATCCCAGATTTCTGTGTGCTTATAAAATACAAGGAGAATTCAGCACAGAAATAACATGTCATCATAATCCAGGCCATAATCTCATTTAACCAGAGCAAAATGAACTATCCTCATCCTTACAGTGGCTCCGATTCCAGGGCAGGGGGACTTCAGTCATGAAGGATTAGACAAATGGAAACTCAAACCCTGAAGGACCGTCATTGCTACATTCACAGTATAGGCTGCACTCTTCACTCTTTTTTTTAAAACTGGCACATGCTCAAGAATACACAAAGGTTTCAACAGACAAAAATGGAGATTGTGACTTTTTGTGTGTGTGATACAAAACTTCACATAATGCAATGAGGTGGGAGCCCCTCTAGCAGTTTGGGCCTTCTGGGGCAAACAGGACACGTTCACACCTCCCTCTGCCTCCCTGCTTGAACTGCTCCAGGATTAAGTGAAGAGCTTTTCAGGACACAGTATAAACAAAGATCTAACTGTTCTTTCACCCTCCTCTTTAAAACCGGGCAGCAAATCTAATCCAAACAAGAAGACTTATTCAGAAAACCGGAAAAGGGACAAAGCAGATGCCCTCTAGGTGTATACACATGTACAAATGAAGGACACCCAAAACAACTGATGCAAAACCTGTCATTTCTAAAAGTTATGCAAATAAAAACATGAGTTCTCCAACAAACGAGATGGCTCAGTATTCAAATAATGCTATTCATTATGCTTAGATGCACAGATTTTGTTCCAATATAACTCCAGTTTCCAGGGGCTTATTACTAACATGCAAAAAAAGAAACAAAAACTTCTAAAACCCCCCTTAAACTTCTTCTCTCCCTCCTTTTCAAATTTATAGTTGAGAAAAGAAATGCTGTGCTGTTCTGTGATACAAGGACGGACTAAATAAATATCAATATACTGTTGATTTTCATATACTGCAGGGTCCTCTTTCAGAAAGTCTAAAGTCAAACAGCAAATCACCATAGAAAATATGGTAATCATTTTTTGTGAAAAACATTATTCAGTGCATGGACCATCAAGTCTGTATAAAACTCTGCATCTGATACAGCGGTATTCCAGTTTGGGTTGATCATTAAATAAATCTGTAACACAATCAAAAAATCACTCATATTAAAGATGATTCACATAAATTTGTTTTGATAATAAGACTGGTTTTCCCCTAAGTTCTTCGTCAGTCATTTAGCAAGGCTGGCTATAAATCATTGCTGACATAGCTTTTGTGTAAAATAACAGAGTAGGTGCTTCCTCCCACTGAGGGTCTCAGAGCTTCAAGAATTTTGGAGAAATGCTTTATTTTCTCCATGCCCCTCATCGCTCCACTTACTACCCATAGCAAGAGCTGTGTTTCCTGCAGAGTCATTTCCCCCTGCCATGGTAGGGAGATATAGAGCAGCCTGCACAAGGACAACAACACTGGCCCTTTCGAAACTTCTGCTCAAGGACTAAGAAAGCAGAACACGTAAGACATCCGAGCCTAGCCAGTAGCATTGCTTCCCACGTGCCAGGAAGGCAGACGAAAGGCTCAGAATAACAGGGTCAGGGCACAGCCACAAAGGAAGCCACAGAAAAAAGCAGCAGGTTTTACAAAGGAAGAAAGAAAAAACAGGGCAGTTGAACACTCCACCTGTCTTTCGTAACAACAAGCGGCACGGGTGCTAAAGGGAAGAGATGAACGACATGAGCTTTCCATCATTTAAGGCTTGCCTAGGTGGAAAACCTACCAAGGTGAGAGAATCATTAAACAGATTACAGTAGAGCAGCTGAAGTGAGAATCGAAAAATGGGGCTTAAATTTCAGCAAGACGTCTGCAAAAGCTTTAGTGAGGGCAGAGATCACAAAGCATGGCTCTGGAGTAATGCAGAGCCAAGAAAATCAGGCATGCAAGCACCAGAGATGCCCTGTAGGTTAGGAACAGGGAGGAGAACAGTGAGACGGGCTCTTCTGCTTGAGTTCACTGGAGATAACAAACCTTTACTACAGAAAAGAAAGGCCAAAGAGATCATGAATTCTCACACTTCAAGTCCTGCCAAAAGCAGAGGTGAAATGGCCCTTACAGTGTGTGCTGTATGTTGCCTTTAGAGCCTGATGGAAAGCCAACTTAAAGCAATAAAAACTAACTTTCAGGGTGCCTGCCAGGCAGACTTTCACAAACCTTGTTATACCTATTACAAAATCTCTGCACAGAAGGATCAAACGCAACTGCTTCCTTTGCCCTTAACACAGTTACGATCACTTCCCTGCACAAATCTCTCCTGCTATTTACGTTTCACTTGTGTCTTGCTAATAAATCTAAAAGAAGAAATGTAACCATTAAGATAATATCACAACAAATCATCACTAAAACTGCTGTAGATCTTCCCAGAAGCTTTCCAACTCACATAAAGCAAACTGTCTAGCTATCTTGCAAGGCTGGGGTTTTTATTCTTTTTTGAGCTGATCCTGTTTTTCATGCAGTGGTATTCCAGTGGCAGACCGAGGGACACAGCAGGCAGCATGAGAACGAGATAAATCAGAAAACAGTTCTCTCTGGTGGTCAGCACTTGCACAAAGAGTTTATGGACAAGCAGGATGGAGAGGCTGTCTTCAGGGTTGTTAAGCATGTTCTCGAAATTTCTTTTCAAATGTTAACTGTTAATTATTTAACTGTGCCCACAATGCATTAATAAAGAAATTATGTAAACTCAATTGAAGATAATGGAGGTTTATTATAACAAATTATTTCTTCTGGTTTGACATAATACAAAATTCGTACTCTAAATGCAAACATACTTAAAGGCAAACACGACGGCAAACACAATTCTGACATGCAGTCTCAGAAAACAATAATTCAGACACAAATCAGTGGAAAAAATAAGACAGTGAAGACTGTTTTACTTGGACTTGTTTGGATTTGGGAGGGAAAGGAAAGACTGCCATGTGACAGCACTTTGTTAGTGAGCAGTCTTAAAGCCAAGCCTAACATTGTTTAAACTAGCTTGGATATCTAATGCTGTAACATCAGATATCTTTTATATAAGAAACTTAATTTTAATCAGTCATCAAAATTTTGCTCTGGGAGATGGGCATCCATGAGTGTCATTGTTTTAAAAACTTCTCTCTATAGTTTTCTAAGCTGCATGGCACAAAAAGTGTAAAGAAATGCTAATAAACCATACTTTCCATTTTATTTAGAAACCTATTATTTTTTAAAAGAGGAAGTAACACCAAACCCAGTAACGAATACTACAAATTAACAGATAGAAGAACCACCCAAAGTATGCTGTCATTTTTAAATAACCTTACTACAGCACCATATTCCTTTGAGAAGAGAAGACAGTGGTCATTCATATGTAAATTATACAAGGAAATCAGTGGAAGTTTCAAGGGGTTGAAAGTAAGCTAGTAAATGACTGGTTTTTGAAAATATCCTCATTCTCGTTCTGAAAATAATACATAGAAGTGACCAGGTTCCCTTGTAACTAAGAACAGCTGCTAACTTCACTGTAAGATGCACTTTAAAAGGATGCTGCCTTGCAAATCCAAAATAAATGAGTGAAAAAAAAAAAAAAAGAAAGAACAAGGAAAGAAAATAAAAAAGAAATTAAGGTAAATTCAAGCAGTTCAAAACCAGAGTCCCTAACTTAGAAAAATCTCTTGTGGGGAGTACAGCAAAGGCTCAAGATGCAGTGTGAGAATTTCACGTGAGGATAATTAGCAATACCAGTCTAGACGATACTAAAACTACAGCATCAGAGTGAATAAAATAACAATAAAGCCACTACAAAAACCTGTTTTACCCACTCTGCATATGTCAACACTAACTAGAATATATGCCACCTTTTGCATATAGCCAATTGTCAGCATGGGACACACATATATGTGGCCTTTTAGTGGCACAAAATGAAAGTCACCCCAAGATCTGGAAATACCATTTAAAGTATTTGAAGACACTGTAAACATCCATGCACGGCATGCATCACAGTGTGCACACACTGTCAGCCTGAATGCTGAAGGCAAAACAACGCTGTGATTCAAAAGGTAAACAACTATTTTGCTATTTCTAATGTCACTGTTTTTATTCTAGTAACACAGAAATTCAGAACTCAGTAAATTTCATTTTAATTAAGAACTACAGAACTGAGGTCTGATTAAAAACTAGCTGTTTTCCTTGCCCTACCGTCTAGCAGCACTGTTTCTTCGAAAGAGGTCTTCTGTCCTTAACATGGCTGCCATGCCTTATGTAATATCAATGAACGAGAATTAGAGTTGTTTTGCTTCCTAGGACATGCACTGCCCATTAACCATATGATTCTCCATATGGCACTGCAAACAGTCGAGACAAAGCTTTGCAGTAACGCGGCTCCAAAGATCAGCATCCTCTGAGAATAAGCAGCAGAACGAGACTCAGCCTTCACAAGCTCTAAATTCCCTTTTGATATCTTTCTCTAGTAAATAACAGGCATTCTTACCTTCAGAAAATAATAACGGTGCTCAGTAGAGCCGCCCCGGTTTCATCTGTGCTCGCAAAAAAATATCTTGGCGCAACTGCCTGCTGCAGCAGGTAATCGATAACACAACCTGCTTCTTCTGTTGCCAGAGCCACTCCATCGGAAGGCTGGCTAACGTGAACACTGTCAGCGTGACTCATGCCAGTGACTCACAGCAGATGCAGAGCTGCAGGAGGAGTTTAAGTTTCAGGGCTTCCTCTCGCTCTCTGCCTCCTGCTCAGTGTCGCACAGGCAAGAACACACTCGCCCCCCCTGTGTCTGTGTGTGTCTGCAGGCTGACCCAGCTTTTTATTTCAGCAGCAAGTTTTATTACATCCTCCACATATTCTTCTATGTTTTGTCGGCTTATTTAGAAGTCAGTTTTTCCTTTTTTGTCCCCCCCCTTTTTCATTTAATCCCCCCAGGATAGCAATTCTAGTCCTTTCTTCACTGTAGATATATTTATCCTGAATGCAAAAGCTTGCTCTGCAAGCCAGGTCAATACTGTGGTATGCCAGGTGGTGTGCTACTATGGCATATCTGTGGGCTTACACCTCCCATCAACACTAGGGGAAGAACTCAAATACCCTAAGGAAGACTCTGAAACAAAAGTATTGAGTTAGTTATCTATTTATTCATCACAAGTTTATAGCAAAGTGCCTGTGATTTCATCAAGTGCTCTGGGGAGAATAAATTTTGTCTCAAATGCAGTGAGATAAAAGAACTGTAGGAAGGACTATGGCACATCTGTAAGGAGAAATCCTTTGTGCCTGACACCAGTTTAGCATGGAGAAGTGCCTATAGGAAAAGAGCATATCTGCATTACAGACAGAGGCAGTGGGGTTAGGGCTGAATTCTGGCAGCCTCTCCCAGAGCCGTCTGTCTCACCAAGCACTGATTGCCACAGTCGAAGAGGAAATTCGATCACCTACTTATTTCCCAGGCCTCCCAGACTCCTCACCGCATACAACTGAGAGCATGTATCATGAAGCCAACGTTAGGCACTTGATGCTAGAGAGCGCTGATCTGCAATGCTGTACTGATTATTCTTTATTTCTGAAAGGGTACACGGTACACTAAGGAGTTTCAGGGTTGAGCAAATCGAGCCTTCAAAAGAGACAGATGAAGCCCTCTACTACTGAGCCAGCAGGTCAGCCACATGGTAACAAATGATGGTGGGATTAATCAAGAGAGTAACATCAAAAGAAGCTGCTGGCTCAAGGAACAATGCCATTAAAATGTGTAGATCTGCTTAACAGCCATTCATGTAAACATCCCAGATCGTTTGGGAAAAGGCACTTGGTTTATGTCAAATCATTTACAGCAGAACATCTTTCCTCATACTTAACAAATGTCCAGCTGGCTATTGCCCAGATAAACGGACTTGTGCGGAGCCTTCTCACGGAAAAGCTAGTATCAAAGCATGACTTTCATACTTTTGTGGTTTTTGTCTTTTTAAAGAACTATGTCTTTTGCAAAGCCCAGTCAAATTAAAGGTAAGCCCACCCATCCAATCCATACATGTGCACAGCACTGTTCAGTACTGTATCTGGTTGCTAGTAAAGCTGCAGAATGAACTTTGTCCTCTTGATGGCAAATGTTTACTCTCTCCATGTATCTCAAAGCAGCCAAGAACATTGGCTTGGTAGGGATCAAGAGATGAGAAGGAATCAAGCTGAGCAAAACAATCCTTTAAGCATGGTCATGGAGATAACACAAACAAGGGGGATAAAGAGTAGCTGGTGTCTATGAAAACACACTGACCTACACTCCTTCCCCTACAACCACTAGTATTCCATCTATCACTTGGAAAATCTTCTGTTGAATCCCATCATTTCCTCCAATTTGCTAATGACAGTGAATCTTTGCTCCTGTCAAGCTTGCAAGGCTTTATTTTCATGTCTTAAATGGCTGGATAGGCAAAAGAATGCTAAAATTCACAGCACGCTCAAGAAAAAAAATAAGAACAAAAGCAGAAACAAAAAGAAAGCCAAAGCAAGACCCCATAGACTTTAAACAGGAAAACCAACAGCAAGGCCACGGTCCAAATGGTATCTATGATATAAAGACAGAATACGACAAAACTGGAAGGTACTTCAAATGTCTGGGGTTTTGGAGTTCTTTGGGGTAGTGGTGGTGTTTTTTGTTTGTCTGGTTTTAAATGTATGGCACACAATTGTAGACATCTACATTCACTTTTGTGCGGCTGTCCACCTAAAAGCATAGATTTGGATCAAAGATGACTCAAAGAAAAGAGCTGCTACAGGCCTCAAAGAGATAAGACACACCAAGAGGCTGCATGCACTGTCTAAAATGCACATACATGCCTCAGTTGCAAACAACCTCATCTACAAATCAAAAGTGATCTAGATGCTGCAGGCAGCAGTTCAGTGTTGCCTCATTTATTAGTATCCTTAGCTGGACTTTCTTTAGTAGAGAGGGTTTGGATCCTGGATCTAAAAGTGGGAAAACCTGAAGCTTCTCACCCCAGAGAGGTAAAAGCCCAAAACTTAGACCAATGTGGATAAATTTGAACAAGAATTCAGTACAGTCTGCTAAACTAAACTCTGATGCAAGAGATTTTACATTAAAAGGCAGTGTAGACCTTTATGTACTTTTAAAAGACTAGAGATAATAGTTTTTTCCTTTTTCTCCGTTAGGAAACAAGCCAGTAAAGGCTTACCTGTTCAACATGATACCCTGGAACATGGTAGACTAAACCCCCCCATCTCTGGGAATTTGTTTGGAATATTTTTTTTTAAATCACCATTATGCCAGTGATGATGGAAATGGTTTCCTACAGACTCTTCCCAGATGTCAGGTCCCATATTAACCTGCTTTCTCATGAATGCTCAGTCTACAGTCAGATTGTCCTTACATAGAACACCACCCTCTACTCCTGTTCTTGAGCCTTTTTTCTGCTTAGCTATACTGTCCCGTCCCAGGAAAACAAACAAACAAACAAACAAAGCAACCAACCACAACACACATTTGTTTTCTTCAAGGACAGAGAGATAAACAAAAGCAGACTGAGGACCACCAACAGTACCCACAGTGACACCTCCCCTCCTTCTTCCCCCCTCACCCTCCCGGTCTTCAAGTCATCTTTCATCAACTGCATACTCTGTTGCAGCCTAACATTCTGTAGTCTTCTTTTCCTGAGCAGAGCACGTTTTCTGTACAGGCTCAAACTGCCTTTATCATTGTTATGGGCATTACAGTTCTTTCCAAAGGCTCTCACCAGTGAGCAGCCACACATGGAAGTGAGCACTATGCACGCACAGGGTACCAGAGGCCCACTGCAGAAGGAGCACTTATTTTGAAAAGACATACAAGCAAAAAGTTGAGAAGGGAAATATTTTTGCATTGTCTTAGAAAGCACAGCTAACTGACTTGACCATTGCTGCTCCACATGTCCACAACAAGGCCAAATGCAGAAACTAGATTTCAGTGTCTTGCTCACTAGGCCATCAGACTTCTCTTTCAGTGCATCTCAGTAGCCGGTCCATTTCTTCCAGCTAGTTACCTTTTGTGAGTATTTTGACATGCTAAGACAAAAACACTGTTTGCTTCTCAGGAAAATTAAAACTGCTGCTGGGAAAAGCATCAGCACCAGAACCTTTAACCTGTGCAGACAATGAAAAGGAAGCCACGTATTAAAACAGAGCTTTAGCAATTGAGTATGGGAGGAGGCTGCACTTATTAATCACATTTATCTCAAGGCTTCTGAAGATAAATAACAGGACACACTACAGTGCTTGAATTTTTTACCATCACTACATCATCCACCAACGTCCCACTAGTATATTGCACTTATCTCTACAAAAGCAGTTAGCAAAGCAATCTGCAAGATGCTGTGGGAAACATTTCCTCCACACCACACAAGCACATCTCTTCACTGAGATCACCTCCTCAAGCTACTGCTATAGCTATGACCCAAGGAAAAGATATATTTTTATTTCTCTCCTAACAATCCAATGCTACATTTGCTGCACTGGAAAGAGACTAAAAAGTGACAAGCTGCCTGTAGCATACTGCACGCAGATCTCAGAGGGAAGTACTTCTGCACATCTAGTGAAAATGCACAAGACCACCTAAATTCCCATTTCCTCTTTATGGCCTGTTCTCAGCAGATGAAACAAGAGACTCCCAGAGACTAAGATCAGAGAAATCAGCCAAAACAATATAAGAAAAATATATCTCATAGCAACACAGATGTACTGACCAGATGAGAGACTAGTTTACAGACACTGCTGTGGCTCCTGCGCATACAGACATCCAGCCATTTGCTGCATGCGAAGGTTTGCTTGGATAAGAAGGACTCCCCAGATTGCACTTGATGTCAGCAAAGTGTCAGCTGATCTTTTGGCAGCTAGCCTGCTCATATCTATCCACTTCTGTTCCCTTTCTAATGCCCACATCTGTCTGTGTTTTGCATTTACAAAAAAGGTCAGCAAGACCCTAATGATACATTAAACCTGATAATCAAGTGACGCACCATTTGCAATTACCGTGTGCCTGATCTCATTCCTCTCATATTCAGAGCTCTGCTTTTTCCTAAAAAACTATATCCAGTGCAAGTGTGGAAGCATCTGTAGTCTCAAATTTATGTACATGCTGTAGAGATCACTTTGAATACCAGAGAAGGCATGTCAGGAAACACCTGGTCTCTTCAGGCTTCCAAGAATATTGAAATTTTTTCTGTCAACACAAACACGAGTTTCTGGTTCCAAACAATCTTTATTTTTCTCTACAATGCACAACTACCTTTCTGTTTCAAACCAGCATGCCCCATTTTCTGCACTCATACAATAATTTCAATTGAATATTGATCTGTGAATCCCAACAAAAGAGACACCCAAACCCAGGCGTAAACTAGTTTTTAAGCAAACATACGATACCAAACATAATGGTTCCTTGCATTGTCTAACAAAATGCTGTACTCTGGTAGGACTGCCTACATCCACTCATTTTGCTCATTCAATACACTCTATACATGTTCTGAGTGAAGTTTTTCCTGTGGTCTTTCACAGCGGACTTGCAGATGTCACACAGGTCTTCGTGACCTATGACTGGTAGGTTCTTTAAATGCGTCAGAAAGAACAATTGTCCATGCTGGAGAAAGTCAATGCAAAGACTTATTGTTTTCTCATCTGCTGCACTGTGTAAACTAAATCAAAAACCAGTAAAACTGAATGTAAGGCTGGACAATTTTGGTGACTATCACACAACATTTCTTGTAAAATTTACTCCTCCTCATCTGCATGAAGAAAGAGCAGCTGTAATGCAAGATTTCTGTGTCTGCACAACGGATTTCTAATGCTTTGTCTTGTCTTCTCAACTCATCTGTACTCTTTGCAAGTTAACCAGTCCCTATCTTTAGAAAGGAAATAATCTTCTGATATGTTCCTCAGTAGGAAGGTCATGAAAAGGAGCTTCCTACCTCTCAGAATTCTTTATTTTTTCAAAATAAATGATGTAACAATCCAACCAGAAAGAGTTATCTGCAAGCTTATGAATTTTAAGTCACTACATGTAAATCCAACCTTTATTTGTAGTGTGCTGTAAATCATTCCCTGGATTAATGCCACTAAATATCAACAAGACCATTTAAAGATAAAGGTGCTGTACACATTGGATTGTGTATCAGAATCCAGACCAGTGGGAGATCAAGGTGGAAAAGCTTATTAACAGTGTTGATAACGGAAACGTTTCTTTCCTTTTTAATCTAAATTTTGACATTCAGAACTTAATTGACTTCAGATCATTTGGGATTTTCCTACAATTAGGCCACGGAAAAAGCCCACAAAAAGCACCTCAGTGTCTTTAATATGGTTTCAAAAAATCTTAATGTCAAAGGCTACATGCCTTATTCTAATAATAGCCAACTACAAACCAGCAAACCTACAGAGATAATAAAAGAAGGCAAAAAAATACAAAAAATAAGAATAGGTTCAGAATCTCCTTATTAAATAAAGCATTTTCTTTTGGTTCGGGGACATAAAAACACATACTGCCCCAAACAGATACCTGTTTTCTACATTATTTTCACTTCCTAGTACTATAAGAGGTCTCGTTGTCTTGGGGATGACTTCGGGACTAAAGGGAGACCAGAGGTTACAGATGTTTGCATCATGTTGTGTTTCAGAAAAAGACTTTGAGTCCTTGAATTTGAAGGGAATTAGAATGGGCAGATAATAATTGAAGACATTGCATCATTTGTTTGCCATGTTTAATGGATTATTAGAGTCTCATCGACCTTCTCTAACAATGTTTGTATGTCTGTATTAAGGAAGCATGATTAGTAATAAGGAATTATGATTAAAAGGAAAACATTATTAGTAGTGCTCCTAAAAGATAACTTCTTGACATCTATATCATATGATTATACAAAGCCCTCATCTGTTCAGTTTCCCATCAAATGTATGGGCATACATTCATTCAGCTGTTGAACAGACCCATCTAAGTCACCAAACAATTCCAGCTAGGCAGAAAAGTGATGTATATAGCTCCACATACAACTTCTTGTTTATAGTTCAGTTCCACCAGCCTAAACTGGTAAGATTACTAGCATCATCTTTTTATAACAACAGTAAAACACGTATTTTCTATTACCCTGCCCCCCCTCTCACTCTCACCCCTAGTTCCACCTTCTTCTGTCTGTGATCTGCTTAGCTGTCTGGAATTGATAGCTACTCCTGCACTTGCCCAATGAGGCTCGCAGTGGTCCCAGGCCACTGGCCCTGCTGCCCTGCACAACTGGGTGCTGTAGCCACCCTTCCCAGCCCCACCTGGGCCACACACCCAGGGTTTGCCTGACATGGAGATCAGTTTGGTAAAAAGCACAGGTCTGTTGGCACACATTTTGCACCTGAGACAGTCAGGACAAAGAAAAGGCGTGCACCCGGAGATCCGGGAAACAGCAGGACATGTTATCCTCACTACCTATCTCCAGATCACCTCACAGGTTTTAACACAAAACAGAGGAAGGTAAAGGCTTCCCTCCCCCCAGCTCAGCAGTTTGGGGTTTTTGGGATTGGAGGACTGCATGGTTGTGTCTTGGTTTGGTTGTTTTTGTTTTGTTTGGTTTGGGGTTTTGTTTTTTTTGTGTTTTGTTTTGTTTTTCAAATGGAAGAATGAAGCAGAGTCTGAGGTGCAGTGGCGTAAGTTTCTAGGGACCACCTCTCTTAGCTTGTAATGATTTTATTCATTACTTGTCTGACATTACCCAAAGAGTCTTGGGAACTGAATCTTAAAACTCCAATTAGTGCACTAAATATTGGACAAGCTTTCTTTGAAGGCATTACTAAGTCATTTCAGGATAATGCTTAGTTTTAGAAGGAAGATATCCATTTATCCCCATCCAAATCTTGCAAGTCGATTCTAATCAACGCAGGACTGTTTAAATAAGTATTTAATAAACAGCAGCCACATCCCTAGACAGGTGTGCTCCAAAATACACTCACTTCTGCAAGCTGAGGATTTTGAACACTCATGAAATCATTTTAGAGATAAATAAGACATACTGAAAAGAGCTTGCTATAAATACAAAATCACCAATACAAGCATAAGTTATAAAGAAACAAAGACAGGTAGTGTAAAAATACTTCATCAACTGCTGTAGTCCAAAATAGCTTAATTTTCTGTTAATTTCTCTTGGGAAAAACAATTCTAATAACCATTCATGAAAGGGCTCCTGAAATAGATTACCGTATATTCATCTTTGCTGATTATATCAAAATTGAACAGAGATACCAAGCTGAGCAAAGAAGACAGAGCCTTTATTTGTATCAGTTCCTTCAACACAATCTAAATAAGAAATCCTCTCTCTAATACAAAGATCAGCCATTTATAGCTTCAGAATCATACATTGTGCTTGAGAACCCCTGAACTATCTCCAGTTGATAACCACTGCACAGTGCTGGTTCAGTGAGGACACCACAAGTAAGGGCAAATACCAGCACAGAGCTGCAATTGCCTTGAGCAAGGCACAGCAGAGTATGGAAACTACATGATCCACACCCATAACTATGGAAGGAATCTTAAAATACACAGGCTTTAATTCAGTGTAACAGCTGTACTTAAGACGGAAAGGAAACAGACACATTAAAATTAAAGCAAAACAAGTAAAAACTATCCTCACATTAAATCAGTTTCAGAAGTATGGGTGTCTTTCTTTTCACAGTGGTCTAAAAAAAGGGTAAGATGCAAACAGCACCTGCTAGGCAGTGTTTCTAAATAGCCTGTCTTTTTTAGGAATCATAGAATAGGCTGAAACCGCACAAATACTGGCCAAACACTATTTCAAAAGGACTTGATGCTTTGTCAGCTTCATATACCTGAGCTTAAAGTTTATTTTTATAGACTAGAATTTAGATAGCAGCTAATCAGTACAACCCTTTTTTTATACAAAAAGGGTGCACATTTCTTCTACCCACACTTTCCCCCCCAACTTCTTCCTCCCAAAAAATAATTGATTGCAAGTTCGAAAAATATCATGGAGACTTCCTGAGCCTTTTTACAAATAGTAACAAACTTTGCATAAAATTGGTAGCAATTAAAGTTTATATAAGGGAGTGAAAAGGAAATAATCATTTTTTAACCCATATAAAAGGCTTTCTACACAGGAAAGCAACATATTTTTCAAATCTTACATGTTATCTTTTTGTTTGTTTGTTTTTAAGAGAAGCCTTTTCAGCATTATTACTCTAATGTTCCATGCCTCTATGGGCTAAAAACCTATAATTTAGGTACTAAAATGGGGAAATACATAGTCTGTAGAGTTAAGTTTTTCAATGAAAAATCTCCCATTGAGGGGAAAAAAAAAAAAAAAAAAGGAAAATTTGGAACTTCAAAAATTGCATTAAAGAAACAAATCTATTGATTCTTCCTACAGATGCAGCCTGCTAACCAGGAATAAAGGAATATTTAAGAACATAAATTACAGAGTTGTGGCTTAAAATTCTGTAACGCCTCTTTTTAGTACCTTCAAAATGACTACAATTCATGCACACCCTTTATATGTAATGTGGAGGCTGAAAGGACTACATTAACAAGAACATCCAGGAGAGTGAGAAAATGCACTGAATTCTCTACTTTCTCAGAAACATGACAGGTGGAGTAAAATTCAGAGCACCAAAGCTAAGCAGGAGCTAAGTTGCTGACTTAGGTGTCAGGAATCACCTCACTGTAGGCACTCAGTTCCCTTGAAAACCACAGAGGGGACGAAATCTGCTGGTGCTAATATACCCCAATCAGGCTCCGCAACAAATAAAAAAATGCACAGAAGACTTACAGAGATGCTGCAGGAGCTTAAGTGCTAAAGTTAAATCGGGAGACTATCCAGTAAAAGCAGAGCTCAAAATAGAACTTAGATGGGAAGAATTTGGCTGTGAGGTATGAGATGTTTTTAGAAGATGACAGACAGATACAGAGGAAACGTCAGAGCTGGGGAATCAAGACTCTCAGCAAGGCAAAGACTGATGTTACCATCAAGAGATACGAGTTCCAGTTAATATACCAACCTCAGAGCAGTTCCTAGCATATGGTCTTGAAAAGACAGAAGTTAATAGCATTGTGGTGGCTTGCTAATGGGGCAAACTGGTTTAGAGAACAGGAAATGGAGAAGTGATGGCAAAACTGCACAGCAAGTCATCTTAGGGGAACGTATGGCGGGGCAAGTAAAACAGCGTAGTTAACTGTATGATGGAGAAAGATCCCAGGAGGTTGATTCAGGAGAGGAGTGATTCAGGCAGAGACACAGGCACACATTTCTGAGCTGCAAGGATGAGCTGCCTGGCTGACAGGCTGCTCAGAAGCGAACACGAGAAAAAAAGATGCCTCGGGAAGGTCTGACAGTAAAGAGAGAGAGAAGAGACAAAAGGACTTGGGAAGAGATCATCGGGAAAGCTTCATAAAGGTATTATTTGGCAAGAAAAACAATGTTCATCGGGTTTCTGGGGAAAAAAAAAATACACAACAAACAAAAAACTTTGCTGTACTTAACTGTGCTCACTCACAGCAGTGAGGCCTCTTCCGCTGACACAGGTGTCTGAAGAGCCACACAGATCTCTGCAGGTTTCAGCCTGGAAAAAAGGTCTTAATCACATCTTGACCAACGGCATTTTCTGATGTGAAAGTTCGAGTCTGACTGGCAGGAACCCAACTGAGACACTAAATCATGAAACTCTCTTATCAGAGGCTTCAAAAGTCATTGTTCAGTGGACAAACCATTTACCATCATGCAAAAAATTCTTCCATCCAAGCAAGCACTACTTAACATGAAGTACTTAAGGTCTGCTTAGCCTCTTTAATGCAACAAAGGCAATACTAATGAATAAAGGGAAAGCAATACCATGCAAATTTCCACTACCTCTTGAAACGCAGATCAGAAACTCCTGGCCTGCCATGAAGCAATGCTCAAAGGTTTGGCTACTGAAGCTGCAATATAAAACCATGCAAATCCTACACAATCCCGTTCATGCTGTAGCTCAGTTACTCAAAACACATGACACGTTGAGTTTAGATGCTGTTTTGGGCCATCAGTTCCTGAGACTCCTGAGCTTTTGGCTCACAACAGAAATTTTCGTTTATAGTCACTACAGCTTTCTCCAAGTGTCACAACGCTGATTGGCTCTAGGGCCATTTTTCAGAATTGTGTGGCACTGACAGAAAAGCCAACAAGAAGAAAAAGATCAGTATCTCTGGGAAGAATTGCTGGGTAGAGCGTTCACAGGATATTTTGCTGCGCAGGCTGCAGGCCTGGAGACATACCACAGCAGGTTTGGACTCTTAACATTGCAGCAGCCACACATCCACAGAAAAATTAAAACCAGTATTTCACAGTTTAAGCCTCCTATGATACTCTAGGAGTTATCGATGGCCTGAAATTTACAACAGAGTTGACTGAAGCAGTTGCCATTTATTGTCCTCTAAGCCCACACACTGCATTTTGTACTATAAGGAGCTACCAAGTACAGGCTCTTCTTGAGGAGATGGATGACAAATACGGGAGGAAGTGATAACTAACAGGACTGCTGCTTTACATGTTGGAAGTTTTGTGGGCTACTCATCCTCCTTTTTCCTCAGAAATCTCTTACTCATCTTTTTTCTCACAGTACAAAGAGCAGCAGAGGAAGGTGGGGAAAAGGTATGTAGATATAGAGCAGTATTATGGTATTTTGTTCTCAGCCTAGTTTCTAAAAATTAAAGGTAGCTACAGCTGAAGTAAAAGACAAGTCTGGTTTAGAATCAGCATTGTGGAGAATAAAGCACAAGACAGAGTGAAAAACTGGCTTTTGCTCACATAACACTCATCACAGCCCAATTTATGTACCAAAGCAGATCAGCCCTAGTTTATCAAAATAGCATAAAATTAATCCTAGCAAGATATGAGACACTGGATAGTACCCTTAGCAGTCAATCTGGGAGAGAATCAAGAGCAGCTCTTGCAAAGCAGGATATCTCTAAACTGCTATCAAGTCCTAGCATGCTCCTACTATCATCTGCAAGCACAAAAATGAGACAATTCAGAAAATGACTGTTACTACTTCTTCTCTCCCCTCAGTCTCTCAAGCCTGAGAGCTAACAACCCTGATAAGAAAAATAAAGAGAAAAAAAACCCCAAATTTTTCAGATAACTAATTAAACTGGTAGGTTTTATTTTAGACAGTTTACACAGTTAACCATCCAAAGAGTCTCCTGGAAAATTTTTATCATGTTGCCAGTTTGAATAAACAAAACATAATCTATTTTTGCAGCATAGAGACTGACATATGGGTGCTAAAGAAGGGGAAGACTTGTACGCTTGTGGCTGACTAAAGGTAGTGTTCCACTCATGCACACATGCACCACAATCAAGCACTCACCTTTACTTTCGTGAGCAAACACAAAAGCAGTCAGCTAGTTTATGAGTCATTTTTCTCTATTTTGCCAAGTCTGTCCGCTTTGTCACCCTTCAAATGATTAAAGCAGAGCTGCCACAAAATCATCCAGAGCTAATTACTTACTTGAAAAATATATGCCTATAGCCAGGTGTAATTTTTAAAAGCAAAAGCAGTTTTCTCCTGGCATTCTTTGAAGCAATGCAAAATTTTTGTCAAAGAAGTAACTCCTGTATTTACAAGAAATCCTTTAATGTATTTCTTGAATAAATTTCATTTAGAACATGAAGACTACAAATTTTCAACTCCTTTAGATTAAGGTCAGCAAATACAGTGAATACGTTAAGATGACAGTACAGAGGCACAGACCCATCTTACTGCACAGGTTCATATTCATCCACATCTGGCTTACTGCTACATTGGAAGACAGATCAAACCAAGGAAAGGTATGTTTGCAAAGAAAATTAAGAAAGAAAAACACCTTAGGATGAAACTACTGGGAAAAGCATTACATTGACAAGATATACAATGTCATTGTGTTGTCCCAAGGCTGGGGCAGGGTCATAAATTTTAAAGCACCTGTGGACAGACCTATATAGACCTATATAGTGTATCAGGAATTATAAACTGTGTGATATTCGTCGTTTTCCATAAACGCCCAATTGCTAACATTGTAAGACTAGGCAAAAGTCTCAGGTCTGACTTCTAAAATCAAGTAAACATCACTTCAAATCTCTGCTCTTTCATGATTTAGCAGAACGAAGTTTGAAAACATGGACCACAAAAGTTCGAGTACTAGAAATCAATTAGAAGGACCTCCACCCTGGGATTATTTTAAAACCTCATCAATGTTTAAATCTAGCTTAAACACTGAGTTTTAACAAGTGGCAGCAGGGCAGCTGCACCCAAACCAGGTTCCAGTTGACTGGACTGGAATACTGAAGAAATATTTAGCCCAGGTTCAGTACCAGAAAGGAAAATCCATGTTGCCACAAAACACAACCAAATATTCTGTTTCTTTTAAAAGGAAGGGAGAAGGAGTGCAGAAGAGCAGACACAGAGTAGCTGCCACAAGTAGCTGCTAGCTACCCTTCAAGAACTGACAGGAGACTGAAGAAATCTGCAGCCACAACATTTCAGCCATGGGACCAGAAGAACTAGCAAGCCCAGTGAAAGACCATAAGTTCTACTTGTCTGTTGTGAATCCCTTCAACAGAGCCATGATGCCTGAAACAAGCTTGCATCCTGAGGCAGGAGAAAGTGAAGAATTCCTAACACTGCAGCTCGCTTTCCTACGAAAATGCAAGTGATAATTTAAACAAGCACATAAAGACTCGTTCCTGCAGTATGTCAGACTAGGGCCTAATCACATAAATATGTCCTCTTTTTTAAAAATCCAGCAACCAAATGAAAATAAGACTTAGTTCAGTGTAGTAACAGTCATACTAACCTGTGTATGGTGCAGAGTGAATTGCAGCTTATTCTTCCTAAAATACATAATGCATCTTAAAAGACTAGTAAGAATAAGGTACTGATCAAGAATAGCAAATGTCAAAGATCAGATGCAACTAGTACCTTCCATCCAACACAAATATTATTCTATAAAAACAACACTTTTAAAACAGTTGGGATCTTTTTTTTTAAAAAAAGGATCTTTGGTTAGGATCAAAATAGTATAACACCATCTTAGACACATGAAAAGCTCTGATGAAAAAGACAGAAATGCCATTCTTTGGCTCTGACCTGCCTGTCACAATCGGACACTCCACATTTATGGCTATAAAGATAAAAGCTCAGGATCAAAGTACTGAAGTTTAACAAGTTGTAACATATCAGATGAACCAGAGCAAACACAAAGTTACTTTACCTCACTCCACTGTGAACTACATAGGTAAATAACCCTACATATGCAGTGAGCTAAGAATATGCCTGTGTAAGACTACTAATACATGCTGGCCTGTTAAACATCAACAATGGCGTAAGGAGTCAGGTGCTGAAGTCAGCAACCTGAATAGACAAAATCAGGCCAAATACATCTTGGACAAGGTAGACTGTTTGCAGGTTGAGGGCTGCTGAAGCCATGAAGAACACCCTTTGACGTATCAGACCAGCCCTGCAAGAGACAGTTGCATGGTGAATGTGAGTATAACAGAAGTCAGGAGATAGGTCAGTCAAGAACAAAACTCAAGACCTACTACTCAGAGTTTTTCTTATGAAAATTATGGTTGTTGTTCACTTCCACTAATCCACTACTAAAACTATGCTCAGGAAGTCATCAAGATGGCAGCTGCATAAATAAGGTAGAAATTTTCCCAATTAACAGTTCTGCAGACATAGCAGTGATTCTTTGGGCTTCTCAAGAAGTTACATTTAGTACATTTCCTAGGACAAACCCCCACGCTAACAATTAGTAGATACTGTAATAAATTAAGCACAGCACTCACTCTGATTTTTAACATTATTTTAGCCGGTCTATACTAAACATCACCCTAAATTTTCTGTACGTCATAAGTTCTAGTGCTGTATTTTTGGCTCTTAGCAATCAACTTTTGCTTTTTCCTTTCCACAACCACAGAAAAGGTGAGGTGGCTCCCTTCGTAACAGCAGTGTATTTCTCATAGAAAAACAGCACCAATGTGAGATTTCCCCTACAAAGACACAAGCATCTACCAGGCATTGCTACATAACAGGGTGCTCTCTACTCAACTGCTCCTGCCGGCTGTCTCTATAGCCATACATCCACAAGCAAAGCCACCTCCCTTCCTCCCTCTAGCAACTCCTTTCCATTTGTTTCTGAAAAATTATCAATGACAAACTGGTTTTCCCTATGGTTACAGGTGATTAACAGAAATTATTTAAAACACTGACTCCAGTGTTTTAAATACTGGAGTATTTAAAACTCCTTATTCTGCAAGTAACTTCACCACTGTCAGTAAAACACAGCACAAGAAAGGCACCAATGCTTGACTTTGAAGCTGTTTTCAGTATGTAGGATTGGGTGACACACAATAAGAATTCAGTTTCCCAAGGTGGGAGTTTTGTGCCTACGGACCTCTGAGCACAGCTGCCAAATGGAAAGGAGAAATCCAAGACATGTTATCAATCATGAATGTCTCAAGCAACTTGTGCAAATTCGTCCCCTTTAGAAAATGGCTAGGAAGCACAAATCAATTAACTATTCCTAGCTCTGAACTTGGTGTATGTCTGAAATATTCCATTTAGCAACGAATTAAAAAAAAAAAAAAAAAATAGCCAGAGAATCCATAGGGACATCAGAAGGAGAGATTAGCAAAGCCTAACGCTCCCGCAATCCACACTTCTGGGGTTTTTTTGGACAGGTTTAAACAAAACTGGAGAACCTCTACTGTAAAATGCAGACTACTTAAGAAATCCCTCTTAGCAAATTTCCTTGTTTCATGCTTAATACAGCAAAACTACTTTAAATATTCTAGTGGTACTAACTAAAAGCATTAAGAAAAGGAAAAGTACTTAACTTGGCAGAGAACTCAGGTTCCTCTATCTGTTGCCTTCAGATAGCAATCCCCAAGTCCCATCTGAAATCCGTTGGTGCTTTAGACCTCAGCTTGCCTCTGGCTTGTACCTACTATCCACATAGCCCTTTAGCAGAAATAACTCATGCCACCAATAATTTTTCACCTCCTTGCTACAAGACTTTCTAATATGCCTGCCTGTTGAGGCCCAAGCAAGTTGGTTCAAGCCGGATTGGTGCTGGTTTCACCAGTAAAACCTGCAGAAAAAACAATCTGAGTCAGTCCTTCACTCCCACCCTACTTACAACAGCAGGCTCATGTCCCTCAGAGTGCAGAGGACTGGGCTGAAGCCCAGACAAATACGAGTGCAGTTACAGCCTTTACAAAAACAGTAAGACTGATGCAAACAAGTGCATCCTGTTTCAGCTGGTTTCCAACAGTTACCTAAAAACCTCTCAGCTTTGCTCCAACTACGCTTAACTACCAGCCCTGTATTTTGTCTTCCAGTTCATAATTTCTCAGTTCCAAACATCTACAAGCAGAAAGGATACAAGAGAGCTAAAGCAGGGCTTTTCTATTCCCCAAAGAAGCAACATGCAGCTCCCCCAACTCTCATCTTCAAGACCTAGACCTTTCAGATTTTGTTGATGAACCAGAACATGACGTCATTTTATTTAAAAGAAATTACTTCTTTCATCCAAAAGCAAAGAGCTAAAAGTTCTAGTAGTACTTCTGTTTTCTGTACATTGCTTGTTATCTTTCCTCATGTTTGCTTGTCTTATTTCAAACTGCTTGGGATTTACACTCTGGGAGGGAAGGAAAGCTCAGGTAAATATTACTTTCAGAGGTCCACTAGAAGATTTTTTGCATTTATGTACCCTGTAAGAGAGAAATACTCATTTTTTTAATAAATGTGAAATACATGTCCTCTGTTCACATGATTAATTACAATTATTTCCCTCTTCTTCAGTCTGTTTCACTTTGAAGTTCTACCATTGCAGGAGCAGTTATTAAAAAGCAAAATCATCCAAATGAGAAATTCAGGTAAAAGGCAAATCCTGCAACAAAACACAGTACTAAAAGTACTAAAAAAAAAAAAAAAAAAAACAAACCAGCAAAGTGGGTACAAAGTAGTACGACAACTTTTCACGACAACTTTTCATCATTAATAGCTATGGAGGTCTAAACACACGCTCCAAGGGCCAGATGTTCACTGTATATTTTTGTTAGATTGCATGGTTTCAGAGGCAGAAATGTAAGGCTACAGGACTGTGACTTAACAGAAGAAGGTGGCCTTCTCTTGTAGAAGAGACAACATCTGCCTCCACATAGAATTACCGTGAGTGTCAATCATGAGACTTTCAGGTTTAATTGCTTGTAACAACCACAAGCAGTACAAACCACAGCGGGAAGCTGGTTAATGAACTTGCAACACACCTAACAATTGCTATCAAGAGAAAATTATGACTGTTTGAATTAACAGCGCTCCTTCCTTCCTGCATTATTTCCATTTTCTCCTGCTACAAAAATTGACAGGTGCTTATTTCATCTCCAGTCTCTAAGATTTTCATAGAACTAAAAGTTTGATCCAACACCCAGTGATGTCAGAGGAAGAGACAAATCAGACCATAAAGAGAGGAAAATATCCAGGTCATAAAAGGTCTGTTCTGACCAATTTAGTGTCTGGCTTTAGCAGTTTTTAATAACACCAAGGAGAGCCTAGCAAAAAAACTCCCTGAGCTGGAGACTTGACAGGTATCAAGCAAAGACAAGGAGGGGTTTTGCGCAGGCTTCATTCTCTGCGTACTTATCATCGTGAACTCCATTCTGTGAGTTCCACACTGTGACCAATTTATGCTCCTGCAACAATACAGAACTTGAAATTCTTTTTTTTAAAAAAGGAAAACATTACATCTCTTCATCCTATCTCCTGTTACCTACGAAAGTTTCTAGTTTGTTGTCCATACTAACCTGAAAAAGTGCCCTATACAGCCGTAAATCCAAATGTAGGAGTTTGTATGTATATGTAACTTACATACATATGTAAGTTTGCATATTTGTAAATGCTTCTCACCCATGGATGTATATACCAACACCTATTTCTGAGCAGAAGACCATCTAGAGATTTCTCATTTATTTGCTCTCTCCATGCCCATAGCAAAAAATAATAAATCTAGCTTCCCAGAACTTTATCGTAAACAAATCTGTCATTATTAAGTCAAGTACAAAGAGGAAAGCAGCCAACAGGTCAAAAGAAAAAAAAAAAAAACAAAACCAAACATAATATTTTGATTGGCTTTTTCATTGTTTTTTGAGAACTCCTGAATAACACACTGTGCATAGTTTAACTGAAATTAAAAGCCACTTTCAAGGGTAGCAACAATTCTGTCCAGCTAATAAATTATCATAATAATTTACTGTCACAAGTTGTCTCGGTTTTTATACCTCATTTTCCCTGAACAATAAGAAAGCACTTATTTTAATTTTTCAAGCAATAAGAAAATTTTCTGTCTTAAAGCCTACATTCACATTGCACGGCAAATATCTTTTTCCAAAGCAAGATCATTACTGGTCACACTGTAACAATCAGCAACTGCCATATGTATCATAACCCTCTGTAAAACCAAACTTAGGTTCAAAACATACCTACCAAATCCAGGATCCTAGCCTCAATCAACTGTCCAAAAAGAGACAGCTGACTCAAAAAGCTCCCAGCATAACAACCTAAGAAACCCACGGTCCACAGGCAGCACAAGTTCATATGCTTGTGCTGCAGATGTTAAGAACCAGAACTACGGGAAATGCCGAACACTCAGTCCAGTACCACAGCCCTTTCAAGACGAGGCTGACGAGTCTCCTCTTGCACTGTAGAAGGTCTAAGACTGGGTTCTGTCCACCCACCTCTGCCATCAGGGAACACTTTGAACAAAACCAGAGGTAGTAAAGGAGAGGAAAGCCTGTAGATTCTAATACAGGGGGTGATTCGTACTGAAAAATCATCACCCCAAAACCCAAAGAACTACTATGATGTTTGTGTTCATACTTTTTCTTGGACTCTCCCATCAACGGCCACACAGAGCCCTTTATGTCGCCCTCCTAGGAGTCATGTCACATTTTTTCCTCCATGATGCAAGAAGCCATAAATAGATGTGGGAATCCAAAAATATTAAATGAGTTTTGTGGGATTTGTTTTCTTTACTTAAAAAGGGAAGAAGGATGAAAGAAACTAGAAAAATAAAATTATACAGTGCAACACATTTAATTACATTTAGAATTGCCGGGGGAAAAAAAGAGAATGACTTGAACAAATATAGCATCTGAAACAAAGTCTGGAGTTTTACAGCACACCATAATAAAAACACACAAAAACACAGAACTGTCCGAAAGCCAGAGTACAGGATGTCTGTTTACTTTATGTAGACCTCATCAATGCACACAATAAACATTGCTATCTATTAACTAGACATAAGAATATAGTTTTTCCCTTCTATCTGACCTACAGTCACATGGAAAAAAAAAAATAAGGAATTTTACTAGCTTGCAAATGTTGTGCTTGGTCTGAAATGGTTTGCTTTTCCTCCATCAGGAAAATATCCCAAACTCAAATCTTGCTAAAATGTATGCTGATATAACCTCCAGAAACCTACTGTTTTTCTTGAATATTTTGATTATCACTAACTATAGCCTAAGAGAATCTGAAGGTACAAGCTGAAAAACAAAGATCCATTAAATTTCTAAAAATCTCTGTGAAAATGGTAATTTAAATCATTAAATCTCTCCAGGCAAGTATTTTCTTCACAAAAGAGAAATAAGCATCCTGCCATAATTACTGTTGGTCTGTTTGTTTTATAAACTTGAGCAGTGAAAATAAAAATTACAAAGCTTCCTACATCTGCTTTGTGAAGAAAGCACCAGAGAGAAAGAATCCTTCCATCTTGAGATCACTGATTATTTCTACTGTCCAAGACATTATACTTTGATTTAACAGTTTTTACTAAATAGATGATTTTTACTACTGCAACACAGGCAAAATAATATTGAACTTTAATTTATTTGAGGTATGTTAGAAAACAGAACTGATAACACCCATATCACCAGTTATATTTCAACCTTTGCTGTCATTTTAATTGAGATAGCATTTTTCTCCAAAATCTGGAGCACACAGTTGCTAAAGAACCTATAAAGTATACATCACATGTATCACTGAAACTTTGATTCAACTAAATATTGATATTTCATTGATATTGATCTTGAAACTTTGGCATACAAATGTAAAATTCTGTTTCTAAAAACTAGACTGTTAGCTATCAGAAGAGTAAAACATTAAACAAAAATTCTAGAAAACATATGCCTGCACATATAAAAGCGATCAGTATTCAAAGTTTCCAGGCAAAATGCAAGGTGAAAAATAAGTGATGCATCATTGCCACTGAAAGTAAAGCCTATCATATCCTTTCTCTCACAACTTGAGTACACGTCCAGAAAAAAAAAAAAAGTATAGAATTTTTTTCATGCAAATGTTTTCAGGTGGGATTAAACACTGCACAACAATTCACTTTCCTGATTGTTGTTGAGTGAGCAGAAATAGACTGCTTTAAAAGCAGAAGCATTCAATCCAAGTAGAAGACATGTGCTTCATGTTCTTCAAACAAAGCTCTTAGTCTGAACAAAGGAAAAGGTTTAATCACTTTGCTCAGTTAAGCCCGAACGTTTAAGAAATATTTCTGGACAGGAGGTTTGAAAATGATATTTTTAATGTTTGTATGAAACCAAGGTGATCTAAACAAAGAGGCCTTTTCTCTCTATATGTATCCTTTTCATTAAAAGCAGGCTTCCAGTTCAAGACCTGCAGTGTGCAGGAAAACATACTGCTGTTGCTCAAACTTTATAGGCTACTTATTTCAGAATCAGTTCCTCTGAACTGTCAGAACACCACCTTTCCACAGTTCAAATCTACAACCGAAAAAAAAGAGGAGACATTAACAAACACCTTTGGGCTCACAATCGGAGAGCTGGTTTGCAACAGAGCTGGCAAAAAAAGCCTTTTGCAATGGACAATTCTCTTACACGGCTAATAGCCAGCCTAAAAACAACAAAAATGTCCCCCAAGATACTCATTATGGAGATAACACTGCAAATGTGAAAGTCCTTGCAGACAAGCTTTTTTATTTTGTTTGAGTCTCAAACACTTATACCGTGAACTCTGGTTCCAGCCAAGAGTCCCTGTTCATGCTGTGAGTGGCAGCGAGGGGCTCTCAGTACCCTGCATCACCTCAACACACAAGCAGCCCTTCCCTCCTGGTCTCAGCAAAGGAGGGCCAGGGAAGATTAAGGTTCCCAGTACTGACCCTTACAACACATGTGCACACACGACCCCATCCCCCCACACTCCCTCCCCTCCACACAGGTTCCTTGTCCAGCTGGTGTTAGCGAGATCCTTACAGTTGTGCAGCTACCAGCCCACCAGGCTGCTGGGCCAAGCCGCATTGCTCAGCTCAGCTTTAGTCCCACAACCCAAACAGCTGATGCAACAACAGAAAAACAGCACTTGTATTGAGTTATAACTTGTTTTCAGCAGAGGACATGCCATTCTAGATCCCAGCTACAAATTACTATGTTGAGCAAATTAGGGGAGAAGCATCTCATGCCCAAGAACCTGAAAATGGCTCTACCTAAGCTATACCGTAGCAGTTCCCTTTTTGCCCCGCACTGGCCCATTTGTGTCTATAAGAAGCATCTTCTACAATCAGATCCAAACAACCACTGCTAATGACTCACTGAAGCACCATTACTAATCTGGGATTCATGCCATCATTTTTCAGTCAAGACTGATTAAAGAGATTTGGCAATACTGCAAACATAATTCAGCATCTCTGGCACTGTTTAGAAAACTGTGATCACAGCTTCACATATATTAAGACCGGTGACCATCTGCAAAATTTCATGCTGATGCATCCAAAGAACATATATCCAGCCAGCCACATGAACTGTGGGTGAGAAAGATGGGTGGGAAAAGAAGATGGTAAGATCCAACAGAGTGTGATTAAGCAAATAACACTGTTTTAGAGAGGCTAAAGCTCCAGCATTAGACACCTTGTGCAATGCTGTCTCAAGTATGGCAATCACATTTTATAACACCAATTTTTTTTTATATTAACAACAAAATAAAACCTAAGACCTCTATTAAAAAGATAGACAATTGATTTTGATACATTCACACCTTAAACCAATAATTATTTAAATGTGTTATCAAACCACAACATGCTTCTCCCCCACACTTGCTCTTTCTTTTTCACTGCCTGAAATGTGTACTCCAATGACAAGAGCAAACCCAAACTGCTTCAAGCATTCTTCTGGCATCAAGGAATGGAAGCAGGGTAGAAAGTTAATTAAGACTGCAATATTAAAAGCTGTGGTATCACCAAGGCAAAGGTGCAGATGGCAGCAGATTTTCTGTGACTCTTTACTAGATCACTTGTCTCCACTTCCATCTGAAAGCCAACATCTAGTGCTCTGAATATGGAAATTCAGTTAAAGCCTCGAGGTCAAACTTCTGGCAGCAACAGATTAGAGATTCACACAGATGGAAGAGAGAAACTCCAGCTCTGACAGGTAGGGTCTGCTGCTGCTCTGTGGGGCCATGCTTTCATTTGGAGGGTTTGCACACAGTTGTTAGCAAATCCTTTTCAGAGGAGAAGTAGGCCAGTCAGCCTGACAGTGCAAACAAATCACAGGATCCCATTTCCAAAGCCTTCCAATGTGTTGCATGTCCCACTGATCATCTCCCTACACACAGTTTCCAGCAAAAATCATCTTCATGGGGACATCACAGACCTCTCACTCCAGTTTCATGTCCCTCCTGTTCTTCAGAGGGGCCACTCCCTTACTACTCATCCTACAAATTTTGATCATCGTGTGTGTCATTTCAAGTATTTCCACACTGGCCATCACTGCCAGAAACATGTCTCCTCTTGAGTCTAAACCCTGCCCTCATTTCCACCCCTGCAAGCACCAAATACGGAAAGCTGCAGAGCAATTAAGTATCCAATAAATGCATCAGTACTAAAATATCCCTTTCAAACGTGAATGTGACAGAAGAGGAGGTCTCTGGGAAAGGACCTTTTTGAGCATTTGAAGCACACTGAGCCTGAATGTCAGGTCTGAGCAGCAAATGGCAGAGTTTCTTAGTGTAAAATCAAGGGACAAGAGCGGGACGTGTCTGAAAGGCAACATGGAAAACAGCTTTAGCTGTGCTGCCACAAGAACAGAAGGGTTATGAACCATTCTGGTATTTTGGTAAATGTGGGCACATGCTATATACACATACATGCACAGCTTCTTTTTTTCACACAAATCTTCACTAGATGTTATTTAAGAATATTCAAGTGAGTGCCCAAAACCATTCAAAGAAACAACGAAACAAAACAATCCAGCCATAAAAAAGAAATATGTAGCTTTATGTTCCTTTTCAACCTTCACCTACCTCCCCATTACCTTACTCAGAGCGCCTGCTCTCAGACCTGTGCAACATGTCATTTAGGAGAAACCCAGGTCTACACACCCACATTACTTCCAACCACACGTACCACAACAGGAAAGCACAAATATATCCTGTATCATTATATCATCTCATTCATCGCTGCAAACAATAACCTCATACAAATTCAATACTCTATTACAAAGTATCTGCACTAAAAAAAGCAAACATACAAAAAATTTCCTTGCAGTTACCCACCTGCACAATGCCTTTAAACACTATTAACCAAACCCTTCCTCAATACACCCCCACTCACCTCGTAAAGGGGTGTAACGGCTTGTTCAAAAGTCAACACGGAGGCAGTAAACAGGATGGGGAAGGAAGACTTCCATTTGACAGCCTGGGAAGGCTTACACTTCAGGAAGGATGGGAAGCAGCTCTTCAGAGGCAGAAGCTGTTCCTGACTAGAACCAACTCTCACGCTGCCTGGTCTGGAGGAGGATAGAGTTGTTCCTTACTTGCGGGATGTTACCCTCTTTTTTTGGTTCAGTAGGAAACAAAAACCCCATGGTACCTAGAGCTACCTGACAGAAAGGACTACAACCCACCATTTTAGTATGCAACAAAGTTCCAGCTTCAACACACAACAGCCACAAGAGTCTCACCTTAAAAATATTCTAACCAAGTGCCTGGTCAGAAGTAAAAAGCTGTTCATTTGGATGGAGAGAAAAGAAACTGGTATGCATCTTGGAGCTGATGGAAACAGGAAAGATGAGATCATGACAGCAGGTTATCAAGGACAGGATAACAAGCCATTTCCTTGGTGTCAATGGCTTGTTGAACACATGGTCAATTGAGCAACCTTGGTTTTATTTTTAAGTCATCTTTCTTCCTCTCTGGAAATTAACTACATTTGCATATTTCTTTCTTCCCACAGGGTAACCATTAAAGATGTTTTTATATTAGTAATCACTGACACTAAAATCAAAGCATTTGAGACAGATTATTTTAGAATAACCATGCAAAGTGAAACTTTTTTCTATATTCATCAACTGCAATTAATAGTTTTCTTCGATTTAGGTATCTGTAGTAGTCAATGTGTGGGAATCTCATATTTTGCTTTCAAGTTTTATTTTTGCCTGTTTTGCTTTAGGACTCTGATTCTGAAAGTATAGCAAATTCATAACCCTTAAAAATTCTACATGGCCTCTATACTGGACCTTCTAACTCACAGTGTCTTGAAGGTACCCCTTTCAAGCATTACTTCAGTATTTTGAAAATGTATTGCGCAGAAGGCTGTTTCTCCTTTCATTTTCTTTCTGAGAAATGCAAATGTCCCATTTTTTAGAATTCTGGGTGCTTTCACTTTCTGAGTGCTAATTCTGTTATGTCAGTAGTACCAAAGTCTCCTCAGAGCTCATAGTTCCCCTTCCTTGTTTTTTGTTTTGTTTTCTTCTGTTTTCAAGTCTTGTTTCTTGCAGTTCCCTAAGCTATCCTCTCATGATCTTTGATCGTAATTCTCGAGGGTCTTTCATTATCTCTTTCCCACCAACTACATCATAAAAACAATGACAGATAAATTATCTTCGCCATAAGTTAATGTCAGGGTCTTTTAAAGTTCGTTTGGCTAGAACTCACAGCTTTTCCTAATCCTGTCAAACTATCACAGACAGTCCATGCCTCTCAGCTGGTGCTCTACAAGTACCCTTTCTGTTCAGGTATATGTCCTGCCACCTTCCATGGCTTCACTGTTTCAAATGGTCTCAATTCTAGTCTAATCCTAATCTGCAAACATAACTGCAGCAATGAGGAACAAGAGGCCATTGAAAAACTTCCCATTTCCTTCTACTTATGGAACTAACACTTATATTTTCTTTTTTAGTCCCCAAGCTCTTTGCACTTCTTAGGTGAACTGAAGCTCTCCTCCTTCCAGAGCCACATAACAGTACCCTCTCTAGAGGCACATGTCTTCGTGGGCTCTCCAATCTATCTGCTATATAATAAACCAGAAAAAGAACAATAATATAGATGGATTTTTACCACTTCTTGCTTCCTTCCAATCCTTAGACATCACAGTTTAAACAAGATAAATTGTTTACAAGCTCTAATTTCTAAATCTCAGTGGGAGGTCCCAGATAGAAATAACTGGGGTAAACTGTGCTCTGAGAACCTCAGAATGCTTCTGGAAGGGCACTCGTCATGACAGGGAGCAGCACTGGCTACGGGAGCAGCCTGAAATCAAATGCTTCCCGTGACCTGGTTCAAAATCTCCAGTTCAGAGACTTTGTAGCTCCTGATACTGCTCTGCTGCAGAAATGCCACAAACTGGACTTGTGTTTCACTAATTCCTCGCTTTCTAAAAGTTCCAGTTAGATGAAATACATAGAGATACTGATGTCAATATCCTGTGCATAGTTTTGCACCATGAATCCCTAAGAAAAAGAACCGTATGCAATTACACAAATCCAGACATCTTTAGAAGCCCATATAAAAGTGAGTTTTGCTCATCCTCATAACCACCGTGAAGGGCCTCAGAGAAACTAAGAAACATGGAGATTTTGTGGAACCCCCAACAATTACTCCCGCAGGAATCACTGTTCCTTCCGACTGTTGTACTAAAGTCTCACAATACTCTCAGCCTTTTCATGAAAATCTGAGATCCCTGAACTATGTATTACATGTACGAAAGACAAAACCTGTCACCCTATCAGTGTCAGAATCGAGCTTCCAAACATGCTGTGCAAGTCAACTCGTGCAGAGGGCAGGATACATGTTAATTCTTCAGCACCATTCACAGGCGCAAAACATTTAAAGACATGATGGTTTTCAGGAAGAACACAATATGCTATTTTACTCAGTATTATTGAACAGCGACTATTGAAATTGGGTGCTACGCTAAAAGCTCCCAAAGCTGGGAGACAAATATGAAGTCTATCGCAAGGATTACTTCAATAACTCTCATTATTTTGAAAACTTTCTGTGATTTCCAAATGCTCACGGTTGATAATACTACTGCCACGTACATCCTCTGACATAATTTTTCAACTGTTGCATGTAAAAGTTAGGCCTCACAACCTTCTTTGTTCAAGAGAGAATTACTCAAGACTATTTTACTTGAGATGTGACCACCATGGATCCTCCTAGAAGAACCTTTCACTGGATCCTCAAAAACAGTTTCAAAGAACTATTTCCCTTCCCCCTTCTATGAACCTCATCTGTATAGCTCACCAGTTGACCGTCCAAAATGCAAGAAGTAGGATATGGGAGGGGGAAAAATGTTTGCTCACAGCAAAATAGATTTTCACCCTCTGACTGAAAGCTCTCAGGAGGACCTTTGCAGAACTACTGTACCACTGTGTCTCTCTTCAGCCGCTGTCAGACATGGTGTGGAAGGGAAGACAGGTTCAAACAGCTCCTAAGGTGACCTATCCCACGCATACACATGTCAGTGGAGGGGACTATATCGTTTGCCTGCCTTCTTCACATAGCAGCAGAAACTCCAGGAGCAAACACATTCCAGGGATTTTACCTCTCCAAAGCTGGACAGGAGATGTCCAAAGCAAGCCTGGACTGCTAAGCCAGATGGTACTACAACACTACTGCTGTTCCAAGGGTAAGAACTAATACATTACTTTCGGAGTTGCAGTACCCTGAATTAACTCTGAGATAAGGGAAACCAGTGGGAAAACGTGCTTTTGTTCCTCAGAGCAACAGAAGGTAAATAGAACAAGGAGGCAAGATGAGTGAACCACTCAAATGAAAAAAAAAATAAATCTTCCTATACCATGCCTTTAGCTCATGAAACATCTATGAGACGGATGACATTTACATAACAAAACACTACAAGTTTTCACTGCTTTTCCTGAGAAGTGAAATCTCACTAGGAGAACACTGATCCTCACAATTCGTTCCCCACATGCCTGCTTTCTGCTAGGACTGGAGAGCAGTGTTTTTGGAGCAGCTCTCAAAGTCTCCCTGTGCTTAGCAGCTAGTCTAATTGCTGAGCTCCTTCTACACAGCAAAGCAGAAGCCTCCACTCCACCAGCATCCCAGGGCGAGTGTCATCCTGCTGAGAAGTTAACAGGCATTATGCCCCCACTGAAAAGCACCACACAACAATACAGAGCCAACAGCGAGCCTGTGATGACTTCTAATGGCTTTATTTACATCCCGCCAGTCCATTTTTAGAAGCATGCTTGTTTTACCTGTGGCTTTTGAATACAGTTGCTCGGTTCACATCCCAGACTGAAGGGTGCTGAAATTCGCTGTTTCTGACAGCACCTGGATACTTACCATTCTACTGTAACTGGACTACTTATGCTATGGAACAGAACTGCTAAATATTTTATGTAGGCATGTTCATTCAATATATTTGTTAGATATTTAATCTAAAATGCTCTCAAAATTGAATACAACACACATATCCAAAACTCTCATTTCAGATTCAACTCAATACAGGAACTTTCACATAGATTTCTTGACTCACTGTATTTTGCTGTGCTCTCTTTTTATAGAGTATATAATCTTCTGGTCATAACAGATTGCTTGCTCCCAGCTGGAAAGCCTCTTGGGAACACAGAACTGTAACCTACCATTAATATATTAAGTACAGAACATTTCAGACACCATGATGCAGAAATCACAAAGACAGAAAGCTAAGTGAGAACCCAATGTAGAATTAAAAAGGCTTGTTCCATATCCATCTCTAGCTCAAGTGGAGCAGTAAACCCACAGCTCACACTGGAAGCCTGTGCCTCAGGCACTACTACTGTAGCCATTAGTATTTCTAGCAGAAACATTTCTAAATGATATTTCTTGCAAAGGGTAATTTTACTAAAATATAGATTGAGTCAAACTAACCAGAAAAACAAAACAAAACAAAACAAAACAACAAACCAAACCAAACTATTCTTGGATAATCTGTTCTTGACAAAAGAAACATGTCGTAGAAAACTTTCAATCAGAGCATATGTAGTTTTCCCAAGTCTTACAGACTTGGTAAGATGAAGTCTGTCTATTACTTGATGAAAAAAAAAAACGCTTGATGGAAAAAAAAAAAAAAGTAATGCAGACAACTTAGATGGCAGCACACACATTTTGAGTTAGTGCTCAACAAATGCGTCCTCTCAGTTATTTGGGAAAGGTACTTTGCCTGGGGAGAGAAAGAGTTTTGGCATACATCAAAGCAAAGACGACCTTCAGCATTTCCATCATTCTTACCAAAAAGGGGAAGAGTAGGAAAGTTTCTGTTTACACTGAAATAAGTTCCTTGCTATGCAAGATTTCCCACATTTTCTAACGGACCAGTCATTTCCATGCCATCACTAGTCCCACGTTGTTTTAAAAATCGCATGCCAAACATGCTGCTGTGCCACTGCACAATAGCTGAGATACCTAGATTCACATGAAGAGAATGAACAGTTTGTAAAGCATTTTCTAATGCTTCACCTAGAGAAGAACAATCAGGTGGGATCAGGAGCATCACCAGCCGTAAACATGGCTGCTCAACACCATTTCTTAGAAGACTGCTTTTTTCAGTTGCTAACATTTTTCCAAAGTGCGTGCACAGAAATTTTTCATGCTGAGTGTTTGCCTCACTGATTTTTAAAGAATAATCATTAGTTTCAGCTAAAACAATTAATCTACTGCCAAGAGTAAGGGCTAAAGGAAAATTGTTTTGCACAAATTTAAAAAACCAACAAAAACTGACAGATTTTCTATCTTAATCCTTTTAAAAGTCACAGTAAACACAGATCCAGTAGAGATTCACTCACAATTAAAATCTCCAAAAAAACTGAGTACCCTTGTTTTCCACAGGAGCTCTAACTGCACATGTAGTGCCCTACAGACAGGCCCACCAATCCAGCCCAAGGGGTTCAGAAAAGTTTGTTTATCATTCAACATCAGTTTGGCTGAACATTGACCTGGGCCAACAAAACTTGTATCTCTAAGACAAGCCTTCAGAAATAAGAGAGAAATACCAAATTCAAAAGAATGCAGAATAAAAAGCCCAAACCAAAGGAGCAGAAGTAGCAGATTTGAAGAGCAATACTGGAAAAGTTGAATTAAAAAGATGAAGGTGTCAGAAAACCAGGACTGAGGTCTGGGCATAGAAAGAAGGTCAGAAATTACATGGCTGGGACGAATCATTGCAATAAAGAGCTGGTGAGCAGGCAGGTATGGGCAGATCAAAGAGACTGGAAATGGAGCATAAGAAGGAAAACCAAAGCGGGCAGCCTAAGCTGGTGCAAGGAGGCTGGGAACCAGCTGTGGGGACAGGAGAGGTAGTGGACACAGACTTCAAGAGAGAACCAGCCTTCTTCAGCAGAAAGAATAAAGTATTGACTAGCTTGGGGTGTCTAACTCAAGACATCAAGATTCAACTTCGAAAGTATACAGTTTTTTACATAATGTACGCAGAAATAGCTGGGAGGGTTTAGCAGTTCTGTAAAACTGAAACTAGATCTTAAATCAGACACTCAAAAAACGAGAAATATTGTATTGACCAATAGCAAAAGGACGATTTTTAAAGACTTGCCTTGCACCACACAGGAACTGTGGGGAGTGGTAGGGTTGCGTTCCAGGCCTCTGGAAAGATGCAACTCTCAATTAGAAAACAACCTTGTCCTCCTCTTCCTTCAATTCCCTGCTTTGACTGCTCTGCAACTTCCAATTTCTGCGACAAATAAATCTATTACACTCACTGATGTCCTTTACTATGCAGTTCATTCCCAAATTAGGCCCCTCCTATGCATTAAATACAACACAGAAAAGCAGATCATCTAACTAAAGATTTTGCATAATTGGAACCCATGAGGTCAAATCATGGTTACATGGATTGCTCTTTTAAGACCATTATTTTGTAAGCAGTGTAGGTCATCTGTGGTTTAAAACGTTGTCTTCACCCCTATAACTGTCTTGTTTATATGTGGCAACATCGCCTTCCATTCAGCACGAAACCAACAATGCTGAACAATTCCCCCAACCCCAAAAATTATGACAGATGATCCAGCTACATTTTGGGAGCAAAAGTTACGATCACTAGAAAAACTCCAGGAGTGTGTTCATCCATGTCTCTAGAAGGATGCAACTGGACAGCAGAGCAAGTTCATGAGTCCATACAGAGTTAAGTGTCACACAACACTACTTCCTAGCTTCCAGCTGTGACACCAACTTTTAAACATGGTTAGACATACATGACTTTTCTAAAACTGGAAGGCACAAGACACCCACAACAGAATTCTCTTGTGCAGATAATGACCATACAAAGCACCTGGGAAATGCTCTACAGCCTTCTGCACCTGGAAGGAAGACTTATCCCAGATCTTGTATTTTATATGTAGCACCTTCCACAAGACAATACACAAGCACCTTTTTTTAAACAGATACTGTAATGTTCAATAAATTCTCATTTTCACAGAACTGCTATCAGAATTAACAATGTTCTAATACTTACCCTTTATGGTAAAAATATAACAGAAAAATTGCACACAGAGGTCATCAAGTAGCTCTGGTGACGGAAGACATTACCACATTGCAGTTCAAGTTTACTGCCTCCCAAGCAAAGTCAATGGACCAGATCAAGTGAACACTCTTCAGAAATGTCAAACCAACAGTTTAAATTAAGCCACTGAACTTTGCACTAAAGTCACTGAAGCGCAGTCACACATTTCGTTCCACCTGCCCTATTGTGGGAGACAGTAATTTCCAGCCTAGTGAATGTAAAAAGTAGCTATAGGACCAAAAGAATTGTTAGTGGCAAGACAAAATGCAGCAAGACGTGAAGAGAAATCCAGGTGGGTAAGGGGTAAAAAAAGGGAAAAACAAAACGTTTAGAGAGTCTATCAATAAATACTTTATTCTGAGCAACACTAAAAACAAACAAACAAAAGAGAAGTTGTTTTTTGAAAGAGAACTCTGAAAAATTAGAGGCTTAGCAAACTATGAAAAACTATTCCCTTAACACTGGTCATCACAGAGAAAATGTAGAAAAAGCGCTGGAAAAACAACCCAGGAGACCCCAAACAGGCAAGTATTTTTAATACACTTTATACAAAGCAATTTCATTCTCAAGTCTTATTATAACTCTCAAAGACTGGACAATTACTGAAAATTTCTCCTAAGGCCTGCATCCAAACTTCAGACTGCCAAGGGTTAAGACTTGAAACAAACACAAAACAGAATTATAGAAAGATCCAATGCCTAACCCTAGCAGTAAGCCCAGCACTGTACTTTCCCCAACACAACAGATTTAACAGCAGACAATGAGTGAAAGAACAAATTCTCAGCAAATCCATTACCTTCCGGGCCTCCACTGTTAGCCAGAGTTTCTACCTTAGAGACTTCTCTTATTCATTACATGGCAAAACTCCAGGCATCATATTCTTTCTAAGCACAGTTTGTTTTGCTTGTATGTGCTTCTGCAGCTGAAAGGAAGTTACAGAAAACTCAGTGATATGGCAGGCTACCACCATGAAAAGAAGCTACTCGAGCAGAGAGTTAGTCTGGACTACTTAGCCTTGTAAAAAAGGAAGGAACGGTGCATGTGCAAAGGCACTCACAGACACTGGTTTTATTTGTAGAACTCCGTCCAGTTTGCTATGCTGCAGTAAGGGTACCTTAACCATAAACTGCCTCAAGGAACTGATGTGTGCTGCTTCCGTACATATATGCTTCCTATAACTAATCATATGGTGGAAAGAATATTTGTTCTTATAAAAGTTTAGGTAGGTGGTAAAATGTATTACTTTCTTCAGTAATATGAAAATAGTCATGCTTCTGAGAGCACATGACCCCAACTTCTTTAAAGTATCTTATCTAGCAATGGGAGTTTGCAACATGTGCACCCTTCACCTGGCCTTTACCTGCAGGTTCTCAGAGTGGCACAGCCCCTCTCCCAGCATGCTCCAGTTGAGGATGCATCTGCCAGGGAAGCCCAGCTTCCCTGCTTTTATGTTCTCTCCAAGCACACCCCAGATGGAGCTACAGGTTCAGAATTCTGCCAGTTTCTTGCAGAAACTACAACTTTAAAGTGCTCCACTGGCAAATGCTATGAAACATGGATCAGAAATAAACTGTATACATCTTTCTACCACTCTCTCTTCTTTCCTTTATGGACCATCTAGTTTCTCATCCTCCCTGCTCCTTTCCCTTCACTTTTCCCCTCTGTATCTACGGTCCTTTCCTCTCATACTAGTCCCATTCACCTCGCTCAGTTATCCACTCCACAAAATCTGTTCTGTCTGCAACAACCTGGAAGAACAGAGCTATATTTACAGAGCATAATCTCCCACACAACAGGCTCCTCCGTTAGCATGGCAGAGCACTAGGCCACAAACAAGATGCAGGCATTTGTGAGAAATGTACGAACATCAAAGAGGTTACACTCTCATAAGCAGGCCAGGCCTACATATAACAGTTCAAGAATCTCAATGTATTTATGAATCTAACCTGCTGATTTCATACAAGGTCTTAGCAATGACATGTACAGTGAGTACTTTTAGTGAAAACAGACACATATTTAAAAATCTTGGTTGCAGAGAAATCCTTTGGTCATGTATTACAAGCTGCACAAAAAGTCTCCTTTAACTAAGATCAAGATCTCAACTTGCCTGAAGGTTAGGGGGAAAACTATGTTACTCTCTCTTATTTCATCACAATGGTTTTAGCTAAGTTAGGACACACCTTGGTAGTTCAATTTCCCTATTTACTATTTATTGCATATTAGGTAAAAATATAATGAATCCAAGAAATTCACACTCGGTGGAAGTATAAACAGCCAGGGACAGCCTTTTTGCTGAGTGCATACACTTTACTGCTGCTTTCAAATGTTGTTTTCAAGAAGTGCTAACATATTTCTGCAGTGCTGGCACCTCCCTGTCCTCTGTGAGAGATGGAAAAGTGGCTGGTTCAACAGGCTGGCAGAAGCAGCAACACAATGTCCACCTGTGCTGGCTGATGCAATGTGATTAACCCCATTTTCTGAAACAGGGAAAATACAGCAGTAACTGCCAGGAAAGTCTGGGGAGTTTGCCTTCCATTATCTCGTGCACACTTCCCTTACCGTGTGCCACACAGACCACAAAAGCAGTCTATGACCCTATCAGTCCCCTGCGCAGCCAAGGCACACGTCCTCCTCTCAGTCATGTCCTTAATTTACAAATTCTTCTGTTACTTTCCTTACTTCACTCAGTCAATGCTTCATTCTCAGTGTGGAAGCAGGAAGTGGCTGTGAGGCGGGAAAGGGAAATTCCTCTTTCTATCAGGACGCCAGAAAAAATCAACTTGGTCTATAGTAAAGAGCTTATCATATAAGGCTAAGCAGCAATAGGTGTAATTTAAACACATTTGAGGCTATGTCTGCCCATCGGATGTGGATGAGGCAGATACACCCCAAAGCTTTCTTCTTCCAAGGCAAATGTTTTTCCAACAACCTTTCTGCAAAGGATGTCTGCTTGAGATTTAGGTAGATAATCCAACAATAGAGAGGAAATTCAGTTTGTCAGAAAAGAAACAGGAAGGGAAGTGACAAGCAGAAGCAAAGAGCATGTAAGAGCTCTGAGCTCTGCTGCCTCTGTTATTTCATCTCCTATCTCTCAAGGACAAAAAGTAGAGGTTTCAAACTTCATCTCCAAGTAAGGCAATCAGTCTCCACATCCCAGGCAAAAAATGGGGAAGTTTTTCCAACAAAGTAATATACAAAGGGCATCCAAGAGGTATTAGTCTATTCTAAAGGTGCATCTTATGTACTAGCAATCAGGTAATTAAAATTTGCTATAACAAAGCACATGCCAGAAGACTGAATTAAATCTTAACAAGGAAACAAGAACCAAAAGGGCATTCTTTGCCTTCTTATTTTCCTTCCTAGTTCCAGTACAATAACACAGAGACTAAGTAGTCCAGAATGTACAGGAAACAGAGCAGCCATTTCTCCTAGCAGTCATTTCACTCCACAGGGAGAACCTCTTCCATTTAATACAGCACCTGTGTAACCAGACTGGACTTAAACAGGTCTAACAGATGGCTGAGAATATCCAACCTTCAATACACCTGAGATCTTAAGACCAAAAATTCTACTGCCCTAGCAGGGGTACAGCCTTCTGTCTCTGCTGATAGCAGATAGAAGTTTCTGCAGAGGTGTGATCGCTGCCTTCAGTAACGGAGCCAAACACCCTCTGAAGATCACATGTCTCCATTGCCATACTTTGGCAGGGCTCCTTGTTTCTCCACAGCTCTCCACAAGTTACCGCCTACTATAGATTAAGTTAAAATTTGCTCATATCAAATAAATTAAATCACAGGCAAAGTTGTCAGGTATCAAGAAAAATGGATACAGCCTCGATACAGATCCTTGAAAACAGCACTGAAATCATTATTTGCTAACAACTTGGTTCTGCCAGCAGGGAGCAGTAAGTAAATAAGAGAGGTCACATCCACTTCAGAGTTTAGAAAGTGTCAGATCTCCTAGATTTAAGAATACTAAATTTCAAATTATTGCCCAAAATATGTATGTTCCCCCTCATTTGCTCTCACCTAACACTTGCATTGAGAGTAAGAGAGACTTACAAAAAAGTTGGCAAGATATTGCATTCCCTGTGACGGCACTCTGAGGTCCTAGAAGAAAGGTAGCCCACTGAATTTCAATCTGCAGCAGAAAAAACTTTACTAGTTTTTACATTAATAGCTCTTGAAAAAAGCATTAGCAAACAGTAGTTCTTCAAGGGGAAACAAATAATCTTGTTTCCAGGACAACATGGTTCTTACTAGCTCATCTTCCTTGCTTTAGAGTTTGAGGACATGCAAACACACAAGAGCCTCTGCTTCTGTTGCTTAAAAAGTAACCCAGCAAGACTTTCCCAGATAACTCTCTGCTGGCAGTGTAGACAAGCTCAGTACTAGAGACTTCTGCAGAATTATACTGGCCTGCAGATGGAGAGCTACTGTCAACAGAGAGCCTGACTGTCCAGGCAAAAGCCCCTCTACCATCTACACAGCACATGCAGTCCACGTTGAGCTTTGACCAGCATATATTGACTGTGCTCACTGTATAGGGGAAAATATATGCCACTGGGACAGATCTACAACTTCATTCTTAACACTACTCCGTCAAATCCACATGAAAGGGATTATGGTGCAGCAGTACTGCAAAGGCATTTCCACTACATTTCACAACCTTATTCTAGGTTAATAAATGTGCAAAAATCTGAAATATGCACCAAACCAAACATTCAATCTTTTTCCTTTTAAGACTTCTCTACATGGGAGAAGAATAATAAAAGCTGGTCTGGAATAAACTAAGGGAGGTTAAATGTTCTTAAACATCCTATCACTTTCCACAGCGCACTCTGCTCACTAAGCTCTGCTGTTCAATCCCCATTCCCTGAACAACAACATTGCTGCTGAGAAAGCGGAGCCCACTGAAAAGCACAGGTGCACCAAGAATCATCAGAGAGCAATTGTGAAAGAAGCCTCTGATCTGCACTTTTTAAAACTCCTGCCAGCAACACTGAAGGGACAATCCCACCTCAGGACAGGGCCTCGGGCACACACAAGTGTTTCTGTGAGCCTTTTTGAGCACGAAAGCGTGCAGGTGTGGAGGGTGTAGTGCTACTCATGGTTCCAACCACCTCACCTTGCCTTGGGGTCACCCTACCACCACCACAACAACCGCAGCAGATCAGAAATTTCTCAGGGACGCAGGGCCTGGCAGCCTGCTGTTCTACAAACCCACGTCGTGGCACAAAGCCATAAAAGAAGCGTCCAGGCTAATATCAAAAGGCACAGATCTCATAAAAATACCTGGAAACAGGAACACACAGGAGTTTTCAAGCACAGCCTTGATTAAAAGATTAAAAGCAACATCATTGGTTTTTTTGACATCTCACTCTCACATGTCTTCCTGAGACAGCTGTTTCTACGCCCTTATTCACACACGGCAGCCCGGCACGGCTCACGTACACGCAAGACAAACCTCAATAAAAGCTAAACGCACAACAACAACCCCAGTAACGCCGTGAAACGCAGCAGCGCGCTGCAGATGACAACGACGACGACCGAAACCGCGGCACGAAGCAAACCCCGGGTGTCAGGGCCTCCCCAAGATGGGGTCTCGCCAGTGCACGCCCGGGCCGCTCTCAGCGCCGGTTGGCGACTGCGCCCACCCCGCAACGGCCGCTCCAACGGCCGCCCGCTGACACCGTTCCTGCGGCGGAGCGCCGCGCACCCCCTTCCGCACCTGACCCCGGAGCTGTCAGCGGCGCCTCCCGCCTCAGACGTACCAGACCCGCCGGGCCCAGCCCCCTCCCCAGCGGCGCACCGTCTCCCTTCAGCCCCTTCCTCGGAGCGCGGCAGGGCAGCTCCCCGGCTGCCCTCAGAGCCCGGCTGGGCGCCCCTCGCTTACCTCTGCAGCCCCGGCTCGCCCGCCACCGCCCCGCGCCAGCCGCCGACCCCGCACCCCCAGAAGCTCCGGCGGCCCGGAGCCCGCCCGCCTGTGACGGCACCGGCGGCCCCGCCCCGCCCCTGGGCTCCGCCCCTGCGGCCGCCCGGCCCCGCGCTGCGGGAGGCGGGCAGGTGGGGAAGGAAAGGGACGGCAAGTAACGGGGAGGGAAGGCGCGGCCAAGGGTCTGCTTTCAACATGCCTCCGGTGAGCCGAGACTCGCCTCCCAGCCGGCAGCCTGTTTTTAAGTGCTCTCTCATCTCCGACTCCGAAGGATCCAAAAATACAGCAACTGGAATTCTCCCTTGTATCCCCACCTGCAGCCAGGAATTGGGGATTTCGAGAAAAAAAAATATCAGGGGGCTAAGAAATACCCACATCGCAGCTATGAAGTTTGGGCCAATTAATTTGACACCCGCATCTTTGTGAGGAGTGGCTGAGGGAACTGGGGCTGTTCAGCCTGGAGAAAAGGAGGCTGAGGGGAGACCTTATTGCTCTCTGCAATCACCTGAAAGGAGGTTGTAGCATGGAGGGGGTTGGTCTCTTCTCCCAAGTAGCAAGTGACAAGACAAGAGGAAATGGCCTCAAGTTGTTCAGGGGAGGTTTAGATTGCATATTAGGAAAAAATTCTTCATGGAAAGGGTTGTCAGGCTTTGGAACAGGCTGCCCAGGGAAGTGGTGGAGTCACCAGCCCTGGAGGTGTTTAAAAGGCATTTAGACGAGGTTCTTAGGGACATGGTTTAGTGCTAGAGTTAGGTTAATGGTTGGACTCGATGATCCTGAGGGTCTCTTCTAACCAAAATTATTCTATGATTCTATGTTTCTTCCATTCATCCTTATTCCTTGTCCAGGCTTCAGGTTGCTTGAGAGCGGTTCAGCCAGCTACATTTGTTGAAACTTGCATAGCTGAGTCTGAGCTCCATTTTTTAACCAATTTCTACACCACATGGCTATCACTGAAGGATTTAATCCATTCAGTGCAAAGTGTAATTTGAAAGAATGTAATAAGACATCACAATCCACCTCTGGCTCATTGTATTATTTTTGGAGGGTGTGCAAATGCCACGAAGAAGACAGGTTACTCACAAGGAGCCCTGTGGGAACTCCCAGGAGGCACACGAAGGGCTCCTGCACACAGGAAACATGCTGAAGGGGGAAAATGGTGAGACACACAGACACACTTGTCTGGATGCATCCAGCCAACTGTGCATGATTTGCAGAGGGTCGCTGCCAACTACCCGTTGAGTCAGTCCCAACACCACTCTACTGTAAGAATTTTAATTTGCCTGCTGCAGTTCCCTGCTGCTGGAAGCTGCCAGCTCAAGTCCTCAATATGATCTGAATCTGGATAGAGAAGGCAGGAGATGCAGCTTGAATTCTTCATTTTTCTTTCCACCTGTCAGTGATGAAATTCCATTTTTAGCTGTGTGACGGGATCGAACCAAGCCCTTCCATTAAAGAAAAAAAAAGAATTTACAAAGGAGAGCTTATTTTCAATGCCTAGTCAAACATGATTTTTAACATTTATCTTTGGTCACAGTTTAGTGCAAAGCTGACGAACCATGCCACGTTTTTTAAACAAAAAGAAGACAGAAAATAGGAGTTCCTTTGCATATCATGCAGCTTAAAGCCATCCTCTCATAAAAATATTAAATATATTTGGCTAGGACAGGCTAGAAAGCAAGTAGACATTGTCGCCAACACCCTTGAAGGTGAATACAGAGTTCAACAGGGTTAAGAAGCACAAACCACTGCAGTTTATTTGTAGCTGATCACAGTTTTAATCATCATCAATTGAAATACAACCTTTTAAAAACAGAAGGCTTGGACAACTCCCCACCAAGGATTCTGGAAGAATGGCATTTACTACTGATGTTCACTTAGCATCAGTAAATCGAAACAACACTAAAACTCAACAGACCAGAAGGGCACCTGTGTTAAAAGTTGGAAGTGGACAAGGAGAACCACCCTGTTACTTATTGTCAGTGCAGCCTGAATTGGCAAGAGCAAAATAAGAGGAAAGCCAGTAGGGTAGGAATGTATAGCGCAGGAAGGTTTTTAATTTACTTTTTTTTTTTTTTAAGATTACAATTTCTTTGATTAAGAAAACCTAAGTAACAAACCTCAAAAACTCATTGTCAGAGGGGAGTTGCATTTGAGTAGAGAGCTACCCTAGGACCATTACCAGGTTTAACACTATTCAACATGTTCCTCAAAGATACACAAACTCATTGCTGATTATATTTGAGGACAACACAAAAGCTACCACTATGGTAAACAAAACAACTGGGACATAATATAAGAGTTATGGAACAGCTGACAAAGCAAATTGTTCCAATTTTTTTTTTTTTTCTAATATCCAAATCTCAGGTTGTACATCTGGGAAAAGAATAAAAAGTTATACCTTGAAACTGGTAAAACAGCAGAAAACAACAGACTCTAAAAAAGGTATCAGGGTCATAAAAGACAAGGAAATAAGCATGATATCCCAACTTAACACTGTGACAAAATGTGACAAGTATCTTGGAAGCACAATCCACAGTGCACAAAGAAAGAAGAGGGGATTTTACCTCTATATAGATCACTGAAAAAACCCGTAACAGGGCTTTATCTCCTTAGAAGATTACAAATTTGTGTGAGGGGACTAAGGAAGACAGGCGTAACACAAGATTTTAGGACATCAATCCATGCATTTCATCAAAAAACAGGGAGTAGTTTTATAGTTTTAAATGCATTCCCAGCAAGAAAAAACAAGGTACTACTGACCTCTTTTGCAGAGCAATCCCCTTCCCTTTTCTTGTAAGTGGAAGGTGAAGCCAAATTCTAATCACAAGACAGACGTGCACTTTTAAGAAAGGGATTACTATCAAATGAAGAGAGAGATTACATTTTATACATTTTTACAAGAGACAATGTTTTTCTCTAGCATGAATACTTCACAGGAGGTCAGACTAGCTGAAAGGATGTTAAACTCTCTTACCTGCTAATATAAAGCAGGAAGAAAGGGACACTTCACTGGATATCCAGTCTCAGCTAATAAAGGCCTTTACATAGTTTCCATCTTTACACTGAGCAATGCAAAATGTTAGAAAACCCACAATCAGTTTCTATTTACCCCCATTTTCCTCAGTATGCTAGCAATCTGGCTTCTTATCACCCAGATTTTCAGACACCATCTTACTATAGCCAAGAGAGAGGTATGGCTGATACAGAATCAAAAGCCTGAGACAAGCAGTATCTAACAAACGTAGGGCCTCTGGGACCTACATACCAGAAAGTCTTCAAGACTTGCCCCACCAAAAAAAGCCTTAAAATTCCTGCCATAATTTTGACTAGAAAAATTCTATATTCCTCATGCTTCACAATAATAAAGGACAACACAATACCATTTTACAGTAGCACAATTTATCATTGGAACTTATGAATTACAAGCCAATTTCTATATTCAGTATTTTTTTCCCTAGCTCCTTTTAAAGTAATAGCAGCAATATTGCAAAAATACTTTCGGATATCTTGTTCTAAGTCACAGAGATTTGCTTGTATCATTTCCTCCGTTACTAAAAATCTTTAAGAAATTATTCTCTTCCATTTCACTGCAGCCCATTAATACCTACAGACAAAGCAATAATACGGCACATGAAAGCTTTCATCAGGACAAAAAAAAACCCAGCTTGATCTAAAAAATAATTTCAATGTTATCTACTAAAATACATTATTATTTGAAATATATCACCTGCTGCTGACAACACTAAGCAGCTATTAAAATGCTAATATTGTTGCTTCTTCAATGTTATTGATCTGTAATTTTATTTACTAGTGTAATTTAATACTGTAAATCCTGAAAAATCAAGCATAGTCCACTTCAAAAAGCTGTTCTTCATGTTTACCATAATTTCTTCCTATAGAAAGTCAATCAAGTCATCAAGGAGCCTATCACTTACAAAAATAACTAGTTAATAATCTTCTGAAGACAGCTGGAGCAAGACCATGCCAGAGACAAATAATTCAGCATGCACATTTGGAAAAAGAAAAAGGAGAAAGGATCTTAAGGTTTCTGGTTACTGTTCTGTCAGCTACAGGCTATGATGGAAATTAAGCTCTGACACGCTATTCAGCTTTAGACAATGAGATACGTATTTAGAATAAATGCACATATTCCAGATGACCACATATCAAGCACTAAGGCAGCATGACTATTTGTGAAATTCATCATGTCAACAAAGCTGCTCCAGTTCTGTATTTCTAAGTTTTCTAACCAAAGGCTTAAACAACAGCTACTGCTTACCACCTACATTCTGTGGCTGCATTTTTAGAAGATGATATCACTTAGCGCTCATCTCAGAGCAGAAGGTGTCAGTCTAGTTTGTTCCGGGCTTCCACTGAAATAATATTATTTTAAAAGTTTGCTTTGAAAAAAAAGCATATCATCCAACCTGCTCCTCTTTAGAAACTTAAAAGTGAAGAGAGAATACACAACTAATTTCTTATGCCAACCAGTGAATAATTAAGTTCTTTGCAATATGAATGAATATATTCTGGAAGTAGAAAGGCTTTCGAATTTTTTTTTTTAAAGATGCTTTATCTTTCCTTTTAACAGGCATAACCTAAATAATAAATGCATGAATACTTGTTAAACAGCAACTCCTTTCTCTCATTTTTCAATTTATGAACACATGAGCCTACATTAAACAGATTCTGCTTAAACAATATCCTTACCACTTCATACCAACTTGAAAGAACAGATTTAATTACCTAAAGAATTTTCAGACCAGAGTAAATGACTATAGCCTATTTTTATCATAATAAACATGTCAGTGGTCCTGCAATCTGTGTTTACATACACATAAATACAAACCTGTTTGCAGGATTTGACCACAGAAAGAATATGTTAATTGATTAAACTAGACACAATTACAACACAGACAGGTCCTAACACTGATGGTGCCACAGTCTCCAATGCAAATTTCAACAGCATTCAGCACCCTTCGACTCTGCCATCATGTAAAACAATGGCAGAAATGAGAACAGCAGTGAAAGGTTTTTGCAAACTGCATCCTTTACTTATCCAATACAAATTATTAGCACTGCATATATTTGTGATTCTAAAACCAGTAACAACCTTTTGGTGCCATTTCAACCTTTTGTCCTAAGCAGTCAAATTTCACAAGTTCAAATACATCACATGTTCAACCTCGCAAAATCTAACACAGATTAGAAAAGCGTAGTTTTTTAATAAAAGATAGTGGCATAGCACGAGACATGAGACTGAAAAGTATCAATATATTCAAATAAAAACGTTTCGTGTATCAGGAAAAAAAGCTGGAATCATATACACAAATTTATAGCACTGAGGGCTTTCCATTAATAAAACAAATTATTTTTCATATAAGAAATATTAATAGCTCTCAAGTAGGCCAGTACTCAAAGTCCCTAGGCAATTATATAATTACCCAATTTTAGACAGAATATTATGTTACATAACATTGGAATTGAACAACTATAGTCTCTTAAGCAACTCAGAATTTAGACACATATTATATGTATTTTTATACCGTCCTAGATAGGCCACTGAACCATTAGGAAGTTTTGACACTAAGAGATCCTATTGGATCAAATAATACAAGTATTCTGTTAAATTAATTATTAAATCCTTAAATGCCCAACAGCAAACACTGCATTTAATTTTAACATTCGATCTCCACTGGATCGAGTCAATTACTAAAAATATCTTTAAATGGTTATCTGCCTACAGTCTGCTACCTGCCTGTTTCTTTCCAAAAGGACTTTCTGCAGGTCAAGCTCAGTGATTATTGGCTGAGACAGGAGCAAATCACCTGAATCATCAAGCCTACAGTCCCCTGCAGAAGGGCAGATCACTGAAGGGTCCTTGACTGGCAAAAATACATACCATTCCCACTCTTCTCTCTACCTGACATTTAATTACCTGCCAAGTGGCTTTAAGTTTACTTTTTCTCCATTTTAAACTTTCTCCCCCCGCCCCGCCGTGGAGAAGACTTGTGGTAATATGTTGAACACTCCTACAGACATGACATCAAATTATCATTTTAGTATATGTAAAGAGATACGGTAACTAGATTGTGGAAAATAAAGGATGCCTAGAGCACTTCAACAAATTAACCTGCTTTCACATGATCAACAGAATATGAAAATATGCAATTGACTAATGATTGCAAAAATAAAATACTACATACAAGGAATATAAACATACTTTGATCACAGAGAAGTTGCTTGAGACAGAATTAAATATTCGATATTCAATTATTCACTGAAGTAATTGATTTTACAAACAATAAGTGTCACATCCATCTTCAAACTAATGTAAATCAGCCACACGACTATAAGTTTTAGTCAAGAAAATAAGTTACTATGATTCTCTCCTCTCTCACTATTTCCTAATCTTATTTCTAATTAGCTTCTCTGAAGTTATTTGAATTTCCATATGTAAGGGTTACACTACCATTTATTTCTTAACGACTTCAAAAGGCGGAGAAGGAGGTAGAGAGAAGGAAAAAGAAATCATCTTCAGAAACAACTTCTTCAACAGAACCAGTAAGTACTGGTCACAGTCACGGTTTAAACACTAATGCTTGCTACCCCCATAAATCCCACCACAGTCATTCTTGATCAAAGGAAAGCAAAACAGTATTTTCCTTCAGTAATTTATATGCTTTTTGACTGCAGCTGTTTTATAACTTATGAAACTATATACAATTTGACTTAAGCACAAAAAAAATTCTAAAGGGATAGCAAGCTTTAAGAAGTATATGGCAGGCCGTAGTTACAATTTAAATTAACGTGAATGGCAGTTTGAATATTTTACAACCACAAAATGTGAACAAAAGAATTTAGAAGTGAAAAAGTAAAAACAAGAAAAATGCTCATAAAGGACAAAGTAAATTCATGGAGCACAACTTCCTATAAACACAATGAAGTCCAGATGTACCATTAAGGGATGATGATATGTTGGGACTAGTATTTATGCATTTGCTTGGAAAATAACACTGAAAGATCATCCAGGGTCATCTCAGAGGAACTTAAATACTGTTGTAAATACCTCTAGAACATAGTAACAGCAGCCATGGTCTCCTTAACTGTTGGCCTAAGGAATCCTGTCCTCCCTCATCCAAAGATACATAATCAGCTACATCCTGGCACACGGCTTTCAAGCCATTGACTACAATAATCCTATAGTTCTCTTGTACTTGTGACAATACAATGAGAAGACTGAAAGAAAAATCAGATGTCTTTTAGCTTAGAGTAACCAAATTTTAATCTAGTTGTTCAACACAACCAGATTGCACCAAAACATGTACGTGAACCATCATATTAAAAAGAACTTAGAGCAAGAAGAAAGAGATTCCATCCTTGTATATGTGGCACTGCAAAAACATGCCACTCCTACCCATTAGTGCAGGTTTATTGGGTAACAGACCCCCTGGGGAGGAAGCAGCTTGTACATACATTTCACAATCGCGTCCAACTCATCACCTCTGGAAACAGCTGTATCCTGAGGTATCCTCTGGGATAGCAGTCAAGTGAACTCCCAGTTCCATATCTTGTACTATTTGCAATAGTAACACATGACCAGAATTAGTACATTAGTAAAACCAGAAAAGACAACTTCATTTCAAAACAGAATGATAGCTGAAGCTGATTCTGGATTTTACATATTTTATTGCAAGTGTATGACAAGTACCCATTTTGGCCAGAACTTGCAGTTCTATGCTTGTCTTCTTTTTAACATGTAAATGCACATCCAGGTCAATCTTTCAGAATACTCACACCTTCCCCAAAAATGTTGCAAGAAAGGATGCAGCAGATAGAATCAGCTTGCTTTAGTCTCTGTTTTGCTTAAAGTGCTGATGAATCCTGATTTCCCATGGCCAGGTGTCTTCACAAGGACTTCAGTATCCCTTCCTTCCTCTGAATCTTGCCCTGGTATCCAACTGAAAATTGAAGTCAATATTTTAAAAACACACATTATGCAAAATAAATACTTCAAAGTGCTTGTGCTACCCTGGGAATTTTGTAACATCAGAAGAAAGTAGAGAATAAAGCAGAAGGCACAAAGTTAGTGATGTAGCAAACAAATCACAGGGTTCTTTCAAAGAAACAGATATTATGGTAAATATCACACAAAATTAAAGTTATGTGATAAGCATCCTGTGCATTTTGAAATAAACAGCATAACATAAATTACAGAATGGCATAGTGGGATGACAAGGAACACATGAAAACAAGGTTGTGTAGATCTGCTTAAATCTGTTCTTCCAAAGTTAACTGACAAGCTGAAGGAGGAAAATTCAGATTTGGTTGAAGTGGGAGTCACTGCAAATGTCAGTGAGAACAGGGATAACTTAAATACAACAAGCATCAGAAAAGAAGTAGCAGTAAAAATAAAAATGATATCAGCCTTGTAAAATCTCTAAGTTTCTTCTTGGTAGTTACCAAAAAAGCATTTAATGGAAGGCAAAACATGGCAGTAAACCAAAAATAATGGCTACAGTGCAGCACTTATTGAAAGGAAATTGCAAATTCTTTCCCAGTGCAGCAGACAAACATATTTGAACTTGGGAGAATTCTTCTGAATGTAGATAGCCAATCTTGAAGATGGCAGTTACGGATTACAGTTCAGCCATATTCAGATATTAGACTGAGGACTTATCTTTCACCTCTCCTAACTAACCCTCTTCCACAATTCAGGGCTGCAGCAAAATGTGTAAAGAGCTAAATTGCAAGACAACACAGCTTGTCCAAAATTCAAGAAGCTTCCACTTTAAACCTTGTTCTTACTTTAACATCTAAGATGTACTACAGTTTAATCCTCTGATAAGAGATTATATTTCCTTACAAAGAAATAAGCATCTAGGAAAAGCCCTTAATGATTTTAGCATATTGTCAATTATGTCTGCATTTAGTATCTAACTTGTTTTTAAATACTCTTTAAATCTCACTATTATACCAAGTAACAAATTGGGCAGAGCGCAATTACTGACATTTACAGAGTTAACAGGACAAGAAAAATGTCCTTCTGCAGTCTTAGAATTTGGAGCAGTTAAACAGAACCATGTAAGAGCCAGGCCTCCGGCTCCCTTAATGATCTACAGACAGAAATACAGGCCCATCATCTGGAAATAAATATATTGCTACTGCAGCATCAAATAGGTATTTCTGACATCAAACACACAGGATTTTTTCCTGTCCACAGAAATAATCATGTCACTTCATGGCTTAATACAGTTCCTACAGGAGAGGCACAAAAAGCTGCTACTATGACTTAAGCAAAAATACAAATTGGAGGAAAGAGTTTAGATACAATTTCAGCTGCATATTCTTCATCATGCTAAAAATTAAAGTGAGCCCTGCACTACACATGATTAGAAAGCTTTGGTACCATCTTTATCACATCTTAAGCATTTTTAAGTGTTACAGAAACACAAGCAAGATGTTTCTAGAGAAGGAACTTGTATCAAAGTCGGGGAAACTTTACATTTCTACAACTGGCTTCTCACTACCATACTCGATAGCTCACTATATTAAAAAAACAAAACAAAACAAAACTTCTTTATCATGAATTCACGTTCTTTAAGAAACCTGACAAAGGCAAGAGCCTGTTCCAATAGTAGAAGTCTCTTTCAGCAGGACACCCTTTTCACTTAAATGTTGTTTGTTCACAGACAAAAAATAGCTTGTCAATATGCTACAACTACCTGATATACTGTGTTTAAACCAGTGCTTTAATTAAAAAACAAAAACAATAAAACAAAAAACAAAACCACACACACACACACACACACACACAAAAACCTGCCTCATTTATGTGTTACATGCTAAGCGCAATTCAATTTAAGCATGTGGTTTTTGTCTTGTTCACCCTCTATGACTTTCTTCATGAGAACAGTGTACAACATGCATATTTTAAATAGACTTGAAAGGCAAGAACTGTTCTGACTAATGACACCAGTTTCCCTGAACTGAAGTAGTGTTTTCAGAAAGCAGGGAAAAATACAGAAAGCAGCCAGGCCGCTAGCAGAAGAAAATACACTGCAAACACTTACCATTGATCTTTTGCATGCAAAAAATGTCACTTGCAAACTCCTACAGTGTCCTTCCCTCAAGCATTGCTTAGGGCTTTTGTTTTCCTGTCAGATGAAAAAATAAAGGATTGAAAATTTAATGGATTTTTGCTGCATGTGAAAGAGCGTTCAAAATATTTCAGACGAGGTTTACACGGTACCTTGCACTTTCTTCTCAAGTTATAATTTATTTTACAACTTAATACACAAACTAAAAGACTTAAAAGGGACGAAATAAGGGCGTCTCTCCCGCGGGTTCGTTGCCGCCAGGGCGAGGCCGCCGCCCCACACTCCGCTCCCGGGGGTGCCAGGGCAGCGCGGCCCTCACTTCCCTTAGGGTTTAACCGGGGAGCGGCGCATACAGCAGCAGAGACACGGGGCTGGGGGCTCTCTGCCGGGAGAGCTACAGCGCTCACCTGCAGGACACAGGCGCTCTCCAGCAGGCACTGCCGCAGATCCTCCCTCACCCCGCCGCAGGCCCGCCCGTCCTCCTCCTTCTCCTCGTAGTACTTTGGCATGGCGACAAGGCCGACTCTACGCCTCGCCGCGGCCTACCCACACACCGTTACCTGCGGCCGCCGCCATCTTGGCAACTCCCGACCCTGCCGCCGCTTCCGGCAGAGAGAGGAAGGGGCGGGGCGGCCCTGGGAAGGAACGCGGGGCGCCTGCGCTGCGGACGTTTCCGGAAGGCTGCGGGCGGCAGCGACGGCACCGGCGGTGGGCGAGGTGGGGGTCGTGCTGCGAGCCGAGGCGGCAGGTGAGGCCCCGCCCTCTCCTCGCGCGGCGGGGGGGCGGGCGGCCGTTAGCGGGGGCGCGACTGTTAGGGGATGGGGTGGGGGTAGTTCGGCGCTGCCTGTCCCTTGGCGGGGAGATGCGGGTCCGGCTGAGGGGGCGGCGGCGGCTGCTTGTGGGGCGGGGGCCACTTCAGGCTGGTGTGGGCTGAACAGCTAGCGGGGAGGTTGGTCAGCCCTCCCCAGCCCCAGGCTGCGCCCTCCGGCCTTTCGCCTCTTGCAAAGCCCGTTGGCCGTTACTGCCGTGAATCGCTTCTGCGATTGCAAGAAGAGGGAGTGCTGGGAGAGAGCCTGCTGCTTCCCGGGCGCCGATGCGCAGCCTGCTGCAAAGTTGCCTGGTCTTAATTTTTCCACTTGACGCCTCCCCGGCATTCAACGAACTGAGTGCTAGGCCACGGTAGACTCGCCTGTAAATGTAATAGTGGAGCACTGGAACAGGCTCCCCAGGGAGGTGTCACAGCCCCAAGCCTGACAGTGTTCAAGAAGAGACTGAACAATGCCCTCAGACACATGGTGTGAACTGTGGGGTTGTCACATGCAGAGACAGGAGTTGGACTCGATGATTCTTGTGTGTCCCTTTCAACTCAGGATATTCTATGTCATACTTTATACTTGTGCATTGTTTTTATAACTTCAGTATTGCAGGTGTAGCCTACATCGCGTGATTTTATTTTTGGTCCTTGTTAAATGCAAAACCAAATGCATCTTCTGAAATTCTTCCTTTAGCAAAATGCTGCCAACCACCTCAGTCAGTTCTCGGAGCCAGGGCAACGGTGTGCTGAGCCCCAGAGATGCTGCGAGGCACACAGCTGGAGCAAAACGCTACAAGTACCTGCGGAGGCTCTTCCACTTCCGACAGATGGACTTTGAGTTTGCTCTTTGGCAAATGCTTTACCTGTTTACTTCACCACAGAGAGTTTATAGGAACTTTCACTACAGAAAACAGACGAAGGACCAATGGGCAAGAGATGATCCTGCTTTCTTAGTACTTCTCAGTATCTGGCTCTGCGGTGAGTGCAGGAGAATAGACAGCATAGAAGAGAGGGAAGGAAAGCTTAGGGATGAACATTTGTGGCCCTTCTAATATCACATAAACACACACACACACACACTCACAAAAGGATCAATCCATATGGTTTCTCTTTTAATCAAAGTAGAATACAAGAAAATGGCCTAACTCTTCAGAAGTTAAGATGTGAGCTAGAAAACGGAGGAGGCTAAACTAATACTATGTAGTCCTGAATCAGTTTCTCTAATTCAACTCATTTTCTATTGTGTTTCAAACTGTGTAGTTCACTGTAACTTTACAGACGGTAAATAGTTACAGACATGCTACACAGTAGCAATGCTTTAGTTAAAAAATACTGAACACTTGGTTTAACTGAATGTTACAGATAAAATATTGCTTTTACAATAAAGGCCCTGGTGAGATTCTGTATATTTCAGAATTAAGTTATAAACAAAGTGTCGTTTGTAATTTTTAGATTTAATTGAAAACGCAGTAAGAAGCATTATCCTAGTTTTCTTGTGTTATGTAGCGTTGCTTTTAGTAATATCAAAACTGTTAACTCTGAAATAAAAGTGTATATAACCACACACATGGTTTGGGTTAACAAGGAACTTAGATGAAACAAAGAATATTCTATTGTAGGATTGTGTGAATTTTTAAAAAATAGTTGGGGGAGCAATACAACTTGCTATTGTATCATTAAGGCTGAATATAGATGAGCATTCTCCAATCTGTGAAAGGGGTTATATTTTGAATAAATTTCATTATACCTAGTATTTGGTGGGAAGGAAAAAAAGAAAGGGACAATAATAATAAGGAAACTGAAGATTTTGTAACCGTATATTCAAATAAACCTTGGTTTAAGATCTCATGCTTTCTTTTCCATAGCTAACTTAAATAATATTTTTCTCCTTTCAGTATCAACTGTAGGATTTGGATTTGTGCTGGACATGGGGTTTTTTGAAACAATAAAGCTGCTACTTTGGGTTGTCTTCATAGACTGTGTAGGCGTTGGCCTCCTGATCGCAACTCTGATGTGGTAAGTAGTGGTGTCTGAAACTGAGCTCAGTATTGGTCTTGGGACATGGATAGCTAGACAATTGGCACTCTGTTTCAGGCAAAATTATAAAGTATGTATTGACTATAGGTCATTGTTTCAAAATGTTGCTTTCAAAAAAAAAAAAAACCATCTCTTTCTTTACTGTTTCCTTGAAAAGCTGAATGTTCAGAAAGTCTGTATTATGATGAACATTTCAACTTGTTTTCTTTCTTCTTGAGCTGGTTAATCTTCAGCAATAATGCCAAATAAAAAATGTGATTAAAAAAAAAAATCTTTATTCCTTATTTCGGTTGAACAGCTTAAATAATATAAGCTTGAGAATGCTTGTTCTCAAGCATGGCGATATACAATTGGCCAATGCTTCTTGCTGAAGATTTTAGCGATTTTCACTACAAGTGATGTCTGTTCTGTTTTATGTATGTTGGCTTTGTTGTTTTGGTGGGAGTTGCTGCAAATTTTATCCTGCAATGGCCAGAGACTTACAGAGGGGGAGAGCCAGTAGCGACTCGTTCATAACCCAGGCCTCAGTGTGTTTTAGATGTATTCTGCACCAGCAAGGAAACCATGAACCAACAGGAAGTTTCTGCACTGTGTCAAGGTGCTGAGGACACCATGGGAAGAATTCTATTTTACCAAGAAGTTAAGGGAGCTAAGGGCACTTAAAAGAGTTCTTGGTAATGGAGCTGACATCTTAAATTTATGCTGATTAGCAAAGGGAGATTCCTTTCCAATAGCGACCTTGGCAACTCCTGCTTGTAATTGCAAAAGTCAGGATGAGGCACATAAAAGAACTATAGCTAATAAATGAAAGGTCCATCTGACCTGCTGTCCTGTCTGAGACAACCACCCAGAAATTGCTTGGGGAAGAGCATATAGTAAGGCTTTCCCCTACTCAATGCTTTCCCCTCCTCTTCCAGCAGTTTTTGACTCTGGATGCAGTCTCCTGAACCAGAAAGCCTGAACATCTGCATATTTTCTTCTGTCCATGAGTCAGCTTCCTGCAGACCTAACCTTCAGTCACCTGGCTCCAGTTTGGTTCAGGTCTCTTCTTCCGGTGCAAGCTCAACTTTTTTTTTTCCAAAGTCTCCCCCCTTTCTGATGAATCTAAACCCTTTCTGGCCTCGCTTCACCTTGCACCCAGGCTCTGCATGTTTCTGATCCTGCCCTTGGCACAAAGAGTAGGTCAGAGAAAGCTACCATGGAAGCTCTGATCTCTCCTTATTTCTGAGTGCATGTTGACTTCTTGTTCCCCTTCTATATGAGATACATTTTCTGATGTCAGCAGAACTTCAGCTGAAGGGCTTGTTTGGTGGTCTGTAACAGCAGGCAGCGCATGTTCTGTTAGTGCTTCTTTTCAGTAAGAAGAATGGGTTTATCTCTAAGAGTGCTACCTGCCCTCTTTCTGTCCCTGCAGTGCACCATTTCTGTAGAGATGAAATAGACCATCTCTGTGTGAGGCGGACCAATAACGTGCAAGCGCTTTTCTGAAGTCATCTCTGTGTGTACAAACAAAAGCAGCATGTAGCACAGATCCGTTTAAAAGAGTTCTGGTGCTGTATGACCAGCAGCGTATTTCAGCTGCTTGTTGCACGCAAGGGATGTATAGTTTTAAGAAAAATCTTTTAATGATAGTCTGGTCTGCGTAACTCTTGCATATTGTTCTCTGAGATAGCAGAAACTTTGAGGTACAGAGTTACACGTGGCTTACTATCTTGAACCAATGTTTTGTCAGTCAGCTTTATATTGCCACATTAACAACATTTTCGAATATCTGTTCATTTAGGTTCATTTCTAATAAGTACTTGGTGAAGCAGCAGAACAGAGATTATGATGTGGAGTGGGGATATGCCTTTGATGTTCATCTGAATGCTTTCTACCCACTTCTAGTCATTCTGCATTTTATCCAGCTATTTTTCATCAACTGTAAGTAGAATATTTTGTGCTTTCTCCTTCAAAATCCTGCTCTATCAAAAGAGCTGAGAGCAGTTGTCTCTTTCAGATGTCATCATATCTGATTCTGTCATTGGGTATTTTGTTGGGAATACATTATGGCTCATTGCAATTGGCTATTACATCTATGTGACATTCCTAGGATACAGCGGTGAGTAACAGCAACTTCTTCTGTATTTATTTGATTAAGAGTGTGATTTCAGTTTATTAATTTGTTTGTAATCTGTTAGTTAGTAAAGCAGAGGCTTAGCTGGACATTTAAGTAATTGTTGCTTCATGGTAAAAGAAGTTTGATAGAAATTTATTGATCTGTGTTTCCAGCATCTTAACCAAATAATTTACATTCTTCAACATCCCAACTTCCCTTCTTGTATTAGACTTGTAGCTTCAATTTGTTTTTCTTGTTCCGCTGTAAATCCACTTCAAAATGTTTGCATTGGATCAAAATTCTGTAGTGAGTTTAAGACTATAGTTTTAGGTGAAGCAGTTTCCCAGGGCATTACCTATACCAATTACCTCAAGTACTCTTCAGTGTGTGGTAACGTGGCAGGACTGGAAGGGCAGAGAGGACAAACCTGCCCTTCTAACAAGGCTGACAGAGCAGTACTGGTTTTTCCTGCCATCTTTCCCTGAGGCCCTTCTACATTAAGCACCTTTTTTTTTTCCTTTTTTTTTTTTTGAAAGAGCACTACCTTACACTTGCTGCATTGTTGCTTCTCTTTCAGCACTGCCCTTTTTGAAGAACACAGCAATTCTTCTGTATCCCTTTGCACTTCTCATCATGCTCTATTTGATCTCATTAGCATGTGGATGGAACTTCACCAAGATGCTTTGTTCCTTTTATAAATACAGAGTGAAATAAAACCAGGACTTCATGTATCTAATGTTTATTTTGGTTTTATCTTAGCTGTCTTGACAGTAAAGAAAACCTTAAGAACATTTTGTAAATGGTTGTAAATTTCTCTTTATTGTAGATAATTGTGTAAAAAAAGTTTGAAGTGTCCTTTTTTATTAAAATATTTACAACAGTAAACATGTTAGCAATTTTGTTCAAATACTTTTGCAGTACATTCCTAAAAACAAGTTACTTGTACATCTCTGTAGCTTAAATTTAACTGCAACAAGTCTTTTTAGCATAACTCTTACTGCAGATATTTTGTACATACTGGCATAAGCTCTATGTTACGAGGGTTTTAAGTGACACTGAAAAGCAGATTTATTTAATATTGGAATACCTTGCCTTGGGACTGTGTGAAAGGTAGGGATCTTCATAGCGTTGCAATGGTAAAGCAACAACTGCCTCTACATACAGAACTGTCCCCTCCTTTTATGAAAGAGCTTGAGAACAGATTTATTTTAATGACTACTTCAAATATACACGGACAACTCTGGCACATAGAAGAAACAGTGATGAAAGGCACCATTAACATGACCTATATCAGGTTTCCAAATATAGCAGCAAATTTTTAAACCCAGTCTCTAGCAGTCCAGTGGGTATTACTACATCCACCATGGTGAGTTGTAGGTCAATGAACATGGCAGGAAAGTATAAAGTTTTGTTTGGCTACAGGGGTGGGCTCATAGCAATGCCTGCAGCTGTAAGGTCCACAAGGCAGGAGTATAAACTGACCATCACAAACAATACCTTCTGAAAAATGAAGATGACAGAGCGTTCAGTATGAAACATAAGCACTAGGGTTCAGTTTCCAACATACGCAAGAGTAAACTGGTCACAGTAAGACTTAATATTTCAATACTAGAATTTGATCTCTAAGGAAAAACTATATTTATCTTAAAATACCAAATATGCTGGCAGTGCATCTTACAGTACTGTGTGTTTCAGCACTGTTAAGGCTTGAAGAGAATCCTGTTACCCTCTCAGCAGACACTGAGCAACGTTCCCCTTTTCACAAGGAAAGCGCTGATCCGCAGGAGGTGAAGGATTCCTGTCAGGACCTGCTCCCCCTTGGCTCACAGCACAAGCTCCTGTCCCGCAGGCAGCTGCAGCCACACCATGCGCCTTTTCCCTGACAGGAGTCCTGGCACCAGTGATCATCTGCTTCAGTTCAACAGTAAAAATACTTCGTATTTAGTGCCCTGTGCTGCAATACCACTGAAATCAATGAAGGACTCAGGGCCTGTGTACATTCCCTTTAGAGATACCAAAGTTTGCCCCCGTGAAAGAAGGCTTCATTGTTCTCAAAATTAAGCTACTTTAAGTTCTAGCTGCTCACAGCAGAAATCAGCAAAACCCTTAAGAGGCCACTAAGATCAGAAAAGTGACACTCTTGAAGACTAATTCATCAAGTCTACATGGGATGGATTTTTTACAGTCAGCAATCAATGCTAGCTTGAAAACACCAGTTGTTTAATAGTCTTTCAGCATCATGCTGGTGATTGTAAAGATGATTTTTAAACGTAGAGGTTTGTTTCCCTTCTACAGTCATTTGCTTTAGCTTTTTCAGAATATATCCTTCCTGGTAAGAACAAATACAGAACCTAGGGTTTATTTATTTCAGGGGAGCAAGGTTTGAAGAGATCTAATTTTCTTTTTTTCCTCCACAAAATTAAAATAATATTTTCCAAGTTGGAAGCAAACTACAAATTACTACAGTATTTCATTTGAAGCAAGTACTTCCCACAAAGAAAAGGGACTACTGAAATTATAATATACTTAGGAAAATAAGGAAAAATGTTAGAGTTGTTCAGTTTTGCCAAAGACTAATCACACTCCAGCCCATTCATGGAATCGTGTATCATGTGGGCAAAGCATAAACTTCTTTGCTCTAAACTGACTTAACATATTTAAAATCTGCTTTTGAAAGAGCTAGACAAGCAGTGATATGGCAGAAGAGTCCGGTCTCATATTGGTCCATGAATCATATTTACCTGTTTCAATTTTTCTAAGCCATCTTTCAGTTAAGAAAAAACAGATGTATGTATAGGAATATTTTATATCAATGCAAATAAATAGTTGGGATGCCTGCAAAAGCCTTATACAGTGCTTTAGAAAAAATTTTTAATTAAAAAAAAAAAAGTGCTAAATTGGGATCACATCCTGTTCACATTATTTACAGTTTTCAGCAGGACTACCCAATGAATGAGCAAAGCAAGATTATACTGATGGTTTTGTATTTCCTTGGTCCAGAGCAATCCTATCAGCTCAGCATCCAGTATAAGAACTTAATAATTTGCCCAAATACTGAAAGTTTCCAGTAATGCCTTTGGTTTCACAGAAGTTCTCTTTTCTGAAGCTTTAGCAGCATCAGAAGGAGCTAACAGGGTCACAGGATAATGCAATTTCTCTCTAAACACTTTCCATTATTTGATTACTATAAGATTCAGTGGCCTAGAGGGGATTTTTAAAGCCACAACAGAAATAACTTGAAATTAAATAATGCAGGAAATACTCCCCAAAATCAGGTCATAGGTTTAAGATGCTGAGGAACTTCTGTGGCAATACTGTAACGTAGGACTGAGACATGTCAGAGACACCAGCCCTGCTGGAGTACACCCAGTCACAAACAGTGTCCAAGCTCAGGACTGTTGAGCCAAACAACCAAAGTGTTCTTAGACCAGCACCACTTCAGCCTGACTTGGGGATTGGAATTTGAAAGGCAGAAAGCCCCAAACAGGTGTCTGCAGAGATAATTAAACAGAGAAGACTTTCTTTGCTTTTTCTCTATCTCAGCAAAATTTCCAAGCAAATTTGCAGTACTAGCTGATTACACCAGGTCTGAATTTCCCTGAATCTACGAAACGTCATTTGTATTAGTGTGGCATATTTATTTAGAGAGCATATACGCTCAGGAACATTTTAAGTCTTAAAGCAGCCCAGAGTATTTCCAACTCCTGCTACTACTATGTAATAAAAAAGCAATATCCTTTAGGAAAAAAACCCACATATTTTACCAAGCACTAGTTAATTTGTTGTCTTTGATAAGTTTCATCTCAACATTTTTGAAAACTAAATATACTGTTAACCAGATTCCTGCAATTCATGTGGTAAGGTTCTATATATTTAGATATATTAGCAATGATTCATCTTAACTACTGTGAAACATGAGGAACAGTGATGCTTTGAGAATAAGCACACACAGCTTTCTTAAATAAGTGGCACCAGTAAACTTTTGAACTCATGGAAAAAGATGAAAGTCACTGTCAGCAAAACTACTTATATTAAGAAACTGCAATATCTAACATATTTCTGCAATCAAAATTGTAATAGATAGCTATAGTTTAAATTACTTGCATCATTCATTCACAGGCACAGCTGAGAAGAAAACCTAAATACTTCCTTAGACCTTGGCTAGCTATCATGATAAAAACCCATTGCATGACAATAACTGGACGGTGCTATAGACATAACGAACTGGGCTGTGGCACCACAACAAGCTAGACCCACACAAGACTCTGAGCCTGTTCACCCACATCCTAAATCCAAGAATAAACTCCATTTATGAGGCCAGTTCTTAGTTTATGCCCCCAAGTCTCTCTGGGCAGGGTGAGCTTTCCAAGTAACGTTTTATTTCCACCATCTAATACAATCAGAGAAAAGTAAATGAGGCCTGCCTTGTAGCTTCCCACTTTTCTTCAACTTACACCAGTCAGTCTAAACAGAAGGTCTTATTTGTACAAAACTTGTCTTCCCTGTGTCCTCAGACAACAAAGCTAAAAACAAAATTACTGTGGTCTGTAGAAGTAGTTAAGCTCTTAAACTTGACTCTTGCTGAAGTGTCAAAGATACCACGTAATTTTTCAACACGGCAGAAGAGAAGACAGGTTGGCTCTATATCCCAGTGGTGATGGCTTTCAGCTTGCAGTGATGGAGAGTCATGTTTAGGCTCCTGCTCCTTACGTCATGAAAAAGAGGCCAAACCTACTAGTAGAACTTCCATGCTGGAGATACGAATTCAGCATCCCCGCTCTAGATCACACAGGATCCCACAACAGGTTTTGTGCATCTGTGCCTTGACCACAAAGATGTTGGGGATAACGGAGGTTTTTTTTTCTTCAGGGAAAACTGGGCCAGCTTTTGAGATGCCAGTTCCAGGAGACTGGTTCACAGCACAGCTGAGAATCCCCAAGACAGGGCAGAAGCCTCCTTCCAGTGTCAATCAGGCACTTCATTCCTATGAAAGGGAGAAATTCCTGCTTCTCTTCTTTTTCCTGACCATTTCTGACTGGGTAACTTAAATCTTCCCATGCCTGTGTCCTTACACATAAGCACCTAAACAGAAGGACCCGTAGAGCAGCAGCAGCATTAGTACCGCAACAATTCTGCTCTGGGTTTAATCCAAACCACTTTTTGGTCCTGACTGAGTTTCTGATTCATTTGAGATCATTGTGGTTTCCCTTGAACTGAAAAGGCGCAGGGTAGGAACTTGAAGCCAAATTCAGTTCCTATTAAAAGCTAGTGTGAGTCACTACACCGATCAATAAAGGAGTCAAACTGAAACCTTGCTTTTGAACGATGGAAGAAAAAAATAAACTATAACTATTCACTGTAATGTAACCAAAAGAAACACTGCAATAACAGAACTTTTTAAAAGGAGACCTCTGTAGATCAAATGTATCTAATTACTAGTAATTGTTTTGACAAAAGATAACCTCTATCACTCCAAAGCAAAGCTGGAGAATGATTTTTTTTTCAATACAGAAAATGTATTTGTCCAGGCTAGGAAATGTCTACAAAGATTTTTAGAAAGAACTGTTCGGAATTGAAAAAATTCTTCTAAAATGCAATGGATTCAATCTAAAATCACTGCAGATTTAGTACAGAATATGAAACAAGACATTTCAGCATGCTTTTTCTGTGGCTACAAATTGTACAGAGTGGAATTTCATAGCCCCAAAGAATAATGCTCTTCAGAACTCTGTTAATGCCTCTGAACATCATTCAGATTCTGTGTATAAAACTACATAATTTAGAAACTTAATCTAGGGGTTTTTTAAAACATGGCAGTATATTTGAAATGTGGTATTAATTTATGTTTGCATCTCCAAAGAAAAATGTAGAAAGATAACTTAAAGTAGAGAATTCATAAAAAAAACTATATCAATTTAAAATTTTACTGCATAAAAATATGTACTTTTCAAATTATTTTAATAAATTAAATATCCCTAACATTTTTAATATATATCCCTGACAGTCTATAAAAGAGGGTTCTTGTTATAGAAAATAAATGGAACTCCGAAAGTACCCCCTTCATAAAACATATGTAACAATAATTATATTTTTTTCTTCTTCAAGGAATGTAACAATATGTACAACTTCTCTATATTACTATACTATCAAAATAGTACAGGTTAAACGTAGCAGGGTTCTGTAACCATAAGATGGTAAAGTCACATTAAAGTGGAGGACAACTTCGGCCTCAGACGAACGTTATCGGTGTGGAGCATCAGTTTCTGGATGGATCAGATAAGAAGGGGTAAATACAATCTTCCCATCTACAGTAGATTTCACAAGAGGTAGAGTTCAAGTGAAAAGAAAGAAATTTGGAATAAGGTGCATGCTCAGTATTTTCAATTTGTGACTTGCTAAGGATGTCAGATTTTACAGGAAAAGTTTTCAAGGATTCTTTCTTTTTCCTCAAAAGTAGATTTCCAGGATCAGTTTGGAATCTTTTTAATATGAATCTGAAAAAAAAATAAAACAAAAAGGAAGTCATGTTTTAGGGTCTTACATTTCTCAGTAATAAGATGCAACTGTTTACAGCATTAGCCAAAATTTTGAGCTTCAACACACTGACAGAATGAGAAAGTCTCATGTTTGCTGGCTTCATTCTTAAAAGGCTATACCAGCTCTCACCTCATTCAGAATTGCCCAGACTGCTGAATTTTGTATCACTGAAAGCCTGAATGATGAAATAGGATTTAGACTGGGGTCAACTGTTCCTTCAGCTACACCGTTTTCAAATTTCCCTGCAAAGGAAGCAAAAATATATCCTCAATTAACTTCTGTTCAACAAAGTAAAATACAAAATCTGTGTCCAGAAAAACCTATCTGTCATATCATAACTCACATGTGAAACCTATTGCTGGTGGCTGTAAGACTGACTGGTGTCATTCCTGAAACAAAAGATGAATGGTGATTTTTTTTTATATCAGCTTTGCAGCAGCAAACAACATGGGGCATTATCATCCCAGCACACCCATCTGACTGATCTGAACAGGATTTCATGTCAGAATAAAAACTTCTAAACTCTCTAGAGTGTGAGCACGTCAAACTCTGGGAAGATTTTGGCAGAATTTCATTTAATATCCTGGAACTAAACCTGGAGCCCCTGGCTCATGTGTTTTCAAGGAGGACAAGGTATATCATTCCTGCTTAATGGATTTGTATTTAAAGGATCTTCAACTATATTAGAATAAATAAGAATCCAATATAAAAAGCCCAATTAGACTTTACCCTTAAAACATACACAGCAGCTACAATTCATTAAGATGAAAAAACTTTCTTTTGTAAGAACAGGGATGCCCAACCTATGTCCAGCAAGCTAAATACAATCCATGACTAAAATTTCTCTCCCTTGACAACAAGTATCTTGGCACTTTCCCCAAGAGCCGCTTGGCTATGGAAATGCCAATCTCATCCCATGACGAGACAGCTGATTATCTGTAGGGTAGGTTCAAATCCAGGCCAAGCACACCAGCTCACATGGAGGAACTCGCGCAGCCACAGGACAGAAAAGGCAAGATCCTATAAAACCTGGAAATGCCTCTGCAATAATCTACGTGATAGATCCTGGCAGAAAAGGTGGATGTAGCTGCACTGCAACTAAGAGTTACACTAGATCTTTCTTTATTACATCAGTCTCAGAACAGAAATTGTAGAATCACAGAATAGTTTGGGTTGGAAGGGACCTTCAAAAGTCATCCAGTCCAACCCCCTGCACTGAGCAGGGACATCTTCAACTAGATCAGGTTGCTCAGAGCCCCGTCCAGCCTGGCCTGGAATGTCTCCAGGGATGGGGCATCGACCACCTCTCTGGGCAACCTGGGCCAGGGTTTCACCACCCTCACTGTAAAAGATTTCTTCCTCATGTCTCATCTGAAATATTGGAAAAAATATTAAGTAAAGCCTACGAGGTCACATACCCAAAGTGAATGATCAAACCTCAGTTCACAGTATCACAGTATGTTTGGGATTGGAAGGGACCTCAGAAGATCATCTAGTCCAATCCCCCTGCTGGAGCAGGAACACCTAGGTGAGGTCACACAGGAACATGTCCAGGTGGGTCTTGAATGTCTCCAGGGAAGGAGACTCCACAACTCCCCTGGGCAGCCTGTTCCAGTGCTCTGGCACCCTCACTGAGAAGAAGTTTCTTCTCATATTTAAGTGGAACCTCTTGTGTCCAAGCTTGATCCCATTACCCCTTGTCCTATCATTGTTTGCCACCGAGAAGAGCCTGGCTCCATCCTCATGGCACTCACCCTTTATATACTTATAGACATTAATAAGGTCCCCCCTTAGTCTCCTCCAAACTAAAGAGACCCAGCTCCCTCAGCCTTTCTTCATAAGGGAGGTGCTCCACTCCCTTCATCATCTTTGTTGCCCTGTGCTGGACTCTCTCCAGCAGTTCCCTGTCCTTCTGGAACTGAGGGGCCCAGAACTGAACACAATATTCCAGATGGGGTCTCACCAGGGTAGAGTAGAGGGGAAGGAGGACCTCTCTCGATCTACTAACCAACCCCCTTCTAATACACCCCAGGATGCCATTGGCCTTCTTGGCCACAAGGGCACAGTGCTGGCTCATGGTCATCCTGCTGTCCACCAGGACCCCCAGGTCCCTTTCCCCTACACTGCTTTTCAATAGGTCATTGCCCAACCTATACTGGAACCTGGGGTTGTTCCTGCACAGATGCAGGACTCTACACTTGTCCTTGTTAAATTTCATCAGGTTATTTCCCACCCAACTCTCCAGCCTGTCCAGGTCCCACTGGATGGCAGCACAGCCTTCTGGCGTGTCAGCCATTCCTCCCAGCTTAGTGTCATCAGCAAACTTGCTGATAGTACACTCTATTCCCTCGTCTAAATCGTTAATGAATATATTGAATAATATTGGCCCCAGTACTGACCCCTGAGGCACTCCACTAGATACTGGCCTCCAACTAGACTCCGCACCATTGACTACCACTCTCTGGCTTCTCTCCTTAAGCCAGTTTGCAACCCACCTCACTACTCTATTGTCTAGACCACACCTCCTCAACTTAGCTGTGAGGATGCTGTGGGAGACTGTGTCAAAGGCTTTACTGAAGTCAAGGTAGACCACATCCACCGCTCTGCCATCGTCCATCCACCTTGTTACATTCTCATAAAAGGCTATGAGGTTGGTCAAGCATGACTTACCCTTGGTAAAGCCATGCTGACTGCCCCTAATAACCCTCTTATCCTTGATATGCCTTGAGATGGCACCAAGGACAAGTTTTAGGTTTGTTTTGGTTTTAATGGAAATGTCTCAATTGTTGCAACAGTAACAATACACATTTCTTTCCACTGTGACATACCTATCCTGAAGAAACCATCCTCTAAGCGTTTGTCTTTGGTTTCTTTGCTTAATACCAGTTCTTCGTTCTACAACAAAGCACAAATGGGATCATTTACTTTGATATATGACTTTGCCAAGGAAAAACAAATGTGTGTGCACTCTAGTTATATATTCAGCATCCATCTTTTCTAAATAATTATGAACAGGCCTGAATAGTTATTTATAGCCTTAGACAAGCTGACACACACACATAAAATCAGCAGTGTTGCAGAACTGAATAGTATTTGTCTTCAAAGTAGAAAAAATAAGTACTTTAAGTGCCCCATGTAACTCGCACATTGACTGCCATGTGAACAGAACACATAGCAGATACTGGCATACACAGCAGAAGAAAAGCAAAGGCAGGATCTTGCCTTCCTTTCCTATGGTTGAGGCAGAGAATTCTCTAAGGACAAATGAAATTTACAGCTTACTTTTTCATGTAAGAATTTGGGAGAGATGAAAAGCCATCAGACCAGCGAGGAAAGCATTGCAATTAACACTTCCTCACTAAAAAAGGATGGATATCAATAAGTTTCTTTAATAAGCACAGAAAAATGAGATTGTAAACGAGAGCTTCAAAAGCAACTGGAAAATTGCAACCAGGATCTTAGGAATCAAAACGCTCGGCAAAACAGAAGACTGAATTCATCCGCTTTTTAAAATGTTTTATTTCCTACTTTTAAGGGAGACCGCTAAAAATGTGGATTTTTTGGTTTGGGTTTTTTTTGAGGTTGGTGGGTGGGTTGTTGTTTTTTTTGTGTGTGTGTGTTTCTGTTGTTGTTGGGTTGGGGTTTGTTAGTTCGGTTGTTTAATTTTTTCACTTGCCTTTTTGTTTGTTTTGGTTTTTCTGAGTGTGCTGCTTGAGTCCCAGACAAATCCAGTCTGGGGACACTCTTGTTTCTAAGGGTTGTTTTTTGTGTTTCTGAATTCTGCTTAGGGAGGATCAGGGTCAAAGTACCTGCATGGGCTTCCAGCTCTACTGAAGCCCACCGTGGAGGAATCATTCCCTCAGGACAGTACCTGGCATTCTGCAGCATCTGTCCTCGCATTGGTGACATTTTCTGCTGACACCAGTGGCTTAGGAACAGAGCAGATGCAGAATTTCCTATTTACCTTTCCACAAATCATGTCAATAGCAATAGAAGCTCAGTAGTGTTACTTCCTTAAGGGATGTGCCAGTTTGAGGGACATTTCACAGCTGAGTGTAGCCCCCAAAAAAATGCTTGTTGCACATTTTTTCTCATTATCTTGTGCATTCTTGTGGTATCTTGGGCCCAGATGAAGTGAGGGCTGCTGGTCTTTTTGTGGTTGAATATATCTCCAAAGGCCTTGAGAAACAAAACCCATATATCTTATAATACAATATAATATCCCACAATATGATATAATATCCCACATATTGTGTTGTATACTTAGAATCAAACTGACAAACTTCTTTTTAGGGAATGGTTGGAATTTCCTATTTTTGCTTGCTCCCAGGAAGACAAACTGCAAGAATGGAGAAGTGAACTCCTCCATGATCATTTACCATTTTTTTTTTTAAGAAATACTTCGCTGTTTTAATACTAAATGAAATAAACTTGTCTGAAGTAATATCTTAATCTTCTCACAGAGTTTTGTGATATAAATGGTTAGCTATAATATCTAGTTGAAGAAAAAGAACCCATATCATCTGGCTTGAAGCAATAATATACTTTAGATAGTGTGGTAATCTCTTGAGATGGAAATCAGACTCATTTATAGATTAAAAAAAACCAACAAACCAACCAACCAAACAACAACAACAACACCCCACAGACACAAACCACCACCACCACCACCACCACAATTAATCAGGAGGAAAGAACACATTCAGTTTAGGAGTCCAGGTATTTCAATATCTACTAAGGTCTGGATGTGTGTCCATTCCTGAACCAAGACTATCTTACTAAGTCAAAAAGCGGTTTGACTTAGCTTTCCCTTTTTTCAAAATGCACAGGAAAGTTAAGTTCTTGTTTTGTTTTAAATAGCAGCAGTGAATTGGAAGAAAATGAGCTTGTTCACCTCTAAATTATCAACAGCACTTGTAGCAGACTGCACCCTGAATGAACATCTGAATAGTTACAATAGCTTTCTGTGAGTAAATCCAATCAAAAAGAAAAAAATATGAGAACATCAGAGCATCAAGATCCTACAGTTAAAAATAGAAGCATTCATGTCTCTCTCAGTTAAAAAAGGCAATAAAATTAGGCTTTGCTTGTATCCTATAATGGAGAAGACACGAATCAATAAATTCATACCTGAAAAGGCAAAACTTCCACAGTTGTGTTTAGAAGTATGTCTCCTGGATGCTCTGGATTGCCACTGTGAAATAAGTACCTATAAAAGAAAAGGGAAAAATAAAACAATCTACACACATCAGTCAGAATCAGCTAAGTTACTATCTCACATGTTAATAGTCACCTGACAGATGTTACAATGACAAACAAAACTTTTACACTGGACCTACATCAGCTGGCAATATGAAATGAAAGATGGTTTCACACACTACAGTAATTTAAAGGGCTAATGCTTTGTATGTTTCAAAGAGTAGTTGGGCAAGATTTTACTTAGAAAGGTGGTTTCCATAACCTGGTCTTGACAGATTGCGTTATACAAAGTGACAGGTGCTGCAGTCATTGCCTGGCACCGTCTGGTGTCACCTCCAGAAGACGAAGCCCTGCCTCCCCCATCTCTCCCCACCACACATCTCCCCCTCCTTGTGCCCACAGGCTGAACGCTGCAGATCCATTCAGAAACGCTTCTGGGAACCTGCCCAAGTCAACATTTTGCCAGGCCATTTTTCCCCAAGACCATCTCTCCACTCTGGTTCATTGCAAAGTCTCATTAATGCCTGCGCCAGGAATTTTTTGGTGAAGGATTTGGAGAGGAAATCGTATGAGGAGCAGCTGAAGTCACTTGGTTTGTTCAGCCTGGAGAAGAGGAGACTGAGGGGAGACCTCATGGGGCTACAGCTTCCTCACAAGGGGAGGAGGAGGGGCAGGTGCTGAGCTCTTCTCTCCGGTGATCAATGACAGAACTGGAGGGAATGGCAGGAAGATGTGCCAGGGGAGGTTCAGGTTGGACATTAGGAAAAGGTTCTTCCCCCAGAGGGTGCTGGAGCACTGGAACAGGCTCCCCAGGGAGGTGTCACCGCCCCAAGCCTGACAGTGTTCAAGAAGAGACTGGACAACACCTTCAGACACATGGTGTGACCTGTGGGGTTGTCACATGCAGCAACAGGAGTTGGACTCAATGATCGTTGTGGGTCCCTTCAGTCCTACGATTCTATGATTCAATATCCACAGCCTTAGTGTTCCCTGAATTCAAGCTTCTATTCCAAACACTGTTTTGCTTTGTTTTAAACAAAAGCATGTTTTGGATATGTATATATAAAAGGAAAGGCCCCCTTTTTATACCTGTGCAAAGTCCACATTACATTCATCCAGTTGTGCATTTAATGAATTTTTAATATGTTTAAAACTATATCAAAACCATCTCTACATGTAACAAACAGTGAAGTGTAAGTGTTCAAATTCTAGCTTTTCACTCTCAAACAGCTTTTGCAGTACTATGCATGTGTAGGTAATGTTACAAAAGACACAGTTTAATTCCCATGTCTTTATATATAACACAAACTTCATATTCTTTTGAATACATATTATGTAAACAGGTAAGAATATTTTTTACCACTAGGTGGTATCAATGCTTGAAAAATTGTTCATTACTATTTTTTTCTAGTGGACCACAGAGTTTATTCATATTACTGTCAAAAACTACATAGATACTACACCTACTCAGATGCCACTTTTAACAAGCCTATTTTATTTTTAATACATTTAAATGAATATGTAAAAGTCTATCAACACATTTCAAACCTTTCTTCAATTGGAACTTAGAGAAATTAACAGTAAGCACCATCTTCGCCATTAAATACATCACAGGGACAAAATTAGTTCAGAAATTATCACTTGATTAAAATTACAAACATTAGCTCAATTTGCAATTTATTAAGACATAATTGGAGATGTCAATTCCAGTCTGTCTTTATCCAATATGTCTGAAACCAGGTAAGTACTTGCCATTAATCCATACTCCCTAGCTACAAGACAAGTAGAAGAAAACAGAGCTCTCTGACTCTGTCTGTGATCCCAAAATGATAGAATTGAAAAAAATACACACACATATATGTAACATTTCTTCTATCAAGGCTCAGAAAAAAGTAAAAGCACCGTGTGATATAAGAAAGCTACATTGATTTCTATGGAACCGGTTTAAGCAGAACTGCACAGATTGAACTGCAAAACAAACCTGGATTCAGTGAGCTTCAGCACAGTGTGTTCTTCAAGAAAAGTAATTTCCCCACTGTAGTTCAATGTAAAGGTTAGTCAACTCTAAAGCACACAAGATACCTAAAACATCTACAGTTCTTCCAGGAAAAATCTTGTGACTTTTTCTAAACATTAGTGATATCCAAAAAACCCCAAAGACTTAATTGTCCTTTCTAGGAAGATGCCTTTATTGTACGTTTCAATAATAAGCACAACAAAACTCTTGGCAAAGCTGACCAAAAGTTTAAAAGTATATTCTGCTGCCTTCCAACCTAGCAGATCTAACTTGCCACCCTTTAGTCTGTCAGATATCCTAATAGTTATTGGGATTTTTCCCCTTGAAAACCCTGAAAATTGTAAGGAGACTTATTTTAAAATACATATGTGATCAAATACTCATGTCTGAGATGCTGCCATCAAACACTCCAACCAAACCACAGACACGCTGCTTTTCCTCAGTGCTTTCTAGTCCAAAATCTTATTGCTGAGAAGACAGACCTAAAAAGCCACAAAGAAAGTCCATGATCTTTGATCACTGAGCAATAATGGGTTTGGGATGTTTGGATGGGTTTTTTTTGGTGGGTGGGCAGGGGGAAGTGGTGGTGCTGGGTTGTTTTTTCTTGTTTGTGGAATTTTCTTTTTTTTGGGGGGGGGGTGGTGGTGGGGGTCGGGGGGAAGTATTTATTTATTTGGAGCTTGTTTATTGGTTTGATTTTTAAAACAACCCTGCAAACACGCAGCTACAGCCAACCATTTCTCCCACTGAGCCATCAACTTTTGAAACCCACGTGTGGTTTCCTCCCCCAGCTACATTAGGGGAAGACACACAAAGCTGGCACAATGCCAAAACAATTTACAGAAGTAATTAATAAAATATTATTTCCATGTAATCAAACCTGCTTTTTTGGTATGTTTTCTGTAACTGTCTGCCCACATACACACACACACACACACATGTAACATACGTTTATGTCACATCTTAGTTAAAATTGCTTAGAAAGGAACTGATATTTTTATATCTGAGCCTTGCTTGAACACTTGAAAGATAACACCTACGTAGAAAAAGTTTCACAGATTAAAAACAAAGGTATGAATATACACGCACAGTTTGCACATGTGATTAATCTCTTGCTTAGAAATAAAATTTACAAATTAAAAATATATTTGAAATAAAATTTAATTTACAAATAAGCAGATATTCTACAGGTTCTTTAAAAAGCGTCATTAGCTGTTCTTTTGTGAAAATTGCCTCCCTGGCACACTGAGCAGCCACCAGCTTTCAAGGTTTACAGACTATGAAAGGTTTTTCCGAATACAGGCACTGAAAGACCTGGAAGTAGTTGTGCTTTTGGCTACGTTCTTCTGACATCTGCCCTGGGATTTACAGGTGACAGTTCCTGTAAACACTGAAAACATATTTTTCCTTCCTAGTTAGCTGGCATTTGTCTTCAGATGTAATCACTAAGGTATTCTTGTCTATCTGTTGGCTAAACACAACACCTTCTGAAACATTTTATCAAAAGCAAAATTCTGAAACCTGTAGACGTCTAAATGCACTAATCCCAAACAAGTACAAATTCACTTTAAGTTAAAAATTACTACTATTACCTTATGGAATATTACTTTACAGCTTTTTTTAAATGAAAAAGTATAAACATGGACACATATGGACATTCTTGATGGAAGTCATCAGAAAAGTGACTAACAGCTGGTAACTGAAATGCTAATGTACCTGAACCTTAGAGAAACTTTTCCTCTATCAGCGTCTTTTGGAAGTCACAAGTCAAAGATAACAACAAGCTACTGTAGATATTCAAGAACATAGACATTCTCCCTTCCGCCAGAAGTTACAAAGTGGAGGAACTAACTTGCATACATTCTTGCATTACATAACCTCAGTGTAGTATGACAATAATAGAGGTTGTTAAACATTAATACCTTATGGGGCAGAAAAAAATATACAAAATTTCAAGAGCGCTGAAGGTTTTGGAAAAATAAATAAATAAACAAAACAACAACAACCACCACCATAAAAAAACTAACAAGGACAAAACAGACAAAAAAACCCCAAACAAACCCAAATAACCAAAACCAACAAACCAACAACAAACAAAACGGAATAAAGTCAAATTTGCAAAGATAACCTCCATTTTCATATTCAGTAACTTGAGTATTTACCCAAACTGAGGGTCTGACTTCTTACCACGGAGCTAGATACACCTAAAAATTAAGCTAACTGGAGGGGGTGTGGAAATAAAAGCTGAAAAGAATATTCATACGCATCCTAATACACAAAGAGAGAGGAGGGCAGAAGCACAATTATCACGCTGACAAACGGTATCATTAGCTTGCCAATGCAGTTCGCTATTACTGTTCTTTAAAGCCTACACTCAGATTCAGAAATACCCCAGCAGTGAGCGCTTGGGAAGCTTCTCATCTTTTGTAACATCCCCCCTCAAGATATGTATAAATTAATATAAATATTACTAATCTGCACTGTTAGCTTTAATATTCTTCTTTGAATAGCTTATCTTTTCCATCTTCCAGCACTAATCCATCATCTGTACTTTCAAAAACAAAAAACCCAAAACACCCAACTACTTGCAACTCTTTACCCTCCTCCTATTTTGCTTATGAAAGAAATGTATCTTCTTTCTCTCACATCAAAGCATATTTAGGCCCAGAAAGCTGTTATTCTATTACCTAATTTGTTTTCTCTTAGGCATCAAAAAATCTGTCTTACTGTCTGTTATATTTTATTTAAATAAATAGAGGTGCCAACATTTTTTATATACCTAGAAAGGGTGATTCTATGCATCTTCTATTTCATTGAGCAATTAAAAATGAGAACAAAACACAATCACTTCCAGTGAATTATGGCACCTTCATAAAAGGAAATAATATACAAAAACTCTTTAAAAAGCACCATTCACATCCGCTGACAATATATTTGGGGCTTGTTTTGAAGGAAAAAAAGACTTCTCTCACTTGATGCTGAACACAAATATTCTAAGAATCTATTTATGAATGCAGCCCTTTGTGCACTGTAAACATCAGGAATTAAATCCTTTTCTCTACATAGCCTCCTTACATCTCTTTTTAGCAATCTGATATATTTTAGCATATCTCATTTTCAGAAAAGGAAGAGAGGTAGGAAGGCAGAGAATAAATGTTTCCTCCCATGTTTGAGCAAATTATCCATAGCAACATGCAGCATATCAGTTTTTTAATTCTGCACAACATGAATTTCTATAAAAACAACATTCAGTCAGCAAATTTTTGGGTTTCTACAGATGCCATCATCCACTGCAGAAGTCATTATTCACCAATTTTATCCAGTATTTTTGATCACTGGATGCAAATGTGATAAAAGCAAACTAATCTACATCCTCTCTGTCATTTTCCCAGAATCCTCATTAGGAAATGTTATTTTACTGTCACTGGAAAGCCGTATTAACCCCGCATTATTTCCTTGTGCAAAATACAAACGGAAGATGAATGCTTTCTTTTCCCTCTCTCAAGTTCTATTTCTTTTATCTTTTATGCCTCTTACCCACTCTTTCGCAAAAACTGCTTATACTTCCAAAAAAAAGCTGAATTCCTCAAGTACTCACAATAGGTAAGCAATCTAATGAGAGCTTTTCTATCTTGTTATAGACCCCAATTTGAGGAAGAACAAAAGAAAACACCAACACCCCATGAAATTCTATGCAAAATTCCTGGTAAGATTTCACTTTCTCTGTCAGTCTAACTGTCCATACATAAAGTGGGGTGCATGGTTGAGAACTGTGAGGGATGAAGCCCCCCTGAAGAGCTGATAGGGGGATTTTGGGGAGTGGTGTTTTCTTATCCAACATACACCTAAGAACTAAATTTTCCCACACCATTTTAAAAGTCAATTTAAATCTTTTCATAACGTTACCTATACTATTTCCTAACTTCCTTCAAGTGAGCAATATACGTAGAAGGCATTTAGCTGGGCAAGGAAATCTTGTAATTCCCAGGTCTACTCCAGCTGTCTGTTTCCCAGTGAGGACAAGGAGATCACCTTTCAAAACCTGCACTGTGCTCTCTGAGCACACACACACCAACTGCAACAGAAAAGGGTTTGGCATTAAATTCATTTTAACTGGTTTTCATTTTTAGTTTTGGATGTGGTTTGGGGATTTTGGTGTTTTGTGGGGTTTTTTGTATGTTTGGGTTTTTTGCTGTGTTTGTTTTTTAAGGGAGGGGCTGTTATCTGTCCTGAAATCTTTGCTCTTTAAGGAGTTTACTTAAGTTAAGTGGCCCTTTTGTTCTTTTGCAAGGTTACTTCTGCTGAACTTTTAATCCAGGGACATGTAGAAAGGCTTTGGTTTCGTTTTGTGTTTTTGTTTGTTTGTTTGGGGTTTTTGTTTGTTTGTTTTGTTGTTGTGGTTGGTTGGTTGGGGTTTTTTACTTGTGTTTTGTTGTTGTTGTTATTTGGTTGTTGTGTTGGTTGGTTGTGGGGTTTTTTTAATATATGTGCGTGCACATAAACACTTTCCCCTCAGCTTAATTCTCCAGAAGCACATATAACTCCATTCAGTTTTCTTAAACATAGGCATTTGCCACCATTTCTGGTTGGCAAGGTGCAATTATGACATCTCAGAGACTCAAACCCTTCCATAAAGCAGGTGCAGTATTTTAGGGTCTCTGAAGTGGCATTAGACATCTACGGTTTAGGCAACAGCATTAAGCCTCTATGATTTCTGACTTAGATCTGTAAACCCAGGAACACTGCCAAAGACACAAATCTTGAATATTAGTGCCATTAAGGAGGAAGCAGCACATCCTTGGCTCAGGCAGCTCTTTTCTTCTGTCTCTGATCCACATTTCAGTTTTTTTTTCCCCTTTTCACATGAATCTCTTGCTTCATTGTGATGGGCAGAGTTCCACGCCCGAAGCAAACAGCATCAGCGGCTGGGAGCCTGCCTGCCAAATCCCCACTGTCAGTGCATCCATTTGAGGATGTTCTTCTCATTAGCACAGAAGCTTATGTAAACACAAAACCCAAAGACCTCACATTTTCTTTTTTACATACACTAAAACTAATATCCCACCTGCAATATACTGACAAACACCAAAACATTAAAAAAAAATAAATTCAAAGACTTTCAGAAATTTCCTATTGACTGACACCAGCATTAAAGCTTCATAAAATGAAGGTGATGTTAAACTTTAATAACCTATATTACATGTTCAGAATCAGAACAAAGATTATTTCTAAATCATACACCGTGTGTGCATGTATTACTTCAGCTGAAACTGCCCAAGAAAGGTTGAATGTATTGCATTGTGCTGAAGGAGAGTTTCTACACTGAGCAGTGATTATGATCGAAGAACAGCTAATACATCAGTCACATTACAGCTGTATTATTCTAAAAGTTCCACCTCACTGCCAGTTTTGGAAAGCTGTTAGAAAGTCTTTTTTTTCCTTTGTAATCCATTTGATGTTGTACCTCTGGACCCACAGGAGGACTTGCATTAACTAGAATTGAGATACATACATGACCAACTCCTGTGATGATACATTTTTTTTGGTAACTTTGTTCTACTTAAAAAAAACCCATAAATTTCTTTTAAGTTTTCATAGCTAGAGAACCTGTTTTAAAAGCTACGTTTGTTTTCCTTTACGAAGTGGCAGTAATAACAGGCAAGCAACTCTCAATTTTATGCAAGTATTTTTCAGCACAGTCACAATAATTTCAAAGTAGACAAAGTAATGTACACATTTAGTTACCAGAAGCCCATCAACATATTCTTCATACTCAATACATTGATTTTCTAGCTCAAACAGTCAAATATATTTTTCTTGCATGAGTGGGAATTCTATGTTGTGAGAAGATGCCACAGGAAATATATGCAAGGTTAACACCACATGTTCCCTGTGATTCCAGGGTCAACAACATGGAAAATTAGATGATTAGCCTCAAATACTGCACATCCAATATCTATACCAACATCAGAACACAAAGAAATCAATGTATTCTACAACCTGTTTTATCAAATTATTAAGATTTCAGTTTAAAGCTGAAATTCCAGACTGCAAGTTCTACTTCATAAATCACTTTATTAATAATCAATGTCACATTAGGATGAGTACCCAATAACTTGCTAATAGAGTACCACAACTACAGTGGAACTATAGCATTAAAAGTAGAGCTAGAGGGGGATGGAAAAAACAAAATACCACCAACAAACACAAACACCACCAAAGACAAACTGCTAATTCTTTTGAAAATATTCAAAGTAACACTACCAAGCAGTTATATACAAGAAAAGATGAGTCTCATGTTTAAAACCACAAAAAATCTAAAGCAAATTTAGATATACATACAGCCGTAGGTTATGCACTTCCAAGGGCTTCCTCAGTGTAATTAGTGCACATGTCCTTGGAGAACAATATCTGATTTGTGTCAATCACATCTATGGGAGGACTCCAAAACTCAGGCAGTCAAAAAAGAGACTGTTATGACAATGACAGACACCAGCATCACTTAAGTGCTGCAGTGGAATGTCTTTCTGGGATCTGTTTTGTTTTTAAACCAGGATTACATTTGAAATTTACTACCTCTGTTCAAGATTCACTACTCTTGCACCAGTATTTCAGAGCTTCCTACATACAAAAAACCCTCAAGCAAAGTCTACAGTCAAAAGCTCTTTGCAATAAGCTGCTATGGTCAACATTGCTCACTGACTCCTCTGAAGAAAGAGTTAACTAGTGAAAAAGTATCTTGAATCTGTTAATTGTAATGAGAAAAATGAATTTACATTCAGAACTAACATTAAAGTAGTAATGATGTATGCTTCATAAAGAAACTTTGAAACTTGTAAATATAACTGTCAGTTTTAACAATTATGTGTGCTTTGAACAATAGCGTACATATCAATAATATCAAACAGGTACTTTTCAATAATTGCGTAAGAACCTAAGGGAACAGAAATTCAGTATTTCTCATCTTTACAATATATGCTGTTTTGAGCATTTAGAAAACAGCCCATGCATAAAAAAAACAAACAAACAAACCAAAACCAAGCCATCAGACCTTCAACACTGCTCCGAAATTTGTTTTTAAGAGAAAAGTCAATGAATCTACTTTCATTCTCAAAGATATGCTACTGAAAGAGAGGTATGAATATTCTTATATAAGAACGAGATCCTAGCTTAATATTAAGGGATATCAGTATTGTGGCTGGAGATCTTCTGCTTGGAAAAAAACTGCAAAGATTCAGTGGGAGAGCTAATGAACATTGAGCAATTTGAATTTACACGTGCCTGTTTTTCAGGTGTGGTTTAAGAACAAGTGCTGTCTCTTTGACTGTTCCATATTCAGCAGGGATCTGCCAACCAGGTCTTGCACAAATCAGCCAGAAATGTTACTCATACTGAGCTCAGCAAAGTAAGCTCAGTTCTCACTTTAACATTTTAAGAGATCCTTGCCAGCATTATCCCTGAAAATATTCTCAGGTCTCAAAAATGAAATATTTAAAGACTTAATGAAAGCTAATTACTGAACTGCTATACTCAACAGTAAATTTAAATTCAGTTCAGCAAAACATTTTGCATGGAAAAATAAACTACAGGAACAAGTTAGTGCTCTGTCACAGTGTAACAGACCTGCCATTCATTCAGTCGACTTGTGGTCAATATTTCCATTTAAAAACTTGTTCATCGAGAATTTATCATGGGAGCTATTAAGCAGGTACACCTCAAACTGACTTGGCAGACAAAATTTTCTGTAAATTCAAAGAGCTTTTCTATTACTTAAAAAAGAAAAGAACCTAGGGGAGAAACTTGCTGCATCCCTTCAGAAACACAAGATGGCTTTCCAAAGTGTATTTTCTACTTTTAATTCCCACAGCAGATGTATCTACCCACCACGTAAGTTTTCCTAATGCTTGATCCATTTTCCCATTTCTGTGTTTCAACCTGCAAGTCAGAGTTTTATTTTTGACTGCCTCAGCAAGCATCCTTGAAATATCACGAAACATCATTGCTCCACTTGACCTTCAGCCACCAGAGTCTGCTGCTGTTAAGTTGACAAACAAAAAAAGCCCCCAATAATTTGAAATGACAACACCTGTAGCCCTAACAGGACACTGACTTCAGAAAGGCAAAATTCTGCATTTTTGAGGACACTGTGGCAATAGAAGCTAAAATGATAATAAACTTTGAAATGGTATAGCTCAAACAATGTTAAGCTAAGTCTGAACAGGCAGCATCAGTCTAATTGGTGGACTCGCTTTGAGGAAGCAACAAGATTTTGCCTTTCTGCTAAAAATAAAGTATGTTTCTTCAACAAACAGAAATAATAACAGCAAAAAAAAAAATCATATCATCCTCTACTGCTGGGACTGCTCTTACCACAGCAGGTAGACATAACTATCTTAGGCCTAGCTATGGTTTTCCAGGGCATTATAATGAACACTGTCTTCCAACCTTTTGCACTGATAATTAGTACTTAGTTTTCCCCCCGTTCCCTCACCATTAAGGTAATACATATAAAAAATCAGGTCTTCAGATCTGTGCATATCATTTTTTAAATAACAGTGCTAGCCTATGACACTTGCTAGCAATGCTTTCTAAAATTGCCATTGTGCATCTGACTCATCCTAATTCACCCAAGATCAACATTTGTTGCTTACAGTTACTCTATTCATAATGTAGATGCATAGAATTTGTTATTAAAAGAAAAAAAGGACAACGTTTACTTCATAACTTTGAAAAAAAAATTTAAAAAAAAGAATTAACATATCTGAGTTGAAAAATGTGTATTTTTAAAACTATTGGCACATGATAAAAAAGATTCTGCCTTTAATCCAAGGTGCTATGGTAGTCAGATTCCTCAACACATGCATCTTTGGAAGCTAACCAGGAAAGTCTTTTAAAGCATAGTGATCAACTGAAAGAGTAATTTGACATCTCAAATGCCAAAGTTGAGTTTCATAGATCAGACTAGCTTGGAACCACATAGTAACAAGGAAAACTACTGATCCTCACTGTTGCACTAAGCCAAGGTGAAGACTTAGCCTTTGATTACGTACCATGGCACAGGAGTTGACTCACTGGATTCAGTTCAGGACTGTAGAAAAAGGGCTGCTTCATGAGAAAAGCATCCAGTCAAATCAACCCAAGAAACTTTGATCTACCAGACTATAGGTACTGGCCTCAAAAGAACACGTAAGCTACATGAAGGAAGGAGAAAAGGAATCCACTAATATAGCAACACTTAGACACCAAATACACAACTTATTTTATAAGTCTTGGACTACTAGGTTGGCAAGACAGTAAAAAGCAAAGCAGCAAATGAATCTCACACTAAAGGATGATTATAGTGCAAACTCTATTATCCTTACTTGATCTGACTAGTAGGTAAAAAGAAGTCACCTTTATTCCTCTAACAAATAAAGGTATTTCAAGGGCACATCCCTCCTTATTTTTTTGTTAAATTTTGATTTTCTTAAATAGGTCAACTTGGAGTCTTAGCACAGGGACTTTTTTCAAGCCCTAAAGCTACATCTAAAAAGCATTACCCTTCAGAGTTCCCAGCTTCAGGTCTGGAGACATCGTGATATGCTCCAGCAAGATTTCTGATGTGGACAATCAAGGGACTGAGGCTGCAGGGCACAACATACTGTACCACACACCATGCTGCACAATTGCTCTGTAATTAGAAGCAGACCAACCAAATACAAATAGATCCAAATTGACTTCTTTTAAATTCTCTTATGAACTGCCAGAGAAGCACTAGTTTTGAATTGCATTTATCAAAAAGACTCAAGATTAAATTAAAAAAAAAAAAAATACAAAATTTACAGTAGTAAAAGAATGAAGAGGGAAGACAGTACTGTTCATCGTTTCAGCTGAACTCCAAAGACCCTACGTCATTTCACTTTCGGTTATAATGACAGCCCCAAATTCTATCTTCAAGCATTCTTGGCAAAGAAGCAGCTTTAGATTTGAGACCAAAGGCAAATAATTACTAACCTTTCTACATTGACTGGCTTGTCAAATTTAAATAGAATATAATCCCCAGCAACCGGTGTGACAGCCCAGAAAAAGTCTTCCCCTACATAGGTTTTTTCTAGTGTATGTCCTTGGTAGACTTTTAAAGATGTCGAAACCTCTGCAGGTGGATTCACGTGGATTTTATGTAGTAATGGTTTCAGGAAGTCTTTATCCTAATTGAAAGAAAGACAAACATCAGGCTGGTCAGATAACCTGTTTTATTATGTTCTTTTCCCAAATGGTTACACTTAAACACTTGCATAAAAGGGAAAAATAATGCATTACTCATTTTTTGATGTATCAGATCCTATATTGATTAACAAGATTAACATGCCATTAAAGTAAAATATATATATATATATATATATATATCCCCAAGCAAAAATCCACAAAAATAAACTGATACGAGCAGTTCTTATATTTGATAGTATCCAGTTTAAATCAGATTTCATTCCAACTGGAGTAATATACAGCACACTTGAAAAAGCCACACAACAAGAAAATGCCTGTTTTGTCAAGGGCTACAAGGTTTTTCATTTAACTAGTCTGCTCTGGAAAGGAAGGAAATTTTTTGCTACTAACTGTGAGTTTCTGGATCTTCCCTGCTAGAGAGGAGTGGAGGCCAACATGCTGGAAAAGAGAAGGCCTGAAGCGTATCCGTAGATTAGATTTCTGTCGATCACAATGTTTCTGAAAGGGGGAGAAAGAGTGATTAAGAAAAAAAAATGATCACATTAGTAAAACCAACAAAAAATGGCTGAGTTCTTACTGCAAGTATGTAATGTCACATGAACCAAAAGACTCAGTGAGAACCCAGACCTATTTACCCTGTTGTTCTTGTTTTCATTCCAGAAATCTACCAAGACTGCTGTTCAAATATATTACTCTTCAAGGTTCTTGCACAGAACCTGTTTATTCAGTTTTCCAGCAAGGGTGCTACTTGAGAAATGAAGGACCAAAATCCAGAATTTATTCCCCATTTGGAACCTTCTCTATGCCTGCTGTCCAAGCAGTGGCATTCTGCAGAGCCTCAGTGGAGGCTACACGGACGAGTTTTAGGACTGTTATGCAAAGAAATTAACTAGATTTTTGCTTTTCATCCTATTGCATCTATCTCCAAAATCTGCAATAACAGTTACAATACCCCTGAGAACCGTCTCTCTGAAGTTCTTTTTGAGATTAAAATCTTGGTGGGAAGAAAGACTCTTTCAGGACATGCAGTAACCATAATACACAGCATGCCAGCCTCCAGCTCAACAAAACCAACTCATTCACCATCATGAAAACATTTTAGAAGCTTTATAATAAAAATAAACTTACAGCATCTTTCTCAGGGTTACACACTTTCACCCAGAGGATATGGTCCAGTAGCCAATCAATAGGTTTCTCCTTATAAAACATAAATATGAACTCTACAATAAGAGTGATATCTGGAGACTGGAACATTTTACCTGTGATGACATTAAGAATAACTAGAGTTATTTTAGATTAAAGATAGCATTGTCTTTTGAAATCAGGGAGACAACAGAAGATAAGTTTGTGTCAAAACAAGAAACACTGGCAATGAACAACTTGAAATCTCAATGTTATTAAAAGCTCTGTACATTCCAGCTATGCAAAACTAAATAAAGCAACTACTCAGACAAGAACTCATTTTAATATATGTTGGTGCTATCAAAATATTCAATGTATACTACAACACAGTCTCCGTCAGAACAGAAATTGTCAGTCTGAAAAAATAAAGTCAGACGACTTATGGATTCGTGTCTATTATTCTCCACGCCATGTGTGAGCTTCAAGCATCTGAGACAAGGAGCTGTTGCAAGCATTACCTGCCCAGTCAGACAATTTCAGCTTTTGCAGGTAAAAAAAGCAGAGAGGGAACACCTACCACTAACTCCAGATCCCTCTGTGTAGAAAATTAGAGGCAAAGAGGAAGCCACTAGAACATAACTAGAAAGAACCCAACTTAAAAAAACCCACAGAGACATTACATAGCAGCAACTGGAGTTTTTTTCTGAAATGCACAGGCCATCAGCAAAGTCATACTGAGGACATTTCCAACTAGCTATACTCAAAGCATTCAGCTGCCTAGTAGAAAGCCTAAGTCCCTCCCACAAACAAAAACTGCAGAACTTTTTCAAGTACTGCCATGACTTTGGGGCATCCAAGACAGCATACTGCTTCACCAAGTACAGATGGACTTCTGGGTGGCACTGTGCTATGGGATTCCTGGGAGCCCTGCAAACTGCTCAAAGGAGGCCTTGGCAAAAGAACTAAACTTACTGTTGATGAAGAAAGCCTATTTACTATCAACAGGAGCAACTTTTTATGTGATTGTGGAATACACTTCACCGTCAGCACAAGTGTCTGAAGAGAAAGGTGGCCAATAGACTGGGCTATGCTGTTAAACTGAATGCAGCTCTTAAGAAAGGTGGCTTGTAGGAAGGCTATCAGGAGCAACGCCTAACTGGGAATAGGGGGCAGTCCAAGGCTGCAGATAGACTGACAGCAATTGCTTCCACCAGGGAATGAGTACCAACTAAACTCCCAAAGACAGTTCCAGATTTGAGGGCAGATTCAGAAAACATCACCAGGTCTGCAGACCAAGTCTGCCTCTACTTTGCTAGGCTACAAGGGAGGAGGCAATGGAGAAATACATTACATGACAACAGATCTCTTAGGAGGACACTAGCTGCAGTGATTCAGTTCTGCAGATGGTGCTGAGATGTGGGCAGTGCTGACTTAGGCATGGGCTCTTGGGGCACAGGTGCGTTAATGGGTCAGAGTCCAATAGAAGCTCCTCAGTCAAAGTTTTCTGTCTGTCCACACTTGGGAATGCTCTACAACACATCAACACACAGCACTTTGGCATATAATTATTTTTTTTCCCCACTTGTAATCTGTGAGGCCTTCATAGGCTTTTTAAATAATAGGTTCCACAAATGGTAGATGTCCTAATATTTTCTCCTACATTTAAGGAATAACAGATGGAGTAGACACTAAGAACAGGTTCCTCTCTGAGGCGGCAAAATAACTTCCCATACTCGTCAGAAAACGGGATTTGGTTCTCACCTGCAAGAGGATTAAGTTATTTGGAAAGGCCACTAAGGAGCTGTATAGGCCAGTCTGGATGGCAAACAAATGTTTTGTGTGAAGCTTAAAAACTGTCAGCAGTGTAGCACTCTTTTGGCAAAGGTGGCTAAGTGCAAATGAACAAACGGTGCAAGGAGTCTACCTGATTTAGCCATTAAGATGTTCGCATTTATATAAACGAAAGAGAGGATATACCTAAAGTATCACCATGAATCAGTACTACACAAAAGGTAAACATTTATCTAGCCTTAAGTGATTAGGAACATACATTTCCACTGTGGGTGTACATGTGGACTGTCACTCAGAGTCAGACATTTAGTTACTTCTCTTTCTTTTGAGACTCACTGTAGTTTGTAATTCATAGGAAATTATCGCAAGGCAGCATAAAAACACCCAAGGAGCTTGGAGTTCAAATTCCTCTTGTAACAGCGATTGAAAATTTCTCCACTGAAACAGGTGACTGAGCCTGGCACATTATACAATATCTCAGAGTAGATACACAATGACAGGTTGTTAGCTTACATTTATTAGCAACAAGGCTATCTTTAAAAGGAAAGTGTCGAAGTTGCAGGGGCTTTGTTATGTGTGCTCTGACAATGCCAGATATCAGACTCTTACATAGGGAGATTTGCTTTGAGAATGCCAGGATCTCAAATTGTAAGTTTCTTTATTTTCTAAGAGGACAGACAGTTAGGAGATCACCTGAAGGGCCTCATTCTTTCCAGAAAACAGGTCTGATATGATCTCATTCCCTTAAGACTTGTATGAAGTTGGTTAAGAACATAGCCCATGAAATAATACTTATTTTGGAATTCTGAGAAGAGTTTGGAGGGGTCTGAGCGAGGCTACATCATGATGCAGTGCAATAAATATGGAAGAAGCATCTGACAAAAGTCTCGATTATTTAATCTGTTGGAATGATGCTATATTCATAAAGCAGACCATTCACACAATGGGCTGAGAAACAAATGTGGTAAGACATTAACTGAACTGACATGGCTAAATCAAAGTTGTTCCTTAGAAAAACCCTGTAATTGGGATGTTTATAAAACATAAACATTGACATCACTTGTAAGTGCTTTTTACAATGCAGTGCTCAAATAGGCATCTCCACCTGAAAATACTCTGTAACTAAAATTTGAAGCTCCCACTAAACAAGGGACAACTTCTACTAAACTAGGGACAACTGCAAAGCTTTCTTCTTTAAAGACATAAGAAAGATGTTATGATTTTTATTAGTATATTGTTACTATTTACACTCTATATTGTCATATTGTTTAACATTATTTGTGGAAGTAAATATTTAAAAATTGGTAGAAAACAATCATATGATTTGTAGAATGTTGTGTAAAGTATTCATGCAGAATAACAGCTCTTTCAGCTTGTCACACTTCCAACTAAACGGGCTCCCAATTTTCCTGGTGATTCATCTCTGCCTACTGCTTTCAACAGCAGCAGGCAGGAGAAGAGAAAAATATGAGAAACCCTAATCAAACACCAGCTGAAAAACGGGACTAGTCAGATGTTTATGGGACTGAAACCATCATTTCTAGATGACACCTGCAGAGACAGTCTGTCAGTCACACCTGCTTGCACAGGAAGTGGAAGCGATGCACAATACCGTGCGACTCAGAAGACAAAAACATCCCCACATCATCGCTCCCATCTCAATGGAAGCAGACTGACTGAAGAGACCGTTTATCCTCTTCCAGGAGGTACACATGGTCATGGTGCTCTGGAATCCTTTTCTTCTTCTATCCAAGGACAGAGCAATGGAACCACACTGTACATTTTTTCCTTCGATTAGCTCATCTGCTGAAGAGCACAAGGATTACAGTGTTCAGTTGTCATCTACGGTGAACAGACGCTCATAGACCACGTCACTTAAAACCTGAATATTAAGGTATCTTACCTACAATTGAATAAGCAAATAACAAGATGGAAGTTTACTCTTTTCTCTGATTTAAGTTATTGTAATTTTATTTAAAATAGAAACACAATATCAATAAACAAATTATTTACTTCCATATAGGCCCAGAGGCACTTTCCTCTAGGCCTCGATTGGCATACTACTGTCAACCATGCAGTCAACCGCTCCTGACTTGGGGAATAATCTAGTTAACATGGTGATGTCACAGGACACATCAAAAAAAGATTAAAAAATAATAATAAACCACCACCCAACCCCACCCTGATATGTCCAACTGTAACCAGTTAGAATATACTAGGTAAGCATCAGCTGGCTGTACCTGCACTAGCATCTTCAGACCCAACCATCCTCTCTTACTTTACACTGCCCAGCAACATGGAAGGGTTCAACAATGCAGGCAATGCCTTCTCACTTTAATTTGTAATGATCACTGGAGTGAAGATGAACAGGCAACACCCTGTTCCAGAGACAAGCCCTCATCTTCCTTCAGTAACCAAGAACAGACCACACGCTACTTGTTGAAATGCTGTCACCACCTTCCACACCCAGCTTGGCACAGCTTTGTCCCAGCTCCAGTGTAACACAGCATCCCTCACCTGTCGCTCCTGTCTCAGGACATCACGAGCACAACATAGCAGTACTGCCATGTTCATGCTCAATGTTCTCCTTTTCTCCCTGAGAACACTCTCCCCACACCAGCTCACAGACAGGACTCTGCAGTGAAGCCCCTGGCAAAAAAAACCCTCTGGACCCCTGACTGTCCACAGCTACTCCTTGGGATGGAAAGCAGCGCACTACAACTCCTACTCCACTGATCTAGCACCACAGCCCATCTGAATCCAAATCAGCCAAGCCTCTGCCTAGGCTCTCCTGAGCGAGGGTAGCAGCATTAGCCTGGCTTCCCTAGGGCATAGCCATAGTCCAAGAAGCAGCATTTGCCAAGGTCCTGCAGTCCTGTGGCCACCCATGCAGCTGCAGGTGAGGAAAGTGCTGTGAGCCATGGAGCCACTGAGATGCCACCCAAATCCAGCCTACAGATTGTCCACTGGCCAGCCCCAGTGTGCAGTCAAAAATCAGGAAGTCAAACAGACCTAAGCAAAAACTGCACTCAATACGCACTGCCTGATACCAAAGACAACGTGAAAGAATTCAAGAAATGGCTCATTTTGCACCACATTCATGCACTTGGTACTGTGCACAAGAATAGGCATAAATGAAGGAGAGCCTGCTGACGAAATTTCAGAGGTTTCAGATTTTGGGTGCACACAACCTACCCTTGGAAAGAAATTTCAAAATCCAAGAGAATTAAGACTCAAAGGTAAAATCCTGCTCCATAAATCTAGAGATTTAAAAAACGTGGAAGACTTTCTCCATATTATTTATCTATACTGAGAAAAGTGAGAGCCAAGACTGGGGAAAAAAAAAAAAAATGGAACATTTTCTGCTATTTATTGTGCCCTTCCAAGACTTCCATCTGATTTTCAGTCAATTTAAATGCCATCATTAGTGAACTACTCGCAGTATTTTGTTGGCAAGTGTAAGACACATACAAAATGAAAAACTTTGTTTTCTACAGTTCTCTGAACTGCAAATACCCAAATAATTAATTTTAATTTTTCTCATAAGCATCATTTAATGCATTCAGTCTACACCAACAATAATTTTATACCTGCAAGCACATAGCCTAACCACAGTTGAAGTCTTTCAATGCTTCCCCTGTTAATGATATGCAAATTACTGGCGCTAAAATCAGAACCTCTTTGAAGTTATTTAAATCTCAAATATTTGACTTGATCTACTGTTCCCCAAACTTCAACCAGGCGGACAGCTTGGGCAAAACTGTAATCAGAACAACAGGCCTTAAAACATCAGGGCACATTAAGATTCAGAGGAACTGTGTAAGACAACCAAAAGGCTGATTTCAGAGCGCCCCATTCAAAGTTTGTGACAGCTGGCATTACAGCCACAGCACAGAGTACTGCAGATCCTCTAGAAAACGCTTCAGCTCACAGGCAGCTGGAAGACGAATCAATATTTCTCATAAAAAGCTAGTACAACTTCCCTGTATTGTGTCAGCGACTGCAGTGCAAATCAGAATCCAGAAGAGCAAAAGATGCATCTCCTTCCACAGAGCTTCTCAGGGAAACAGAATACATCTCACCCACTATTTATTAGCTACTTGACAGCACTTAAGAATATGCGTTCAGTATTTAAAAAAAAAAAACACCAAAAAACAAAGGAAGCCACTTCTGCTCTGTGGCAGAGGTGACAGAATTCTATAATCCTGCTGTCAGCCTAAACAGCTGCATTTGACACTTCCTCATGTAGTACTTGCATAAATTAGATTTTCAGTTCAGAACTACACTATGACAAAAACCATTTTTACCTAGCAAACTTGCAAGCTGATCAAGGTTTCCAATAGCTTACAGCAAATCAGCCACTCCTCTCTTTTTTAAAGATTATTTCTAAATCAATAGCATCTAGGCAATTCAGTACTCTACTTTCTCTCTTTCTACACATAAAACTCATCCCCTGTTACAAACAACTACTTTTGCTTTTCTCCATAGCTATCCACATTACCAAATTACGATAGCATCAGCCTGCATCAAGATCCACAAAGGGATAGCAGAGATGAGGCAAATCTACATTACTTGCATAAAATTTTTATGCAATATATGGTTATAGCACACCAATGTATCTCAGAGCTAGAAGTTTTAGTTCCTTTAGTTCCTTTCATGAATACTAATTTTTCTCCCAAAACTTAAAGGCAGGATAAGTAGCTAAATTGGGAGGAAAAAAAAAAAACAACAACTGATTTAATTTTCTAGGTAGAAAAGCAACATTAAGATGTGTAGCCATAGCTAAATGCCTCTGAAATTCTACTGATGTCTAATTAAATGGAGGCAAGAAAATACGATACAAGGAACAGAGATGCAAGCAGCACGAGCTAACAACTAAATTCAACAACAACTATTTTCAGAGGCTACACTGAAAAAAGTATATAGACAGTGTAGACAAACAACTTAAAAATATTTTTAAACAGCTGTGTGGGTGATTAAGCCAAATCTCAATTTTAAGAACTATCTACCTACCCCTTCTGGCTTAGACACTGTGCTCTCTTATAGCAGCACTGAGAACAGAAAGGAGTGTGAAATACACAAATAATAAGCAATCTGAAATGACATCTACATGGGGTAGACAGTGCTTTTCCAAAACTGTAAGTTGTTTTTATGCCTGTTTTGACATGTCAGTCTTACAAAACTGCAATTTGTAAGCAAGTACACTCTACTAGCAAATTAAGCAAACGTAGAATGAACATAAATTACTTCTGTAGCCCAGGAACTTCATACAGCATTTACCTTTAAAGTGCAATTAGGACTGGAGCTAAAACTCTAACAACAACTAAGCCCACAATTTAAGTTAAACTGTTCAAAAGTAGAAGCAAAGCCACAAAACCAGTCCCATAACTATTTCAGCAACAGTCCATCTCTGTTGGTAGCCCAAGGCAACCAAGTAGATTGACTGTGTGGTGACCAGATCCCTCTGCCCATTTCCTCTCCTTCACTCCATCGTTTCTCTCAGTTAGACTGACAGGCAAACATAGGAAGTAACCTAACAGAGCATATTTGGGAGGTAACTGCTGTTTTCCTTTCTACTCAGGTGAATCTCTGAGACCCTGAAAGCCAGGGAACTATTGTCTCAGCAGCACACCTGATGCTGAGCTGGAAACAGGATAGAATTTGCCATTCACACAGTGACAAGATTCCCAGTGTTGTCACTACCACTTAAAAGAATGAATTCTGTCTGCAATTGCTAACCTAAAGATATGTAAATCCTTTCACAGTTTTAGGTCAGTCTGACAAGATTAAGAGTTATTGCAAAATACCTAAGCATGAACTGACCTTGCAGCTTTAGACATTTTGAAGCCCACACAATTATTTGAGTCTTGCTTTAACACACACCTGGTGGATAAAGTGTCCTTTAGCTGAACATTGCTCATTATACACTAAAATGATCATGTAACCAATATGCAAATGCGTAACCAATTGGGTCTTTAGGATTACCCTGAGCAGAGATAAGATTTTGTATATAATGGCTGTCACTTTTCCTTCTGGTATGCTGGCTTTGTTGCAGCATGAAAGCTTGTACAACTCTGTAATAAACAGTATCTCATCTCTGTGCTACGATCTGGCTTTTCTTTTTTTGCACGCCAGGTCACAGAATCCTGGTTTTGGGACATCAGTGCTACCATTATGGGGCACTGAGCTAAAAATTTAGCTGTTCTCTGGAAGGTAGATCCAAAGTAAAAACAAGAGAACAACAAGAACTTCCTAGAGAATGACAGAACTTAGGACTGCACTTTATCCTTACATGTAGGATTTTCTTCCTGTTCTGAGCTCAATGTATAGCATCTGCATTGGAATCATTTGTGTTGACTACATACAGGAACCTCCACAGTTTGACTTTGCTTTTGATCTTTCCTTGCAGATCTCCAGCTTAACACTTTTAAACAGATCATGACACATCGCTGTGGTAATGAAATAACCTTTTGATTTGTAAAATATCTTCAAAACTTCACTGTCATTGCTTTTCTGTTAAGTTTAGTCCCTCTCAGGGGGACACTTAATGTCTTAGTGTAAGAGCACAAAAACCATAAAGTAATTTTAACAGCACCCTGGTACTAAATCCATAACAGCCTGAGATGGTGCATTAGCTCCTCTCCCTGTTGTTCATTGCAAACGACAGACTAACTACACCCAAGAAGGAAAAGACTGTCATAACTTCTTGACAGAACAGAAAGGTGGAGATAGAACAGGCTTTGCATCCAAGATAAACTGATGCCTGATGATTCTTGGAAATTTTGGCACAAACACCAATGAAGATGTTTTACGCGGAGTTAGTTTTCATGCTTTTTTCTTTAGTCAGTTGTGTTTCAATGGCAGCTAAATTCAAAATAAGTCCTTCCTTGCAGTTTGACTGTTAGTCTTAATATTTTTATAAATCAATTAACTTTTGGTTATAAAAATGCCCTCTCCTCCAACAGTTTTGAGTTTGTCTCAGTCATACAAAAGTACATGAAACAACTGAAAAACAAAACAAAACCCAAAAAAAACCCAAAAACGAAAACACCAAGAATGAGTTAAACCAGAGTTCCTAAAAAATGAATTTCTACTTCTTGGTCTATTTCCAGCACAAAGAAGATAGCTTTGAAGTCAGATCACTATTAATTCACAGTCTGAGGATGAATGTGTTCTTTCGAACTACTAAAGTGAACATTTTCTTACCAATGAAACCCAGCTGAGAAAATTCTAGAATCATCCAATCTTCAGAAGCAAGCTGAAGAGCAAAATTTTTTATTGTGCTGAAATAATTCTGCTTGACAACGATGTCATCTTCAAGCTAGAGGAAGGTAGCAGTGATATGAACATAAATTTTTTAAAAAAGCACCAGCAAAGCAATAGGAAAAAGTACAGCTGGGAAATACTGATTTATAATATATTGCTAACACATAGCCATATATTTCTATATGCAAGCACTGCTATAAAACCTAGACACTATAGCCAAGAGTAACTATTGCAGGGATCACAGTCTGTCTTTGTGGAGAACTAAGCCAGAATCTTTCTATAGTAAGAATCCACAAATGTATCTTAACTTGTAATTTCAGAACATTGCTTTTCTAGCTTTTCAGAGAAAAATCATCCATGAAATCATGTTAGACTAAGTGACACCATAAGCAGAACAAGTAGAACATCTGTATTATTTGTAGGCAAATGTGACTGTTTACTTACACACTGAAACAATTTCTCCCATGAGACAAGAAGCTAAGAGATGTTATGTACAGAGGTGGGATTCACTTCACCTGGCTTTAGCTGCCCAGAAGCAGAACAGGTGCACGGTCCAAACTAATCATCTAGTCCAGGTAGCAGAACTGCCAAGATCGGGAGTTACAATCCCTTTACTTCATAGTAAGTGCAGGTCACTGCTTTAAGTATCTTTAAGTATCCTCCTTCTCTGTCTTTTCTCCTAGTGCATTCATGCTCTCTCCCTTGTGCTGGCACAAAAAGAAATGACTGTCTAGTGTCATTCCTTCCAGGAGAGCTGAGTATCCAGCAGCTCTCAGAAAGCAGCTTGCATAGCTTTGTAAAAACTAGAGGAGATGAGTGGGGCTTTACACCCAAAGGTCACAGTCCCAAAATCTAAATAAAGATCATAAGTGCAGTTACTCACTAAATCTGCAATACCCGTAGGTAAGGCTCTTACTTCAAAGCAGCAAGATGCAATAGGAACAACTTTGAGCTAAATCCAATTTAAGAAGAATTGCTTAACTCTGTTCTTTAAAACCTCTTTGAAAAAGGAAAACCAGTCTAACCACACATTGAAAATGTATCTATATACAACAGTCATATTAAAGTGACACTGCACTTGCCCTCAAAATAAAGTATACTAAAAATGGATTTTAGCTCAATTTCCAATCAAAAGTATGCTGGTGTTTTTTGCGTAGGCAACCCAATGGTAACTCATTTGGGGGACAAGGAAAAAACAGTAGTTAAGCTGTCTGCATTCCTTCACTTTTTTTTACTAAGCATCTTAAGATAAAGAATATCACATAGGACAAATTACTTTCTCTTTCAGAGGCAGTGTCCTCTGCAAATTATTTCTTCATGTACTATAATCTCCATACTTAATGCCCTCCTTCAACTATGGAATCAAGTTCTCTCTGTTCTGTGTAAGTCCTTCTGATGTGTCCAACAGCGTAATTTCTGGAGACTCATTTGAAAACTTGTCTCAAAACAAAGATAAATTTACCTGAATGTAATAAACCCCCTTTTTCTGGGCATACATCATAAGAAAACAATAATCCAAGTTTTGTTTTGTTCTCCATCTGAAATAAAATTAAAATCTTAAGAATTGTGAAAAAAAGATATTTCAATACACACTGGCAATGCAAAGTAAATCTCACTATGATGAATGACGCGTATTAGTGAAATGTTAGGATAGCTGCTTTTGGCATTGTTCCCCCAGGAAATCCTCTGTCTGAAAAAAAGGAACAGAGCTTTTGCCTTATGCTTTAATACAGACATAAAATTGGTTTAACTTGAATCTGATTTTGTGAAAAGTACCTGACATTTCACTAAAAACACATGTGCATTCTAAATGGTAATTCAGCAGGAGTTACTGGGGTTTACACTGTATTTAAGGAAGAAAAAGACTGAACAAAGAAGTTTGCACTAAATGAATTCAACCAAGCATAGCATTAAGCTCTGATCATGCACAGAACAGCATGCAGATAGGAATGAGATGGATTCACAGAGCACTTTTAGCATCCCCACACTTCCAAGAATTACAGTAAGAAAACATTTCAAGAATTCACATCCCACTTGCCATTTCATAAACAACTAAAGTGTAGGTGTGGGAGGAGATGGGAAAAGATCTGGGGGAATAAACTAACCTCACTCTCTCTTTTGAGTCTCCAAATGTCTCTTTCAAGTTTGTCAAGTCAGGATAGTAAGTTGCAGGAGGGGCTATTACTTCCACCAAGCCAGAATTAATCTCTGTAGAAAACCTGTCAACAGAAACATCCTAAAGTCACATAAAAGATCTGAGTTCTGTAGAATTCCTGCTTGCTTTCTGTTGGTACAGTTATTACGTCTGGTTACAATGACTGATTCTAACAAGGCATATAAAATAAAACTAGTATATAAAAAAAGTACTGTTTTCCTTAGCATCTTTTTCAGAGCAGTATAGCCTCCTGACCAGTAATCAGAATTGTAACTAAATTCTAATAACTTCTTTTGCTTTCTTTTTCCAGAACCTAGTGATCTTTTTTCTATAGTTTTGTTTGAACATATGAAATACAAAGCTCTAACACAGATGTCACAAATTTCCATTCATGTTGAAACAATTCCATCTGCTTATGTTGCACCAGATAATTTAATCGCACTTACTGTTTTAAAATTTAACTGACTGAATCCACTGCCCCTTAATTTGTCATCTATTACTTTGTTGTTCAAAAGTCCAAAACCCCAAGAAACAAAAATCCATGATCTTATATTGCCAGAATACATTTTATTACTTATCACAACCTGATTTAGGAAAAAAAAAAAAAAAAAGCAAACTAATAAAATAAGAAATCCCCCATTAAAGCTAGAACTTACTCTTTTTCCAGGCTTGCAACAACACTGTTAACGTAATCAAGATCAGTCTGGAAGAAAAACAAACACAAAAAACAAATAAAATACTTAACAGTTTTGGAACTATGCTTCAAAGAGCCCAGTAAAATAAATGTTGGAGGTAACCATACTTGAATATCAACTTCAGCATGTAAGATTTTTAAGAAACATAGGAGCACATCAAACACGTAACTATCTTATGTCTAATGGGAGAAGAAAATTTTTTTTGTAAACAGAGGGGAATAGTATTTGCTTTATATCTGCACTTAACAGACAGTTCTAACCCAATTGTTGGTATTTTCTTGCAATCTCTTGTGCCCTTAATGACAAAATGATCACTGAGCAATTCATACTGTTGTTATATAATAATAATACATATGAAACTATTACCAAGGAAAGCTTTCTGGAAAACAGGGCATTGAACACACACTCTTCTTTCAAAAATACATCTCCTAAACTTTGCATTTAAAGCGTGGATGTCCTAACCACAGCCAGCCATGAACACGCTGTTTTCCTGACTAGAATTGCTTTTTTGCATCACACGAAATATCAATCTTCCCAATCACCCAATTCTTAAAGATTCTAAAAATTACTTGTTGGTTAAAATACAAATGGTGATATTCTAGAAGAAAAAAACACTAGATCATCTAACTTGCCAGAAGCAGTCAGTTACTAAACGTTTTCATTTGGGACACATGCATTCCAGGAAAAGAGAGTTTGCGAACTCAGGAATGTGACTGAAACCCCTAATCTTTGTTGTACTTTCTAATCTAATAATATGACATGCTATTTATCAGTTTTCAAAAGAAAATTTACAGTCTATAAATCTACCCAGATTCTGGCGGCTCATGAGGATTCTGCAGAAATAGCTGCCTTTGAAATGCTGGAAACAAAGGAACAGATCATACTTTTTCTGATGAATTTGGATCATTAAAGGATTATACAGAGAATAAATCTCTCCCAATCATTTCTATAGAACTACTAATCTTGTTTAATAAAGATGCTTACCCTTTGATCTTAAAAATCACCATTCCTATTTTTAAAGACTTATTTTTATAAAATCCAACATAATGCCAGTGACGCACACTTTTCCAAAAAGGACAACAGTGTGTTTCTTCCAAAAGCAGGTTCTAAATGCTAGAAGAATATGTGAGTAGAAATACTGTAATAAATTTGTCATACCTATTTTCTTCATAAGTGCTATGCTTAGTGCTGGATAGAAGCTCTAATAAGCAAAACTCATCCTGTAATGAGTTCCACACAAGGTGACTCACAAGTCCGTATGGACCTAGACGTAACACTAAGCCTTTAAATACACATATGGACTGTTAACACACAGTATCACTAGAATGGAGTTTAAGACATAACTTTTTCTGCTGTGTCTAACAGTTGCAAATCAGTGACTTAGTGACTACCCAGAAATAATTTTAGTATATCCATCTTTAACAAAATGTTCCTTTTTCTCCTTTTGTTCAGACCCTTTAAAGATAAAATATAGAGAATATTTTGTTTAGTCAGCATACGAAAAAGACAATTTGAATCACCAGCTGGTACGCCAAACTTGAATTACACAGTCTAGCATTAATAACTCAAACACTTGTTAAACAGCCCATTCTGTAATTGCATAGAAAAATTGAGTATTTTAATATATACACATATATACACATATATACACACACACAGAGCAGAAACATAGCTTGTTTCCTTATAGTATTCCAGAGATTAAGATAAATGCCAACTTCATCCCAATTGGAAGTATGCACCTGGGCACAAGCCTGTGCCTTAATGCAAGTCTCATTAGAGTGAACATAGTTTTGACCTATTTTGCAGATGTACCATGATGCCTTGCTAGTGCTTTTAAAACCTTTCACACTTATACAGAATGCATCACAATCAGGAAAAAATAATCTAGAATAAGAGGGTTTTTTTCCTTACTTCTCCTTATTTGTTTGTGTCCTTTATGAACAAGGCTGGCAACTTCCCAGTCAGAGCTGCAACCACAATAGCTTCACATTAAAGAGATGCAGCCTGGAGTCTTCCAACCTCATATTGTAACCTGTGCTGCTGTCACACAAAGTCAAGATAGTCTGGTCTAGCCGCACTGAACACAAGATAGGGCAAATACCACTGTTGGTTTAGCAGGTAACCTTGCTTCTGAATCAAGAATCACTGCATCAGCATAGAGCAAAAGGAGATGCCACTTTTAAAATGAATAAGAACACTGAGATTAAAAGAGTTGATGCCATTTTTCACATGACAAAATGCATTAAAAATTTGAAATCCTGCTGTTATTTCTAAATAAGCAGTTGTATTTATATCTACTAGCAGCATCTGACATTCAGAACCAGGATTTCATCACCAAACTCTTCCCGCCAGGATAAGCAGGTTGACTGTCACCTTTCCACATCAGAACAGGACACGAATTAGCTGGGCTCATTTGGAGAGCTTTAAACTAGGCTCTAAGGGGGATGGGGTTGTAGCTGGGCTTGTCCCAGTGGGGCAGCATTCTAAAACTGATGAGGACCAGGTGGCCTCCTATGCCCCTAGGGAGAAATTGGTGTGCTCTGCTCGCTCCCTGAAATGCCTGTACACCAATGCGCGCAGCATGGGGAATAAGCAGGAGGAGTTAGAATCCTCTGTTCGGTCAGGAGATTATGATCTGGTGGCAATTACAGAAACATGGTGGGACAGTTCACATGACTGGAATGTGGTCGTGGGTGGCTATGCCCTTTTCAGGAAAGACAGGCCAGCCAGGCGTGGCGGTGGAGTTGCTCTCTATGTGAGAGAGCAACTACAATGTATTAAATTCTGCCCAGGAGTGGATGATGAGCGAGTTGAGAGTGTATGGGTCAGGATCAAGGGGCAGGCTGGCAGGGGTGACACTGTTGTGGACGTCTGTTACAGGCCACCAGATCAGGCTGAGGAAGTTGATGAGGCCTTCTATGGGCAGCTGAGAGTGGCCTCACAGTCACAGGCCCTGGTTGTTGTGGGTGATTTTAACTTCCCTGATGTTTGCTGGAAGGACCATTCAGCCAGCCAGCCACAGTCCAGGAGGTTCCTCCAGTGCACTGATGATAACTTCCTCATGCAGATGGTGGAGGAGCCGACTAGGAGAGGTGCACTGCTGGATCTCATCCTCACTAACAAGGAGGGTCTGGTCAAAGCAGTAAAGGTTGAGGGCTGCCTGGGTTGCAGTGACCACAAGATGGTGGAGTTCAGCATCTTGGGTGGCAGGAATAGAATAGCAAGTAGAATTGCAACCCTGGACTTTAGCAGGGCTAACTTTGGCCTTTTCAAGCAATTGCTGGGGGAAATCCCATGGGCAAGACTGCTTGAAGGAAAAGGGGCCCAAGATAGCTGGGTGGCATTCAGGGATTGTTTCTTCCACGCTCAGGATCAGAGCATCCCCACACGTAGGAAGTCAAGGAAGGGAGCCAGGAGGCCTGCGTGGTTGAATAGGGATCTGTTGGGTATGCTCAAGCAGAAGAGGAGAGTTTACAGGTCATGGAAGCAGGGGCTGGCCACTTGGGAAGAATATAAGGCTGCTGTTAGAGGATGTAGGAAGGCAGCTAGGATAGCCAAGGCTTCCTTAGAATTACAGCTGGAGAGAGGGGTCAAGGACAGCAAAAAGAACTTTTTCAAATACATAGCAGATAAAACTAATACCAGAGGCAATGTAGACCCACTGATGAACGGGGTGGGTGCCCTGGTGGCAGAAGATACAGAGAAGGAATAATTACTGAATGCCTTCTTTGTCTCTGTCTACTCTGCCGGACGCTGTCCTGGGGAGCCCTGTACCCCTGAGACCCCGGATGAAGCCAGGTCAATGGAGGAGTTTGCTTTAGTCGATGAGGACTGGGTTAGGGAGCAATGAAATAGTCTGGACATCCATAAATCCATGGGTCCAGATGGGATGCATCCGCAGGTGCTGAGGGAGCTGGCTGAGGTGATTGCTGGACCGCTCTCCATCATCTTTGCCAAGTCTTGGGAAACGGGAGAGGTGCCCGAGGATTGGAGGAAAGCAAATGTCACTCCAGTCTTCAAAAAGGGCAAGAAGGAGGACCCGGGTAATTATAGACCGGTCAGCCTCACCTCTGTCCCTGGGAAAGTAATGGAACAGCTTATCCTTGGTGCCATCTCAAGGCATATCAAGGATAAGAGGGTTATCAGGGGCAGTCAGCATGGCTTTACCAAGGGGAAGTCATGCTTGACCAACCTCATAGCCTTTTATGAGAATGTAACAAGGTGGATGGATGATGGCAGAGCGGTGGATGTGGTCTACCTTGACTTCAGTAAAGCCTTTGACATAGTCTCCCACAGCACCCTCGCAGCTAAGTTGAGGAGGTGTGGTCTAGACAGTAGAGTAGTGAGGTGGGTTGCAAACTGGCTTAAGGAGAGAAGCCAGAGAGTGGTAGTCAATGGTGCGGAGTCTAGTTGGAGGCCAGTATCTTGTGGAGTGCCTCAGGGGTCAGTGCTGGGGCCAATATTATTCAATATATTCATTAACGATTTGGACAAGGGAATAGAGTGTACTATCAGCGAGTTTGCTGATGACACTAAGCTGGTGGCTGACACACCAGAAGGCTGTGCTGCCATCCAGCGGGACCTGGACAGGCTGGAGAGTTGGGTGGGGAATAACCTGATGAAATTTAACAAGGGAAAGTTTAGAGTCCTGCATCTGGGCAGGAACAACCCCATGTTCCAGTATAGGTTGGGAAATTACATATTAGAGAGCAGTGTAGGGGAAAGGGACCTGGGGGTCCTGGTGGACAACAGGATGACCATGAGCCAGCACTGTGCCCTTGCGGCCAGGAAGGCCAATGGCATCCTGGGGTGTATTACAAGGGGGTGGTTAGTAGGTCAAGAGAGGTCCTCCTTCCCCTCTACTCTGCCCTGGTGAGACCCCATCTGGAATATTGTGTTCAGTTCTGGGCCCCTCAGTTCCAGAAGGACAGGGAACTGCTGGAGAGGGTCCAGCGTAGGGCAATGAAGATGATGAAGGGAGTGGAGCACCTCCCTTATGAAGAAAGGTTGAGGGAGCTGGGTCTCTTTAGTTTGGAGAAGAGGAGACCAAGGGGGGACCATATTAATGTTTATAAATATATAAAGGGTGAGTGCCATGAGGATGGAGCCAGGCTCTTCTCAGTGGCAAACAATGATAGGACAAGGGGTAATGGGATCAAGCTGGAACACAAGAGGTTCCACTTAAATTTGAGGAAAAACTTCTTCTCAGTAAGGGTGACAGAGCACTGGAACAGGCTGCCCAGGGGAGTTGTGGAGTCTCCTTCTCTGGAGACATTCAAAACCCGCCTGGACATGTTCTTGTGTGACCTCACCTAGGCGTTCCTGCTCCAGCAGGGGGATTGGACTAGATGATCTTTTGAGGTCCCTTCCAATCCCAAACATACTGTGATACTGTGAACTTTCAGAGGAAACCAACTCCTCTTGTTACTCAGCCTAACACTAAGTGGGGTCTTTGCCAACACCCTTCAACTGTGGACATGTCCCAGGAAGGTGGCATTTGTAAGTTATTTTACACAACCTCATGAAATAAACATGAGAATGTGCAATAAATTTTATCAAATTGTGCCTACACGTGTGGGAAGAGTTTGCTATATAGTAGACTTTGTGTGCTGGCTTGACTGAAAGCAAGTTTTTGTCATGCAGTTAGAAACCCTTCTTTCTTTCATTTGGGCAGGAACAACCCCAGGTTCCAGTGTAAGTTGGGGAATGACTTGTTAGAGAGCAGCGTAGGGGAAAGGGACCTGGGGGTGTATTAGAAGGGGGTGGTTAGTAGGTCGAGAGAGGTTCTCCTTCCCCTCTACTCTGCCCTGGTGAGACCACACCTGGAATACTGTGTCCAGTTCTGGGCCCCTCAGTTCCAGAAGGACAGGGAACTGCTGGAGAAAGTCCAGCGCAGGGCAACAAAGTTTGGAGGAGACCGAGGGCTGACCTCATTAATGTTTACAAATATACAAAGGGTGAGTGTCAGGAGGAAGGAGCCAGGCTCTTCTCAGTGACAACCAATGACAGGACAAGTGGCAATGAGTACAAACTGGAACACAGGAGATTCCACTTAAATATGAGAAGAAACTTCTTCTCAGTGAGGGTGCCAGAGCACTGGAACAGGCTGCCCAGGGAGGTTGTGGAGTCTCCTACTCTGGAGACATTCAAAACCCACCTGGACACATTCCTGTGTAACCTCATCTAGGTGTTCCTGCTCTGGCAGGGGGATTGGACTAGATGATCTTCTGAGGTCCCTTCCAATCCCTAAAATTCTGTGTTTCTGTGACTCCTTATAGCCGGCACAGTCATTGCTTCGCTTTAAGTTTGAGAACAAGAAGATAGCACACCAGGACAGAGTTAATGTTTTTTTAGTTGTTGTTGTCTGGGAGCCAAGGCCTTTCTGACCGCTCTGCCCTCAGGTGTGAGGCAGCTCGGAAGGCGGGGAAAAGAGGGGGCAGAGCTTGACTGAAATCCAGACTGATCAATAAGACTATTCCATGCCATTAGTGTCATGCTTTTTTTTTAAGGAGAGGAGGATTTTTAAACTAGAGGGAGACTGAGACCCATTCTGGTTTCTGCTCCGTTTTGGTGGAGCTCTGTTCAGGAGTATCTCTAAGTTCAGCCTTTTGCCATCCTGCCATTTTGCAGAGGCCTCTGGGCCTTTCTGACTTTTTCTCTCTTCTCTCTCTGAGATCAGCTGTTCGAGACCAGGGTGCTGCTTCCTGGGACTGGAATTTTGTTATTTTATTAAACTGCGTTTATCTCAATCGACAAGTTTCTCCCTTCCCTTTCTATTCTCTTCCCCATTTGGGGGTGGGGAGAGTGAGTGAGCGGATACTGTGGCTTTGAATTGCTAGCTTGGGTTAAACCGCAACACTGCAGAGCAGCAATGGAAGGAAATCTGGAATAGCCAGATAATTGCTCTAGCCTAAGGATCTTCCAAGCATATCAATAAATTCGGCTAGTAACTGAAAACCGACAGAAAAAAAAAAAAACAAACCCTACTCTTGACTAAAATCTATTCTCCATTTTTGAGGAAGAAAGCATTTACTGTCTTGATAAAGAAAGACCTAAGGTCTTCTTTATCAACCTGCAGAACATGAGACTGCTGAAAATAATTATGAACTATATATAACATGAAGGAATAATACCCTTGTCTTCTCCAAGAACCTTAAACAGCTCAAGACGAATCCAAATTAATTAAAAGCAAGTCTCTCATGAAAGACAAAGTGTAACTGTTCTTTAGGCTTCCAGTGCAAAACACCTGGTAGATACTAAGTTGACTTTGAGGCAGTTATGATGAATTTAAATTCTGCTTCGTGGTATCAGTGTTGTTTGCAGCTACTGAAAGGGCATGTCACTTGTAATCCCAACAAACGCAGCACAATCTGTAAGACTACAGCTATGAATGTTTCTGTCTACCAAATCAGAAGGCAATAATAAAATCAGAATTTTTCCTTAGTGAAACTCTAAAGGTTGAAGATTAAATAATCCCTAGGAGTTTGGGACCCAAGATAAAGAAGCAGAAGTGAATCTCTCTAAAAGAAAACTCAGAGTCCATTGTGGAACAAACTAAAGTTTCAGACTGTCAGTGAAATAAGTTTAGAAATTTCCTGGTTTTGTAAGATGCTGCCCTACAATTTTCTAACATACCTTCTCCAGTTCAGACAAGGCTGCACTTCAAATTGCCATTATTCTAAGGCTTGTCTGAACAAACACTGTTATTCATAACAAACACACAAAGAACCAGAGCAGCAATGAACTTTCTAATATTTTTTACTGATTTTTATGAGTGAGCGTGTGCACAGCAAAGCAGGAAAATACATTAGCTAGCAAATATAAAAACAAAACAAGAGGTTGGAAAGTTCTGATTAACCCAATTGTCAGAGGAAACCAAGATTTCTTCTTGTAAGAAGTTTTGTATTGTTGAACCCTACCTATCTACCTTCAAGAATGACAAAAGGTAGACTGTTTCTCAAAATGCAAGCTATGCTATGCTAGTGTCATACAGCCTTCTACTAGTTTTGTGCATATTACAGATGAAGCCTGGTTTGTAGTACATGTAAATGTAACTACTCCTTTATAGTCTTAAAATTATATTTGGCCCTTTGAAGGCAACCGCGAGGCTGACGTGGTTCCCAGTGAAAATGAGTTTGACACTCCTGGTCTAGATGGTTTGTTTTCCAGAAGACGACAGGTAGTTGCTGCATAAAGTCAAAAGCACCCTTCTATGATATATGCTCTTTATTTGGAGGACAGAAGGAATTTGCCTTCATTATCTTTAGGCCAAGGCAGACCACAGTAGCAAAAGTTGATAGCAATGTCCAGAACTCAGTGTCAGTTGAGTCAATCATTCAGGTATAAAGTCATCTGCTACTATGTTTCTGAAATAAGTATTGCTGTCACTTTCCATCTCATAAATGCACTAGATGTTACCAAAGAGATCAGACAACTGTCTGTTAACAGCGATGTTCCCTTACCAGAAGCAACAGAGTTACTGTGGCCCGGGTGCACCTCAGAAGGTGTCTTACAGACAGACAAGTATTTCAGTCATTCAAGTCTAGGGCTTGTGAAAAGAGCACAATCCTGAATTTCATCTTTGTGCCAAGATACTAAATTTGTCTCAGGTATATAGAAGTTTTTAAATCCTGTCAAGAATAGTTTCTGAGATCTAAGAAAGATTCTTACCACTGGTATAATCTCATGTAAAAACTTTGCTAGTCACTGCCATGAAAAAATGAGTGTAAAGTCCTATGCTGGTGCCCAGTATCAGCAGGCCATGCGCTTTGGGCACCAAAGCTTAGATGCCAAAAAAACAGAGATCGCAACATCAACTTAAATATCTCACATTCTCACTGACAGGTCAAGCTATCCTTCCAGATATAAGAGATGGCAGTACATCTAGAAGCTGTGTTCATCCTGATCAGTTTTGAGTGACATGTCCAAGCCAAAGGCTACCATTTGTACAGGCCTTCAAAACTACCTAGTGAAGATAACATATCATTTGGCACAACAGCCTTGCTTAGCTTTGGTTTTTTAAAAATATGTATATGCTAAGATCTACTGGTCTTTCTCCAATTTGAGAAGTGCAGTCAGATCTTTGGAGGAATAGGAATACGCTCTCTGAGGCAGTTCCAGGAAGGCGTGGCTCTCAAGTTCTCAACAATTAGTGGAAAGAATGGAACATCTCTGAAGCTGGGATGATACTAATACCTCTGAGTTGAGAGCAAGAGAGACAAAATACTCTCTTTTCTATCAAGAGATCTGCTGATCAGAGAAATCTATAATTCAGTCCCAGAGAAAGAAGAGCTGAAAATACAGGTGTGTTTATTTTGCTGGAGAAGTTGTCGATATTGCACTCCAGTGTTAATTCATCCAAAACAGGCTCAGCAAGGTTTGACCCAGTACGTGCACTCAGTGTTTAATTCGCTGAGGCTTTAGTCATACCAGCGCACAGGATGGTACCTTACCGAGTGCTTGTGTCACACTGACCCAACCAGCTTCTTTTCCAAAGAAATAGTAAAGAAAACAAAAAGATTCTCCACAAAAGGAAGACAGAGAAAACACTACTGAAGGTGAACATATTTTAATTTAGTAGTCACTCTTTACATAAAGAGATGACACAGTGACAGGAAAAAAATACTCAACACACCCAAGTTTTTCTAGCCTAAGTGAACTGCGCACATAAAACAGAGTAACATTTGAATAAGTATTATAATATGCAAGAAAAATGCAAGATGTGGACTAGTGCTCCAAGAACAAATGGCTGCTTTATTATTTCCTAGCCAGATGTAATCAGTAGCATACGGAATTAGCAAAATGCTGTCGCATACCTGTAGTGTCTTCTGATTCTTACTGAAATTACTTGTCTTCCTGATATTTTTGGTCAAATCAAGGGCACCTCGTCTTTCCAACATACACTGATTACCATTTGTACAAAAGACCGTGATAAGTGCAGTCACTGATTAATGAAGTGGACCGACAATAAGTTGTAATATATTTAGAACAAGTTTAAGATGTATTTTCTTCATGGTAAATGCTATCTCCACACAGGATAAAAAATAAATTTCTCTAGATACCAGAAAAGTGTTTTAATCTGTCTCAAATTTAGTTGTGTGTATGTGTGTATATATATATAAAACACACACATACATGTTTGTTATTTCACTAAGATGATGTGAAGTACTACAAAACCATATTTCCCATGTAAATTACAAACCACATTAAATAAAAATACTAGACAATCATTTTAATCTGGAGTTCATAGTTTCTTAAACCTAGAACCTATTCTGAAAGCAAGCTGTCATACAGAGCAGGATTATGAGATTTGAATCACGTGAAACAAGTCATCTGATGTGCCTATGAACTAGCCATATAGTAAAGGGGAATAAAAATATTTTTAACTACAGAGGCATAATGAATCAAGCCTATTTATTAGTCATCCTAATGAATACCTGCAAATTATTCTGCAATAAAGTTATTTTAACAAATTGAAGAACACAGACATATGTCAGTTACTGGGACAGTTGCACAGTTTACTGTCAAGCAATTCTAGTAATTATTTGAACTGGTGATTAGATATCACATCATCTGAGATATTTTAGAATTCCTTGAACTTCCAGTATGGAAATTTACTGTGTATAATTACATTACTGAGAAATATCCATACAGAAAATGAATATGCAGAACTCTTTATTTAGCAACCATAACATCTATATTTACTAGTGCATCTGTTTACACACGTTCATGCTGTACGTAGGCGGCCATTAGTGTTAATTTTCAACTTATTTTCTACCAAAAAAAAGTCAAACTTACAATAAAAGAGTGAAATTAAGCTGCTAAAAAAATAGCAGGATTAAAAGAGTTTTTTAGGGTGCTTAGCACAAAGAGATTACGGTTCCTGACTATTGCTCCCAGCAATGCTTCTCAAACACTGTCAATTTGATTTCTCAAATAAAGTCAGCAAGAAAATACTGAAATCCTTCTAAAATACTATTTTTCACATAATTCTCTTGTAAATACATTTGCAAAGTCTTGTGCCTTTTTTTTGTTGGTACAATCTATAGACAAAGCACAGATAGTAATTTTAAGCTTATTAGCAAGATAGCCTAATCTCATGCTATGACCATTTCTTGTTATACGTAAACTGCAGAAATGTTAAGCAAGGGCCATACCTCTCTTCAGAAACTTTTGCCATCATTTTTAATACAAGCATAGTTGCTCAAAGTTCAAATGTATTTTTATATAAGCCTTTGTTAATGCACGCATGTTAATTATAGTAATAGTCTAACACATTTTAGGCTAGGAAACCCCAAAGATGAAGCTATTTTAAAATATAAAGCCCTTCCCTTTGTTTCAGGCAAAACAAAAGCCCACCAGAGGAGCAGGCCTTCCTCCAAATAGCCAGAGAAAATGCTTAATAATCCTACACTTTTCAGCTTGCAGAAGGAAGCTGAAATATACTGCATAACTCAGAAAAAACACAGCATAGTTCAAGATGAAGTATTTACTGTACCATATTATTCGTTGAAAGAGTTCCTTGTAGCAATTACAAAGCAAACTCTAAGATATTGAACTTAAGAAAATATAAAACATGGTCAAAGAAAGAGCAAAGCAAGGAAAACATAAAATTGGATAAATAAAAATAAATACAAGCAAATATAAGGAATGGTAATAAGAGGACAAGAATTTAAACTGAGGTTCTTCCAATTTTCCCAGACATTCGTGGCTTGCAGTGCCCATAGCAAATATGTGAGTAAGCACATAGTGCTGGTCTCAAAGAGACAGACAAAGAGATAAGATACAGAGGGTAACTATTTCACTCTGGAGCAAACCACACAAATCTCATTGGGCACAGAAGCAACAGCTCCCAGGTTAAAATGTTCAGTTACTTCACAGTGACTTTTGCAGAATCATTCCCAAGATGAAAGAGGATTCCACACCACCTCAAAGCAAGGAAGTTATTTTGCTATAGAAAACTTGGGTATAGCAATATGGCTTGTATACGGCAAAAAGAGAAACGTGCTGTTGGGGACAGAGTCTGGACACTGTTCACTGCTAAGTTTTGCAGAAGACAGAGAATCCAATGATAAACAGTCTTCAAAGCTCAGACCTACTTAAGCAAAACAAAATGAAACTTCAGTTTTAAACCTTGAAAAGAAGCCACACTAACGGGCAATAAAATGACTCCAACTAATACAGAGAAGAATAACTCAGCGTTACAGGAATTCAGAATGAATTCTGTTCTCTTGGTATTCTCAAGCAACGGATGTTTTAAGGCATTTTCTGCAGAAAAGCAGATCTATCCTGACAAATAGTTTTTGACTAACTCTCAAGAAAATGAAAACAGGGCAATTTTAATCAGGAAACCATAAAAATCAGTTCTCAGTTACAGGTAAAATGTTTACAAACTTTTCAAGGAAAGCTTTAAAGCGTGCTGATAATAGAAGTATTAAAATGGCTATCTGATTTTCCTCTGATTCATCCCTGAATTGACACTGGCTCTCAGGATTAGAATAGTTTTCCCAGTTATAACTTGAGGATTTAATTTTGCATCTACGGGACTCATAAATCACTTTCAGTAAAGCATTATATGGTTAAGATGGATGAAGGTCAAACATTTATATAAATTTCCCACACTCCCGAGTCAAACTTCTGAGAAAAACATACAGACCAAAATAATTATATACAATTCCCAGCAGTCAACAGAATTACTTCTGAAAGCATTCTGTCATTTCCTAACCAAACTGTCCAACTTAACACGGTTTGAATTAATCCATGAAAAAGTCTGGACTTAAAATATCCACACTGTCCAGAAAATACAATCAGTAACAATCTGTGCCTAACACTTCGAACTGCAGCACTCATTAGAGGAAGCACTAAGCAAAAGCACAAAGAGAATGAGAAGAATCCTCCCTAAAACAACAGAGTGCCTTAGCCATTATTTTGATATTAAAGGAATACACCTGTCACTAGGTATAAGCATCAGAAGATTTGCAAAATTACCAGTACACTGAATTTGTGTCCTCTGTTCCCTTGATAAACTGAAAAAGCTGAGCTCTTCAGAATTGTTTCTCTCAGACACACAAGACTGTCTCCTTTTCATGAAAAAAGACAGTCACCTGTCTACATCTTGAAAAAAAAAGTAGATCCTTATCAATTCCTGAAAGGAGTGGTACTTGCAGTTGAAGACTGTTAGAAGATGTGTTAGAAACTGTATAAAAATATTTACATTATTACCTCTCCTATAAAGACAACCATAACACAATCCAGTTTTTCTTCAGGGGACAGCTTATCAATAAGGGAGTGGAGAGTTTCTGTCAGGTATGACTTGACTTTTCTTTTCACTGTAGGTATTCCCATTACAATGGAAACTGAAATCAAACAAACCAAAAATGTACTTTCAGTGATTTCATACACAACACAGGAAACAAAAATCTTGTCTCATAATAAAGCATTGCTTAAGAAATGCTAAAAGATGGAGATGACAGTAATTAAAAATAGTTCGAAAATACACCGCCCATCATCAGGAGCATGATTAACATAATCACCATCAACACTCAGAGCAAACACAGCAAAGTTATCTGAGACATGCCAGACTATAGCACAGGTAATAATCAACAACCATATTATTAATCAGATAAGGTGCACCAAGACCTACAGAGGGATCAAACTCCCTAACTTAGTTTTATTTTCAAATTGGTATAACCATTCTTCACAACTCAAGTATTTAACTTATCAAAGTCACCTTTTAAAATTACACTGCTGGAAAAAACCCTATTACTTTCCTTGCACCTGATTTGGGTTCTTCTAGAAAAAGTCCAGGTCATTTGGATTGCTTGGAAATTCCTCATTGAAACCTCTTGTCAAAAGCACCTCAACTGCAAAGCAACCTGGCCCCAGCTACAACATTATTAACACCATTTTTCTGCTGGCCATTTGAACCCCATGTTCCTTAATTTTCCCATAGTCTTTCTTCTGTACTGCCGCCCGTACCCAGGGCTGGCTGCCCACCAGGAGCACAGCAGAGAGCAGCAGGAACGCAGTAACAGAATAAAGCAGACTTCATGAAGTCAGCACCAGCGTTTCAAGCCATCTGTGTGAGATTACTTACCACGTCATAAATATATGAAATCAAACAACTGTTTAAAAATGTTGTTTATCCTTCCATATAGAGCCTGCTTCGCCTAGCAACTACACATTAATAAACTCTGAATTTTTAAAACAAACACAGTTTTAAAACAAGCACAGTGACCAGGAAAGAAGAAGATAGAAAAATAATTTTAACTTGTAATTTCCTTTCTTTTTTAAAATTCAATAAATCTGATTCCAATTTCTATTCTGTAATTTCAAACTTCTGTCATATGTTCCCAGTGGGATATAGTACAGGCTTCATTTGAAACAATAAAGGAATATAAGCCTTTTGCTTCCTAAATAACAACATTGAAATAAATGGTATTTATAGTTAGAAAAATAATCCTGTGCCTTGAGCCTGCGCATTCATCACACAGACATGCCTTCTGTTAAAGGAAGAAGCAATCAAACTTAGTGAAGTAATGAAAAGAATACAGGCCAGGAGTAACTAATGCTTCTTTCAAAAGCAAAGGGGAGGAGAAAACTAAAAAAGAAGGGCCTAGTGGACAATAACAGAAGCCATTCAAATCAGATGGCACCCAGAGAAACAAGGATTCATTGGTAGCACCTTCAAGCTTAGAGACGCACACATAAACATACTTTGAGGTATATCAGCTTGGTTTGGCTTTATACTATCGATTTTCTAGAGTTCCAAGAGTGGGATTCCATGGAGCTATCCTAATGAACAAAGTTCCTAATTTGTGAGGATTAGAAAAAAGAGGGATCAACAGTATCTCAGCACAACACTGATTTTTTTCCTCTCCAAAGAATGTCCACATTTTATTGATGCAATTATATCTGATTAACCTAGTTCTCCCAACTCTAAGTTATACTTTGAAATATATTGTTCAAATGGCCAGAAACATCAAATTAAAATAATGATATCCATGCATGGTTGCCTCACAAATCTGAAAAGCCTAAGGGATATGTCCATTAGCAGTTCAGAATCTGTTGTTTAGAATCTTGAGCTTTGTTCCCTTTATATCTAGTTACAAAAAATACATCCAAACTAAATGCTTCTTAATGTGCACCTTAACATGGGATGGCGTGTGATGGAGATTATGCAGAAAAGAGCAAAGCTAAAGCCAAACTCCTTTCATCTTGGATTCGGTGCGAATTCTAAGAGATATTAGTATCACACAAGTTAAATAAGGTGTCCTTGATCTACCAAGCAGTGCAGTAAATTATATTACTAAAACTAGAAAGTTCTCCAGATATAAAACATAAAAGAAACATCGTATCGGCATACCTCCCGTCCTTCCAAGGCCAACCTGCACAGAAGGTTGAAGGCTTCCTTCATTTTTCAACAAATGAGGCAAATGGTAATAGATATTTGGCACTTGAAGAGTTTTTCTACTTGTTAGCTCTTTTAACAATTTCAGCGTCTCATCTGCAAACATACACGAAATCAGTAACGCAAGAAACAAACAATATGAAGTTTTCATGAAGTGGTAAATAATGCAAAACTCCGATCTTGGTCCTAATTGAGGAACAGAACAAATGATGCATTTTACTGAAGCATTTTATCTTGTGTACAAAGGAAGTCTTTTCTCCTTCTGATTTTTTAACTAAACTATGGCCAAGATTATTTTCCACTGAGTAACCTTGCTACAGATAGAGTTAATATTTATGTAATCATACCAGATTTAGTGTGTAATCACAGAAGAGTGCTCCATTTATTAGGTGTTGGGGGGGTTGTTGTTTGGTTTGTGCTTGATTTTTTTGTTTTAGTTTTTTTGTGGATTTTGTTTGTTGGTTGGTTTTTTCTCTCTTCCCCCAGTGGATCAAAATGGGAAGCTTATTAACCTGGATCTCATCACCATGTAGTGATGCTACTGCAAATAACTTTTCAAAGCTACAAATACATATTGGAATACATCGCACATACAGACAGAAAACAAAAATAGCATTAAATATTCGACCAAGGTTTTTAGTATTTCTGCAACAGAATGAATGCTAACATGAATTTAATTTAGTCCATTAGAGTACTTAAAATAATTCCTTCTCCTTCTAGAATAGCTGCCTCTCAGGATATCCAGGTGGCCCTCAAAGCTGCAAATAACAGGTTTTAAATTCCCCTGCTGTGCGTGTTGATATTCTTACATCAAGTGTGAAAACAACTCTTATTCCAAATGACAAATATGATAGCATATGGACCTTTGCAAACTTATGGGCTTTACAATATCAAGTTCAGTAAAAAAACTGTAATCGTGGTTTCTGAGAAAAAAACTGAATTGCACAGAAGTGAGAAAAGTAATACCATGAATGTCAATACTCCCAGATTCTGAGTGCAGCTTCCACAAAGTTGGAAGAGTTCTATTGTGAGTTTTGGTTTGTTCTGATACTAATTTTTGGGTGAAATTAAATTCCTAACCACTTATAATATTGAAAAATGCTTTATCGATAGATGCCATAAGCAGAAATGCTTATTTTCATAGATTCCAACACAGGTACATTTTACTTTTCCTGCTAACATTTCCTTTAGCTTCAAATGCAAAAGCTGGACTAAATATTCTCTCAAAATATGACAACTCTTTGTATAAATGAACAATGATTTACATAAAACAATCTGGAATCCTCTCAGCCTCAAAGATAGCAAATACTACATAGTATGATGTATACTTAAGTACATTAAACTTAATAAAAATCTATTTAATACTAAGTTCAGAGCGCAAAAGCTCAGGAATTCAGACTTCAGCTGACTTCCCCTCACAGTTCCACATGGAAAAAAAGAGGATGTTCCAGATGGGATCCAGACATGGTAAGAAGTTTAAAATGTGAATCAATAACTTCATCTGCATTAGAAGAAAATATCTCTCTGAGTATATTGTCTATCAAGAAGCTAACTCATTTTTAGAAATCAATGCAGTAATAATCATAAATCCAGTACCAAACTTACATGACTTCCTCTATTGCTGTTCACTTTAACAGCAAACCATACACACAGACAAGGAAGACGAGTCAAAGACTATTAAAATATAACCTTTATCCATACAATTCCTGGAGATCCAAGGAAATACAGAGATCAGGCTGGACACGCCATTAGTGTCAGACAGAGCAATTCATCCTTAATTCGTCTTAACATCCTTAACAGCACTGACCACCTCTGATTATAACCTTTCTCCCCCCACAAAAAAATCTGTAGAAGATAGTAACCCACAGCACTAATGCAAGTAGATAAGAGATTCAAAAAACTTGATCCAGATTTTGCTTTGCAAAAACCTTTGGGTTTATATTTCTCATTAAGTCAATACAGTGAAGTTTCTGCAAAATACCAAATCAGACCTCTCGCTAGAAAGTTGATATTTATTCGTTATTAATTTTCCATCTAGAATCGTCAGAGTGACTAAAGCACTAATAGTGTAATTTTAAAAGTTAACTTCAAAACTGGTGAGTAGTGCGAAGGCATACTCTCACATCACCAAACACAGCTCTCAGTAAACTTGAACATCAACCTCTGAAACGGGTGAAAAGTAATGGAAGACTTTACCAGTTCAACATTTAATCACCTTATTAAAAAGGACATTATGTATGCATTTTATAAATCATTAACAAATACCTCACACAGCCTGTATGTTTTTATACCTTCCAGCTGACTTTTAAACATATTCTAATTGCTGCAAGTTCATTCATTTCTTAAACACTGTTTGCTCAGCTTTTCCCTCAAGCTCTATTTAAAAAGAGATGTAAATTACTGTCAAAATATGCTCCATATGTTAAATAAGTCACCAGAAGTTTCAAACTTTGGAAGTTAGGCATGGAATAAGTTTTCAGTCCCTAAAGCCATAAAAATGAAGAGTGGGTACATCATTAAGAATAGAAATTGGAAAAAGAAACAAACAAACAAAAAACACCCACATATACAAAAAAAAATCCCCACGAGATATAAGCTATTACAGATTCTTTATTTGCACTGCTGAACAGTTTCATTCAGCTTTCTTGGTATTCATTTCTTATTCTATAGTAATAAGAAGAGATATTAGTAGTGCAGAGTTATATAAAATAGCTCAATCACAGAATGTACCTGAAAAATTATTCATTGTGTTCTTACTCCCATTTGTTTCTGCTACTGCACGCCTGAACTGCTCCAAGATAGCATTCAGCTCAGAAGAGCGTTGCAAAGTGCGATGCTCAGCTATACGAAGACGTTCCTTCAAAGCATGAAATTCCCGTTGATATGCAATCAACTTCTCTAGAGGGAGATAAAAAAAAAAGAAAGAGTATTCTGGTTATTTTTGGAAACAAACACCTACAGACAGATCCAGCAAGGGTCAGCTATGCAGCACCTGAAATTCAACCAAGGCACAGCCCAGCACCATCCCACCTGAGTTAGGCAGGTTAGCATTCACACAGCACACAGGGGGAAGCTGCATGAGACAGGGGTGCAAAGCAGGCACTGAGAGGGGTGTGGCCTTCACCAGACCCACAGAAAGGGGCAACTTTTGAGTCCCCATTATGCAGCATCACAAGGTAATTCTGAATCTTTTCTTGAAACCCTTTATTTGAAGAAACAGAATAGGAGTGGTGCCTTACAAAAGCACAAAATATGTCTTTTGAAAGCCCCCTCTGAATACCTTCTAAGAACGAGTGGAATTCAACAATATTTCAACAATATAAAGTATCTCTGGTTGTACATCTTTCCTTCTTCCTATTGGTAATTTCCTCAGATCTTCTGCTCACCACCATCGCTTTCCTTCAGCCAATCTACAGGTACAGAATGGAGTACCTTAAGTGATTTTCTACCTTGTAATCAATATTCCAGCCACAGAGCTGTCATCTATAGACATATCTTCTTTTTTTTATATTTACCTATCTAGTTCTAACCTTTTAGTATTGCAATGGTAAGAAAGTAGTTTTGCAAGCAATCTCTTCCTGTTGCTACACTACAGTAACACAGAGTAAAAAAGGAATTACAGTCAACTTCCTCTTCTCAATAATGCTGCATTTCCTTCAACTTCTTTCAATTTACATTTATTTTCTTTTTTGTTGTTGGGATGTACTGTTCTGATTATGTTCAGAAAACATAATTAGCTAAAATGCCTTGTGTTTTGAAGACAGAAAAATAAAAACATAGTTCACTACCTCTTAAAAACATTTTGCTTGCCAGTCTTACTTTCCTTTTCTCATTAAAACCAAATGGTTATTGCTTTTGTGCCAATGAACCCAGAACACAGATGTTGGCCCACAACACAGTGCTAGGCACACTACACACTGACGACTGAATCTAGACTGCTATTTGAAACAGGATTTATTGCTTCAGTCAGCAGTACTGCAAAGGCCAGGAAAATTTTCTGGAGTTCCTGGCATGAAGGACATTCTTAATTGCCAATGATAACCCAAAGAAATCAAAGACTGCTTGGAACCATGTGTACTAGTTACAGTAAGGTTACAAAACATTTTAACAGCTAAATGAATAGAGAATTGTATTGCGTAGACACCACCCAAGTATGTGAATGATATCCCCTCCCCAAAATGAATGGATGATGGCAGCTTATATAGATCCCTGTTAATTTCTGTCTAAATAGGGAAGAACAGGTGAGCAACCAAAGGAGAGGTGAAGTTTTACTGGGAGCTTCAATATCAGTGGATAGCCTCAGAAAGCAGCCTGTAGCATCAGATCTCCCTTCTTGTCTTTCTTCACAGTACAAGATAGCAAAGTCTGGACTTCTGGTCTTCCTGCTTTGAAAAGGCTCAGCTTGTCTGTGGGAGAGTCTCTATTTCTCCTGGGAAAACGGTGAGAACCCTATGGAATCTCTGGTTCTGATTCCAGCACCCCAAGTAGGATGAGTTCAGGTTTTCCTCTCTTGACTTAGACAAATTTTTGACAGAGACTGTCTTCCTACACTTACTTTAAAGGTATCAGCACATCATGCACAGTGCTCTGATGACTCTGGTGTTCAAAAGAACAGCAGAGGCCCAGAAGGAACAATTCACTTACGAATCCGCCTAACAGTGGAGAACTGCAGTAGCTCCTCTGCCACCTCCACTTAGCAAACTCCATAATGCAAAATCAGACATATCTTATTACTAAACTCAGTTGTAAACAGAGATTAAGATTTTTCTACCTCCCTAATTCAGGTAGGTAGTACACCAACTGGAATTATAGGACTCTTGTAACTCCACAGTAAATCAAAGCTCTGTTGTAAAACCACAAGAAACCTAGTGGTCAACTGAAAATGCAATTTCATCACCTGACAAAACGAAAACTGTAGTTTCATATTAAGAACTGCCAATAAAAATCCCTTACTGAGGAGATGATACTTTCAGGGGGAGGTAGCTTTTATAACACCTTTAATTTACAATTAATATAATATGTCAAAAATAAAAAAGGTAATGAGTTAATTTCTTTTTAAAGAAATGTGAAAGTATATATGTAGAAGTAAACTTTATCATGGCAGTTTTTGATCAAAGAACATAGGATCTCAACTGTAGCACTGTAAAACAATCATAGAATCACCCCCATCTACAAAAAGGGGTTAAAGGAGGATCCAGGAAATTATAGACACATCAGTCTTATTTCAGTCCCTGGGAAAGTTATGGAATGAATTCTCCTGGGGGCTATGACAAGTCAAATGAAGCATGTGATTTGGAATAGCCAGCACAGATTCACCAAGGGCAAATTGCACTTGACAATACGACAAAGTAATCTGATCAATCTATGTGGGGCGAGTGGTGGACACTGCCTAACTGGACTTCGGACAAGGCTTTCTAATATAGTTTTCCACAGCCACCTCCTAGAGAAACTGATACATGATGGTCTAGACAACTGGTGTCTGCAGTGAGCGGGGAACTAGCTGATAGGCCACACACAGAGGGTGGTGGTAAACAGCTCCTGTTCAAACTGGCAACCTGTCATGAGTGGGGTCCTGCTTTTATCTTCATAAGTGACCCGGGTGATGGGATCAAGTGTACTCTGATGAAGTTTGCCAGTGACACCAGACTGAGTGGGAAAGCGGACACTTCGGAAGGGAGTCACTCTGCAGGAAGACCTGGATAGGCTGCAAGAGTGGGCTAACAAGAACCTTACAAAGGTCAACAAGGACAAGTGTAAGGTCTTGCACCTGGGAAAACATAATCCAGGAGTGCAGCACAGGCTGGGATCTACTTGGCTGCAGAGCAGCTCTGTGGAAAGGGACATGTGGGTCCTGGTGGACAAGCAGCTCAATATGAGTGAACAGTGGGCTGCCGTGGCAAAGAAAGCCAACAGGATGCAGGGTTGCATCAACAAGGGCATCACCAGCAGAGATAAAGAAGTCGTTATTACATTCAGCTCGGTACTTGTCAGGCCACACCTCCAATACTGTGTTCAGTTTTGGTCCCCGCTAAGCAAAAAAGACATGGACAGGCTGGAGAGGGTCCAGAGAAGGGCCACGAAGATGATCAAAGGACTGGGAAGCCTGCTGTGTGACAAAAGGCTGAGAGAACTGGGCTTGTTCAGCCTTGAGAAAAGGAGGCTTAGGGGAGACCTTATCTCCAATGTCCCAGTATTTAAAGGGTGGCTACAAAGGTCTTTTTACAAGGAGTCACATGGAAAAGATGAGGGGTAATGGGTACAAATTACTCCACAGAAGACTCTGATTGGAGACAAGGGGGAAATTTTTCACAATAAGAACAATCAGCCACTGGAATCATCTCCCCAGGAAAGTGGTAGATTCCCCAACATTGGACACTTTCAAGATTTAGCTGGACAGGGTGCTGGGCCATCTCATCTAGACCGTGTTTTTGCCAAGAAAGGTTGGACCAGATGACCCCTGAGGTCCCTTCCAACATGTTATTCTGTGATTCTATGAACATTTTTCCCAGTAGAAGTATTACAAAGTAGTTCGGTTCTGAGGCTCCCAGTGAACAGTACTGGTTATGCATTTATGGTACTTGGGACCTCAGCATGAATTCCTTTAAGGAATCCTAGTTGATAGGTTCAAACTAATCAATGTCTCACAGTTGCTTCAACCAGACACACCTGCATTGAGAAGGCTCTCTAAGAGATACATAAATTCCTGAAACTCGTTCTTTAAAAATGTATGACTGCTTTTTTTTTCCCCCAGTTTGTTTGTTTGTTTGTTTTGTTAGGTCACAATATTGTTCAGCCAAGTATAACTAGAAGATGCTAACATTACAAATATAATAATATTTTAAGTTCACTACCTTATTAGTATTTTTCTAGTTATTAATACAAAATGAAATAAAAAACATTCTTCACAAACACTTAAGTAATTGAAAACATTTACATCTCTAATACTAATTGAGCTAGTACTTTTAATATATTTGGAGATTAATGTGTAATTTAGCCTTTTGATACTTGTTTTGTAATATGACTGTCTGTACTTTAAAACAAAACAAAATAAATTTAAATTTCTAACAGTCACATCTTTGGCATATTTGAAGTATTAAAAGATTGATCAACTGCTCCGATACTGACTTACAAACAAACATAGAAAAAACCCACAACAGCACCAATACCAAATTTCATCTCATACTGAAAGGCACTAGCAACCAAGAAAATACTTCACAGGCTCTCCCAACACCACCAATAGTGGTCACCACCTGTCTCAGACTTCAGGAAAGTAAGCATCCCTTAAAGGCATCAGAAGTTTATAAATACTCTAATTTGATTTTACAGAGTTCTTGTCTCCTAAATACTTGGGAATGAGCCTACAAGATAAAATGTAAGGATCTATTTTTATTTAAACTTTGACTTAGCTCAAGTTTTTGCCCTTTTTTTCATTTTAATTTGCTTTTTTATTTGCTTTTCCCACTCCTCTCTAAAATATGAAATAATTTGAAAGCTAAATATTTTCATCAAATAATTAGGCCTTTCGAGGAGAACATGTTACATTCCACTTTCTTCTTCACAAAGAGGAAGGAATCAAAATTTGCAAGTGACTGTAGAAGCTTCTCCAGAATGTCAAGGCAGTCTTTCTGAAATGTGTGTGTAGGATGAAAGGCCAGTGCTTAATGAGAGTTGAAACTGGCCAGTGCTGTATTGGACAACTAGAAGGGCTTTGTTAAGTACATTAATGGCAAAAGGAGGTCCAAAGAAAACACTGGACTGCAAACCGCATCCTGGGGTACATCAAACACAGTATGACTAGCCAGTCAACAGAGGTGATTGTCCTGCTGCACTCAGTGTTGATGTGGCCTCACCTTGAGCACTGTGTGCAGTTCTAGGCCCCACAACTCAAGAAGGGTGTGAAGGCCCTTGAATGCCTCCAGAGGAGGCAACAAAGCTGGTGACAGGGGCTGGAAGGCAAGTCCCAGGAGGAGCAGCTGAGGACTCTGGGCTTGTCTAGTTTGGAGAGCAGGAGGCTGAGGGGCGAACTCATGACTCTGCAGCTTCTGAGGAGGGGAAGGGGACAGGGAGGTGCTGAGCTCTGCTCCTTGGGATCCAGTGATGGGACACGTGGGAATGGCTCAAAGCTGCACCAGGGGAGGTCTAGATCCGGCATTAAGAAGCATTTCTTTACCAAGGGAGTGGTGAAACACTGAAACAGGCTTCCTAGAGAGGTGGTCAATGCCCCAAGCCAGTCAGTGTTTAAGAGGCATTTGGACAATGCCCTTAATAACATGTTGTAACTTTTGGTGAGTCCTGAAGTGGTCAGGCAGTTGGACTAGATGATCGTTGTAGGTCCCTTCCAACTGAGATATTCTATTATATTCTATGACAAGTTGACTTGAAAGCATTGTATATACAGAAAAGTCAACAGTTTCAAAACACATTTGACCATTTAGTGTTTTATTTTTCAAAGGTTTCCTAAAACCTAAAGAAATTGAATTGATTTCTTGTCAAAAAGTATCAAACCACTCTTTTTCATTGCTGTTACAGTAAAAAGAAAAATACTGAGACTAAAACCATAAAGGTAACAACCACATAGATCAGTGGTCACCATTGCGAAAAAATGTTTCTCTTTCTACAATATTATAAATTATTTTTCTTCTTCTTATGCTGAAACCTCAAGTAATTTAAGAAAACAGAGGAAGGAATGCAGACAGTAAGTTATTTGCCTTATCCAGCTGATGGAAGAACCCCAAACATATCTGTTCTCTGACAAATAAAACCTCTCTCTACCAGCAGTTGTAGCCAATATCAAACACATTTGGTCTCTAATGGTTTCAGCCTACAGTCATATTTTTACTTAAGAATAATACACTGCTTTACACTGAAATGAGAAAGTGATGCTTTTCCACACTTTGCTCTAGAAGCCAAAAAAAAAATAAAAATCAAATAGTCCTCATACTTCAAATGAAAATATCTTGTAAAGAAATTACTTGAGAACTGAAAGCATTGATTCTTCATAATTTTTCTCTTAAACTCTAGTAGTTTCAGCAAAACTCCAGAAGCTAAAACACAAATATTTTAGCTGGCTTGATGCTGCACTCTTCTCTGAAAGTTAACACTATGTCAACTCACTCAATAGTTTGCATTCTCAACTTTTTCCCCCCCTTGTTGTAAGATTTCATCCTAAACATGCAGAAGCTAGAATTTAGGCAAGCTTGCTTGAAAGTTGACGCAGTATATTGAAAATTCAAAACTCAAATCAAACTGTGAAGTATTGCCAGTTTTGACCAGAGATGGAATCTCAGCTCTCAGCCTACTCTTCCTTCGCTGAGTTATTTATGGTTCTCCTACTAACTAACTGTTAAAAAAAAAAAAAAGAGTCATTCCAAAAAGACACCATTAGCCTAAATTACAAACTCATTCTCCTCTTAGCCACAGTCATGATTACATCATTTGATTTTTCTTCCAAATTTAGACAGCTCAGAAGTGAAGTTTTAAACCAGATGCTAATTTCCTAAACTCAACAAGGAGCTTCTGAATATCTTCACATACACCTAGTTTCTTAGTTGTGGGTTTTGTACTACTAGTCTAATTCGTTTATGTACTTTAACCCATTATTTTTAAGAGCAAAGAGCTTTTCTTTGGGATAAAAAAGGGAATCAAAGTAAAGGAACAAAAAATATGCTGTAGTTTGAGTTTACAAAAGCATTTTGCAGATTATCTCGGTTCAACTAAAATAGCAAAAGTAGTCTGAACTGTAGCGAAACTACCGGCACTGGCAAAACACTTGCTGTATCACAATTCCAAATGAAACACGTACTGCACAACAAAATTGCAAAAATAACCTGGAAACATAACCAAGGCAATGCTGTGGCTATTCAGCTTTGGTGTCATTAAAAATAATCAACAGCTCTTAGATTTTTGTTCATGTTATTAGCAAAATTAAATTTTTAAAGCCCCAAGCCTGTCAGTGTTTAAGGGCATTTACACAAGGCCCTTAATAACACGCTTAAACTTTTGGCCAGCCCTGAAGTGGTCAGGCAGTTGGACTAGATGTAGGTCACTCCCAACTGAAATATTCTATTCTAGTATGAAAGCAACCTGAGGAAACTACTTTGGGTGCACTTTTAAATTGAGTGGAGTACAGACAGCTATAGAATCAGGAAAATTCTGCTGCCCCTGACTACTTGAAGTTTCACCACAAACCACCCACAACGGAAATGGAGATAGGTCAGTATTGAAGAAAGAACCTAGGTAACCAACCTTCAATTGTAATGCACTTTTGAAACCCTTATACATGTGTTTGTGAGGTGCCATTAATCTTAAAACAGAGAAAGTATACTTGAACAGGATTCCTGGTCAAGCCATCAGTATTATTAAAGCAACGATCACCAGAAAATACTCAGTTCAGTATTCAGAACTACTTAGATCCATCAATGAGGTTGCAGGTGCAATTTAGTATTGTTGAGAGCCTGCAAATACATGACAGTCTTGACCAAAGCTGTACATATATTGATATATGAGAATTCAGAAGATTATTTACATATCTTTGGCAGTAGCAGAAGAGGAACACAGAGGAGCATGTATTTAGATGATATGCATACACATCCACCTTTGTTAACACTGCACCAGGGAAAGGAGGTACAAACACTGCAGAATCAGAGATGTCTGTGACCCTATAGAGATGCCCCTCTCAAGAAATGGGCTAAACAGTGGACTAAGAAAAAGGGCTAGAAAGTACCTAAAAAGGGAAGTCTGCATTTCTGGCAATCTCTGCAAAGTTTCTGACTCCATGTAGCCTGTAACAGCCATACTATGATAGCCTGTGACTCCAGCAAAAACCCTGCTGCTCTCTACAAGAAAAAAAAAAAAAAGGAAAACCAAGAAAAAACGAACAAACAAACAAAAGCAGCAAAAAAACAAACCTGTGCCTGCTGTATAATATGCCCCCATCTTGGCCTTTTATTTGCAGAGGTGAGGTAAATGAAAACAGAATTACATGAAGACCCTTATACACACCAAGAATGTTTCAGTGATTCTCAGTTAGTATTGCCATTCTCCCTCAAGGAAAGCCTTTTACTGTCTGCTAAAAGAAGCACCATCTACAACGTAAAAAGCAGTAGGAAAGTTTTGAAAGCTGTTATTTATCTTATCAGTCAAGCAGGTTCACAAATTAGTTAAATCACAGGCCATTTCCACTACTGGAAGTAGAACTCACTGAACTAAAGTGACTAAAATAAAAGGCAAGGTATAACTTACTCAAGAGCTCTATGGTGGTACAGCTGGTTGTCTCCAAAGGCAGCTGCATCAGACTGTCCTGATTTCAGTGAGGACAGAGTTAATTTTCTGCCTAGTAGCTGGTATAGTGCTATGTTGTGGATTTAGTATAAGAAGAATGTTGGTGAAACACTGATGTTTTGATTGTTGCCAAGCAATGTTTATACCAAGTCAAGGACTTTCCCACCTGAAAGCTGCAGGTGCACAAGTAGCTGGAAAGGAACAAAGCCAGGACAGCTGACCCAAGCTGGCCAAAGGGGTATTCCTGGCCACTCATGGTCAGTATATAAACTGGAGTTGGCCAGGGGGTAGGTACTGCTGCTCTGGAACCCAGGGGCTATCGGTGTCACATGTGGTGAACAACTGCATTGTGCATCACTTGTTTTGTATGTTCTCCTATTATTATTATTATTGTTATTATTTTCTTTGCTGTCCTATTAAACTGTTCTTATCTCAACTCATGAGTTTGTTGGGTTTTTTTTGTTTTTTCTTCTCCCCTTTCAATTCTTTCCCTCAAAGCTCTTTGGGGGAAGGGAGCAAGATGAGTGAGAGGCTGCGTGGTCCTAGTTGCTGGCTGGGTTTAAACCACGACACGGACAAGAAGGTGAAAAAAAAAGCTTTATGACCTTCCCATATCAACAGCAGGCAGTGGAGTCTTCCTTCAAACTGCAAATCAGCTAAATACTCAAAGTGATGGATCTGCCACACAGAGAAAAAGGTAACCAGCCAAAGACTTCGCACTCATAAAAGAAAGCAAGATCAGTACAGAGGGCTTTGCTTTACCACATTGTAGCCCTGATTTATATTTCTTGCTCTTACCCAGCTGAACTCTCAAAACCTCTCATTCCTATTGTTCATTAAATAGGAACAGGAAGAACTGACTGTCACCTGACATGCAAAAATCTTTGGTTGGCAATAAAGCATGACACACAAATATTCTATTAGTAAAATGGGCAAGAGCAGGAACAGATACATGATGCAGCAGGACCTTTCCTCTATCCAAGAGGGCAATATTCAAATCATTATTCAAATCAACAGTGTCGCACTGGCAACAGTAATAAATTCAACAACATAACAGCTAAGTTCATGGCCCACCCTAGTGACAACCCTTTCGGTTTTCTTCTTCCAGCCCCATGGTTCTCTCTCCTTAGACTCTCACTCAAAAACAACATGGCCTCCACCTTCTCAAAAAAAGCTTCAGCCTTTCCAGGTTCCACAGGAAATGTCTTGTATTTTTGTGTATACTCAGTTGAAGAGTTATTAAAATGCCAGTAAATAAATGTATGAATTTGTGAGAATACACTGTAGTAATTGCTAATTCAGGTACTTTTGTGACTAGTTATTCCACAATCATTTATTCCCACTATAAAAAGCCCACAGTAGTTACCATCACACCATGGGTCAGAGACAGTAATAAGCTTCATGTATTAATTCATTACACTTGCATCAAGGATGCTGATCAATTTACAGGTCGATACAAAACAGAGCTCTATATGGACAGACAGCTTTCACACTGAGTTTTTTGTAGAGTCAGTGGGTGTAGCAAGAGCAGGTTACTCTTCAGTGAATTAGGGATTTGTCAACATGGCAGCCACTTCAATCTGGCACAGCTTTTACAGGCATATTTGTTTCAGCTACGTAAGGTTAAAGAATAAGTTCTGCACTTCCCCTAAAATCAGTTCAGATTCTTTACGTGATCCATGAAATCATGGTATCAAGTACATCAGTATTAAGTCATGACAACACCTGCACGTGACTCCCACAGAGATGTATGCAATATCTATTTTTTTAGACCATGCTTGATCTGCAATATCTGAGTACCTTACAAACCACTTGTAGGTACCACCTGATCAAACAGTTATCTTTGTCCCTCACAACCAGATATTGTTTTAAACTAAAATCCTGCTATGCTAATATGTGGCAGTCTAAATTATTTCCAATATCAGTCAAAAAAAACAAATACTGAATTCCTCTATAAAGCCAAAAGAAAGTCTTACTACACTAGCACTTAAGTAATTTTCAACTTAATCTTAAAACTGACACTTTTTTTGACAAAGGCTAGATTTCCTGTTTTGCAAAATGTAACTGTAAATACCCAATGCTGCTCTCACTGCACTGTACAATCATCCACATAAAGATGCACAGACAAGAAATACATATTGGCATTTACTGAGGAAATACAAACATTGCTTCCATTGCTCTTTGGAATTGACTCCAGAGCTGAGGAGACATTCATGGAGCACAAATCAAGCACAGCGCTCTCAAATGTCTGACTGAGGAGAGGGAGGCAGAGGAATTGCCAAACCAGTCACACAGACATGGCCAAAAAGCTCTGTCTACATAAAAAAAAAAAAAAATAAAAAAAAAAAGAGAGAGATTCAAGATGTTCTAGCATCTACTTGTGACATTAGAGCTAATAAAACCAGAAAATCTGAAGTGTACTTATAAATCAGATTCTGATTTTGTCTGGAAACTGCCTAAAAACTGATACGTGTTGTCCTTGAAATGTTATAATGTATTACCATGGATGACTACTCCCCATAAGCTAATTAGCTTCCTTGCTCTTAAGTGATAATAAAATCTTTTATAAGCAAGATATGATGAATTATAAAATCTGAAGCAGAAAAGTAATCAGCTATGCAAATACAGAATAAAGCAGTATACTGTAAATGCTAACAATAGACATGCTATAAATAAAAGCTCTTAAGAAAACAGCTCAAGGTCAAATTTTATCAGTCCTCTATGAAACACTTGATCCTGTGGGCCATTTTAGTTACAGAGTTTGTAGCTACGCTTATTCATAAAGCTATTTTATTATTTTTAAGGGTTGAGAGAACATGTGATTGTTTTATAAGTATATTATTCTTTGGAATTAAAAACAGTAAGGTAGATGATTTACATACAAAAATTACATCCTGTTAATCATGACAAAACATTTTCTGCTTCATGAAACAAACAAAAAAGGTCTTGTATCAAGATTTAGCAAAACAAGAGGGCAAGTCTTTCTTTTATCCCTAATCTTGTTACTCAAATTGACAGGTCATTTCAGCAATCCGGCACTTCAATCTACCAGAACAATCCCATAGAATTGCTGTTTATTGCCCTGGTTTTCCACATAGAACTGTACTTCTTAGGACTAGGAGTATTTTTAAAAGTGCTTACTCAAGTAGTTTTCACAGTGAATAACCGCGTATTTTTTTCAGTGAAGGTTCCATAGGTTTTCCTAACTATTTTTTTAAATAACCCAAGAATTATAATTACTTAACTTTTCTTTGCAACTTGTTCATATTTAGCACTTCAAGGCTCTGTATAAACAAATAATGTTTTTTTGTTCTTTCCAATTCTAACGCACTAGCACAAGCCTGAAGTGTTTGCTTTGAAACTTTCAGGGCCTTATCCGATCTCATTCCAGATACTTTTGTTTAAACATTCCTTTGCAGCAGGAGCTGAAGTTGTTTTCACTATTTTTTTTTAAGCAATCTGAATAAGATCCTTTGTGATATCAACTGGTAAAACCTTCCTACTGTGAAATGTAAATTTCAGAATCAATTTACCTGTAAACATTCTTTTGAAAACACTAAAAATGCTGCAGCTTACCAATCAAACTGGAAGCATGAAGTAGTACATCAGACTGATTTTTGTTGTGGTTTGTTTCATTTTGGTTTTGTCTTATTTTGTTTTCCCCTAAAAAGCTACAGAATAACACATTTTCTTAGATGAAAAACAATCCTAATCAATCAGAAAGCCAAAAATGCCAAACTAGAATTTGACAACTGATAAATTATTTGCTTAAAGGGTATTTTAGTAGCTGGCTGGAGCAGCCAGAAACAGTTTTAAATGTCTCCAGATGCAATTGCTCACCTTTGCCTCTATATACAAATATTTCAATATAGGAAATTTTCTAAATTATGACCTTTCAGTACAGTTATAAAACCCAATAATGACACCACTCTCAAATCTCTACTGATGAGGGCTGACAGGGTCTGAATGTTCCTTTGGACAGGAGGAATAAAAGGAATAATATATCAGAAAATCCAGACACCCAGACTAAGGAGGTCAAGTCAACAGAAGCATATGGTGGACTGTCTTGTGCACTGGCTTCAGAAAATAAGGATAATTAAACACATGATTTGAGAAGAGATATTGGCAGCACTTGAGCTGAAGGTCTTTTAAAACAAAGAACAACAAGCTACAGTGACGGAAAAAAAAAAAAAAAAAAAAAGAAAGAAATCTCACATTTGAAATTTCTTTGTCCTGATCTGACTGTTAACTTAACCAGCATTCACACCACTTTGCCTAGTAAACAACACTGCCCAGGATTCTGTGGATGAATATAATCCTCAGGGCTTTCTTAGGTTCCAGCTATTTGGTTTTTATCTTATTCCCAGTGCTAAGAAGCACTGTCAACTCCGCTGGCATTTCTTGTTTAAAGGGAAACCGATATAAAAAGGTCACTGAAATCATACGCTAAATCAGTTGCACAATAAGCAATCAGCATCTCTAGCCCTGAATAGAAACACTAAGGAATAAACAAAAGCTTCATGGATTCTATTCCCAAAAAGCAATGCTGCACAAGGAAAATTATTGCAACTTCTGTTGTAGACACAGCACAAAGAAATTAATAAAAGAGCTCAGCTGAGTATGCAACGTATTGAAGTAATGTAATTTGGACATTAACTCTTTGCACTGTCAGTAAAAATTACCTTCAAACTATGTTCACCAAAACCCTCCATTTTAATATTTCTTACTTGTCTTGCTCAAGACTCAAAGTGGACAGGAGTGTAAAAGGAACTAGGTAATGGTCAACAATAACATCACAGTATTATCTCAAAAAGAGAACAAAATTCCCAGTGACAGCTTTTACAAAGATCATTATATCACAATAACTTTTTCAAACTAACTGCCAATTAAAAAGCCACACTACAATTCTGACTAAAATCTTATGCAGATCTACTGCTCAAGCAACTGTGAAGCTCCAGGTCAGGCAAGTGCTACAATCATAGCACTGAAACACACTTTACAGATACAGGACAGGTCATTATCTAGCCTGCATTCTTGGCAACACTGAAGTGCCAAAGCACATTAGCTGAAAGCAAGAATTCCCACTGTTTTATTTTAATATGTTAAAAAATGCAATCTATTGTACATTTCTGCAGAAATGCGTGTATTAAGCATACATGTTGAATCTATTTCTTACATTCGTTTCCATCCTTTAGTTTATATGTGTGTATGTATATACTTTATTGCTACCAATAAACAAGAATATCTTCTTAAAACTACATAATAGCTAATTATGCTCATTTCTAACAAGACATATGAAAGAACTCATAACCACTTATGCTGATCCTAGCAGAGTGTCGCTTTATAATGTAATGATCAGCATCTCTGTGTGGTATCATAATTTCAGCGTTAAATATAATACCAAAATCTAACACTGGCAAAACACAATTCTTTCACATCTGTTAAAAAAAGAGAACAGACAACCCCTTCACCTGAAATACTTACAGATTTGCTGACAGTGTAAACAAATGTAATTACCCTTTAGGAAATTCAACCCCTTACAGCCAGTTTGAATACAAGTCACCTATGAGATCTTGTGTTTCTCCTCAGACCTCAATCAGACAGTATTTTCAGCTAATTTCTACAAAGAAGTACATATATCTATATTAAGATAGCAAATCAAAATACTGCTATCTAATGGTCTAAAAAAAAAAAAAAATCCCTCCAAGAATTTAAAATGAAATATATTTCTCTGCCTACCACTTTTTTATAAGCTACCCAATTTCTAATTCAGTTTACTGAAATAGTTTTCTCTGCTGTATACAGAATTCATGGCAGTAGAGTCTTTGACTCTGCTTGTTATTGACTTGATAAGTTAAAAGTGGAAAAGGGATTTGAAAGAGAAAACAAGTTTCCATAAAAGCTCACAGTAAAAACATTTTTGTTGGAAATGTTTATTATGCAAACTAGGGTGCACAAACAGTAAAGCAATTCTCCAAATCAATTTGGTAATCATTTGTGCTTCCGCTAAGCCTGTCACATCTTGCAAGTAGCCAGTCATCAACTGAACTTGTATTCCACACTTCTAAAAAATACCTTCTGTATCTGATGCCCCTACATCAACTTCCTGCTTTAACAGCCACAGTTAGAGCTCTATTTTAAGATTAAAGAGATAAACTTTTAGTTAAAGGTTACACACATTATTCCTTGTATTCATGATATACTACTACACATAAGACACTTCAAGAGTAGAGCATCTCCCTTATGAGGAGAGGCTGAGGGAGCTGGGTCTCTAGCTTGGAGGAGACTGAGGGGTGACCTCATTAATGTTTATAAATATGTAAAGGGTGAGTGTCACGAGGAAGGAGCCAGGCTCTTCTTGGTGACAATGATAGGACAAGGGGCAATGGATACAAACTAGAACACAGGAGGTTCCACTTAAATATGAGAAGAAACTTCTTCTCAGTGAGGGTGACAGAGCACCGGAACAGGCTGCCTGGGGGGTTGTGGAGTCTCCTTCTCTGGAGACATTCAAAACCCGCCTGGACACCTTCCTGTGTAACCTCATCTGGGTGTTCCCGCTCCAGCAGGGGGATTAGACTAGATGATCTTTTGAGGTCCCTTCCAATCCCTGACATTCTGTGATTCTGTGAAACTAACTGACCGGAAATCAACTTTTTTCTCTTCTCCAGCTCTTGTTACACCAGTAAACTCTGTTGCTAATATAACACAACATTAACTATACCACTGGAACCAAAACCAGCCATTGCCTCCCACAGTGCCTAGTGTTGAGGGATCTCTTCCAATTCCAAGGATAAAAATAAAAACTGTCAGTTAAAAATTGAGAATAAGGTGCAAGTTCAGGCTTTTCATTCTGGAAATGCCCAAGAATCTTAAATAATAACCATAATTCAGATAATATCAATGACAGACTTAAATTCTAGTTAAGAGGAACATTATAATACACACAGATAAGGCTGAATTTGAAAAAACACAGAATTGGGTATGGCTTAGAGAAGACCACTCCAATCCATATGCAATTGTGAGTTCCAGTGTATCTCAATTCTGTAATTATGGCATTACAGCATTTCAAAATTCAGCCCAAATTGGACACCTGACACTAGTTTAATCTCAGCTCTAACATGGTCTCTATGTATCATATGTTTTGTCATCATTTCACAGATAACTTTCATACGAATTTAAAAAAAAAAAAGTGATTATAAGGTTAAAAAGAATCAAAGAAAGGGGATGGGATGAACAGATAGTTGATTATGTCATGTGCAAATGCTAAAACAAATAATTTACTTTAACAGATCAGAATTTCATCACGGCAAATGAAGCTGTGAACAGGAAAAGAATGGTCTAGAAGCAGGAACAAACATTTTCACAAGGCTATATATAAAAGGCACTACTTGGTTTCTAGTTAAACTTGACTAAGGCCATTGGAACATGTCACATGACATAAGCAGCCGAAACTTTTAATTCTTTTGGTGAGAAGTACAGAGTCTCCAAAATATGCAGAGCAGAAAATAAATATTTTGGTTTAATTTTCCCATTACATTGATCTTCATCAGTATTACTGAACATTAGTTTGTGATGCTACAACACCATAGGGAAATGTGGTTCCATTTGTATTTCAAATGCCTTAAGGTTTCTGAGTAGAACTGTAGCTTTCAGATTGATCCTTTCTGTAACAAGGAAATAAAGAGTTTGTGGAAGAACTAGCACAGTATAGGAATTATTCCCATAGAAGAAAAGATCCAAGAAGCATCATGTGGCTGTAAACCGTATCTTAATACAGATTAATTGAAATGAAGTACAGTTTGATTTTCCCTCACATGAAAGACTTCGGGTTTTGCTAAAGATTTGTTCAAAAAATTTTTGCATGTCAAAAATGGTATGTAAAATTCCATTTTCACTTTTGAAATATGCAAATCAGTACAGTCATAGGACAGAAGTTTCTATTAAGTGTCCCATTATTTTTTATGCCATTATTGCAGTAATTCAATCTGCTATAAAGTTTTTTTTTTTTAAATGGAGGGTATAGTCAACTGCACAAGCCACCAACTCTACAGTTTCACTTAAATACCACAAATGGCAATAGCCCCTTTAGCTACCGAATCACAGAATCACGGAATGTGAGGGATTGGAAGGGACCTCAAAAGATCATCTAGTCCAATCCCCCTGTCGGAGTAGGAACACTTAAATGAGGCTACACAGGAATGTGTCCAGGCGGGTTTTGAATGTCTCCAGAGTGGGAGACTCCTCAAGCTCCCTGGGCAGCCTGTTCCAGTGTTCTGCCACCCTCACTGAGAAGTTTCTTCTCAAATTTAAGTGGAACCTCCTGTGTTCAGTTTGAACCCATTACCCCTTGTCCTACCGTTGGTTGTCACCGAGAAGAGCCTGGCTCCATCCTCATGACACTCACCCTTTATATATTTGTAAACATCAATAAGGTCACCCCTCAGTCTCCTCTTCTCCAAACTGAAGAGACCCAGCTCCCTCAGCCTTTCCTCATAAGGGAGATGCTCCACTCCATCATCTTTGTTGCCCTGCGCTGGACTCTCTCCAGCAGTTCCCTGTCCTTCTGGAACTGAGGGGCCCAGAACTGGAGACAATATTCCAGGTGTGGTCTCACCAGGGCGGAGTATAGGGGAAGGAGAACCTCTCTTGATCTACTAACCACCCCCCTTCTAATACACCCCAGGATGCCATTGGCCTTCTTGGCCACAAGAGCACAGTGCTGGCTCATGGTCATCCTGCTGTCCACCAGGACCCCCAGGTTCCCCTACGCTGCTCTCTAATAGGTCATTCCCCAACTTATACTGGAACCTGGGGTTGTTCCTGCCCAGATGCCAGACTCTACACTTGCCCTCGTTATATTTCATTAAATTTTTCCCCGCCCAACTCTCCAGCCTGTCCAGGTCTCTCTGGATGGCAGCACAGCCTTCTGGCGTGTCAGCCACTCCTCCCAGCTTCGTGTCATCAGCAAACGCGCTGATAGTACACTCTATTCCCTTGTCCAAATTGATGATGAATATATTGAATAGTACTGGCCCCAGTACCGACCCTTGAGGCATTCCACTAGATACGGGCCTCCAACCAGACTCCGCCCCATTGACCACAACTCTCTGGCTGCTTATCTTCCGCCAGTTCACAGTCCACATCACTACCCGATCATCAAGACCACACTTCCTCAGTTTAGCTGTAAGGATGCTGTGGGAGACTGTGTCAAATGCTTTAGTGAAATCAAGATAGACCACATCCACTGCCCTGCCATCATGCATCCACCTTGTTATGTCCTCATAAAAGTCAATGAGGTTGGTCAAGCATGACTTCCCCTTGGCAAAGCCATGTTGACTGCCCCTAATGACCCTCTTATCTTTGATATGCCTTGAGATGGCACAAAGGATAAGTTGTTCCATCACCTTCCCAGGGATGGAGGTGAGGCTGATGGGTCTATAGTTACCTGGGTCCTCCTTCTTGCCCTTTTTGAAGACTGGAGTGACATTTGCTTTCCTCCAGTCCTCAGGCACCTCTCCCATGTCCCAAGACTTGGCAAAGATGATGGAGAGTGGTCCAGCAATGACCTCAGCCAGCTCCCTCAGCACCCACGGGTGCATCCCATCTGGATCCATGGATTTATGGATGTCCAGATTGCCTGATTGCTCCCTAACCCAGTCCTCATCGACCAAGGCAAACTCCTCCACTGTCCTGCCTTCCTCTGGGGCCTCAGGAGTACAGGGCTCCTCAAGACAGTCTCCAGCAGAGTAGACAGAGACAAAGAAGATATTCAGTAACTCTGACTTCTGTGTATCTTCTGTCACCAGGGCACCCATCTCGTTCATCAGTGGGCCTACATTTCCTCTGGTGTTAGTTTTATCTGCCACGTATTTGAAAAAGCTCTTTCTGTTGTCCTTGACCCCTCTCACCAGGTTTAATTCTCAGGAGGCCTTAGCTTTCCTAGTTGCCTCCCTATACCCTCTGACAACAGCCTTGTATTCTTCCCAAGTGGCCAGCCCCTCCTTCCATGATCCATAAACTCTCCTCTTCCACTTGAGCTTACCTCCTCCGACATTTAATTTCCCCTCGACAAATGCATCTATAACTTCTCAAGAAGCAACATAGCAAAGTAGCCATGAACGCCTTTCTCTTCTATGGCACATTTATATCCATAGAATGTCAGAATAATTTTGGTTGGAAGAGACCCTCAGGATCATCGAGTCCAACCATAACCTAACTCTGGCACTAACCCACACCCCTAAGAACCTTGTCTAAATGACTTTAAAACACCTCCAGGGATGGTGACTCAACCACTTCCCTGGGCAGCCTGTTCCAATGCCTGACAACCCTTTCTGTGAAGAATTTTTTCCTAATATCTGACCTAAACCTCCCCTGGTGCAACTTGAGGCCATTTCCCCTTGTCGTACCACTTGCAGCTTGGGGGAAGAGACCAACCCCCTCCATGCTACAACCTCCTTTCAGGTGGTTGCAGACAGCGATAAGGTCTCCCCTCACCCTCCTTTTCTCCAGGCTGAACAGCCCCAGTTCCCTCAGCTGCTCCTCATCAGACTTGTGCTCCAGACCCCTCACCAGCTTTGTTGTCCTTCTCTGAACTCTCTCCAGCACCTCAATCTCCTTCTTATGATGAGGGGCCCAAAACTGAACACAGGATTCAAGGTGGGGCCTCACCAGTGCAAAGTACAGCCTGTTTCCCCAAAACTTACAGGAATACGGGGTTACTGACATCAAATTTGAAGCAAGCGAGAAGGACAGGGCAGGGGAAAGAGGATACAGTGGCATGTCTTAAAGCAAAAGAAGCTGCAGTGACATTTCAACTTTTGAAAAAAATTAACCACAGTCATCCTACATTCATTATCTGAGCCATCAGCTTATCATTATGACTGTACCGGGGAACAACTTAAAGCCATTGGTACCAAATATACTAATATAAATTGATACTAGGAAATTCATAACTTTACCTACACAAGGACAAATTCTCAACTTCACACAATTCAAATATTTGATCATTGCAATCCCATATAGGTAAAAATAGGTAAAATACCACAAGACTTGATGCAACTCATCTCTGGATCCCCAAAATACAAGAGAAAAGTCTTCTGTTCAGTTACAGTTCATTCCAAGTTAAAAACTTCAACAAACTAAGATAAATATAGTGACGTTTAAAGCAAGATGTTACAAATACAGGGCAAAGCATTAGTTTATTTTTCAATGTCTCCGTATAATATAAAGTTTCACATTTATTATATATAACTGCTTTCTCAGTAAAGCAGCGTGGAAGAAAACGAGGGAAAAGGTCCCCTGACCTAAAAAGATCATATCTACTTAAGAATGCATGTGTCTCATCTATATCAGAAAACAAAATGGTTATTCTTCCATCATGTGTCAACACACAGGAGTCTCAGAAAGGTCTCCCTTATTTCTATTCTGAGCTTCCCTGATAAACAGATATATTACTGCAAATTGAAAATGTTTAATCCAATGCTTCCATGAAAACAAACTCTACAACACATGCACCTCTATACATCCTCAAGATGTGACTCGCAAAACATATGCCAACCAACCAGGCAGTAACTGAGTGGTTAATCTTTCTCAGGCATCCCAAAAGCATGTGGACTATTGTGCAATTGCTTAGCATCTACTTATCACAAATAAGCACTTAAATTAAACTTCCCAAGGTGTCATTGTGCACACTTGAACAATCTCTGAGTACACAATTGGGATTTCTGGTCATGCAGTAACCTGGTCAGCAACAGAGTATCTGTGCAGCAGCATCCATCCAGGGCTACCAGGCTCTGCATCTTGAAGGGATTTCTGCCCATGCAAGATTTCCATGGTGGTGGGGGGGGAAGTAATGTACAGGAAAATCCAGTTGTTCTTATCCAAAACCTTCTCCAAGAATCATCATATTATATGGTCACACACTGTTGAACATTCATGGCTCAGATTTTGAGAGTTAGGATGCTGTATATTCTCAGACAGATTAACTCAGCTTCAGACCAATGTGGAAAGGAAACAAAACATATAGCAAAGTAGAACCATGACACAGAAAGAAAAAGCAACCATTCAGTTCTGACCACCTGAAAGCTTCTGAAAACTTTAACATCATTTGTTTCTACCACAGAATTGCCAACAACTCTGAGTTTCTGTACATGTAAATAAAGACACACTTACTTTAAACCATTCCCTTCCCTCAGAAACCAATGAAACATACACATACAAGCCAGGAACTACAGCAAGAAAAGCTAGCTTCCTAAATTAAAATGAGATTAGCAATGGTAGATCTACAGCCAAATGTTCAACATTTTAATACATTAGAAGAAAATTCATCTATCAAAAGCCTGAAGACTGCTACTACCTCACAATTAGCAATACTATTTTAAGAGCTGAAGCTTTTAGAAATTCATATCAGCTTGGGCACAAAATTCAAGCCATAGCAGAAGTTTGTTTCCACACATCCTAGTGGGCTGAGGTTGCTGACACTCCTTATTTCTTTGTGCCTTGACATCTGTGTTGAACAAGCTCTTTTTCTGAGAACATATTCTTTCTAATTTGGCCTCCTTGCAAACCACTCAGGATCAAAGCTTCACCATGCTCCCACATCACTGCAAATTAACAACCTTGTAAATCAAATGTGATCCCACCACATTTGTTTTATTCAAATATCTCTCCAACAGTACCTCTACAGTTTGTCTCTAGGGGCTGTGCAATCAAGTATGAGGGCTGTTTATTTGCACAGCTACTTTACTAGTAATTCATAATGTAAAAAAAGATTTAGTTCAGCCCAGCTCTGAACTACCTGAGAAAACTTGCATTTTCACAGTGTTGATATGCAAGTCCATGATGTAGCTGTGGGCTACAATAGTAACATAAGTACAAGAAATTTTTAAATTATTTTTGAGCATAAGACAGTAAAATTATATACTGCCACAAGCAAAAATAGGGTTTCTGTTGTTTACTGTTAGAAAGATAGGTGTCACATCTGTGGGAAGCATCTGCAGAAAGAAAGCTGCATGAAAGCCAAGGAGACAACCAGAAAAGTAGATGGAAGCACAGCTCTAAAAGACTGTCTAGAGTAATTGCTTTTTAGGCAGAGATTAGCTGGAATAAAGCCTTGCACTGTGAGCAAGGTAAACACTTCCTATTCACTTCCTGCCATGTTCAGGAAAACAAAACATAGTGCATCATAAACAAAACTAAATTACAGACTTACCAGTGTCTCATCTTAAAAAGAAATAACATACAGGATTCTAATCCTGTATCAATTGTATCAATAATAGAATTTTTTTTTTGTTATCCAGGCAGCAAATAAAGTCATGACTACACAGTAGGAATAAAGCTACTGAATAAGATACAACTCTAAAGAGCACGGATAAGGGGTGGGGGAAATCAATCACACTAGAAAACAAAAGCAAATCACATTTGGAGATTTTTCTAACACAGTGTTTTCATGGCTCCTAGCTGTAGAAAGAGCTGTGGATATTAACAATAAAAGGTTAAGTAAACCTCCTGAAATACAAGAAAACATCTTATGTATTTTAAGGGATCAAATTTTATGACAGTAAAGGGTAACTATCTCATGCAAACATCAATATTATTTAGCAATGAAATGCACTGGCATGTAGCTCTTGGCACAAGGGGAGATAAACTTGGCAAAGGCCAAGAATACCTAGTATAACTTAGGTTAGAAGGGACTTCTAGGGTCATCCGGTTCAATCCCCTGCTCAAAATTAGTCTTAACAAGACAGTTAGTTCAAAGTCAGATGATTCTTGACAGCTGTAGGTCTTCCCTACCTGAGGCTTATTTTAGGAGTGCCATATTGACTTCAAAAACACAGCGTAACTCACTCTTTTCATGCTAGCCCAAATCTCTACTGGTACCAAACACAGTATTGGTGTCTCTTAATTGTCATCACTGGTTTAACTGGTTCTTGAAAATACCTACAAGGAAATTCTTCACTCCTGCCAACAATCTACTCCAGTGTATAACTGTACTTGCTACTAAAACAACTTTTTCCACTACCTAAGCTTGCTCTCCCTTTCAATTTCAGTCCCTTATATCCTGTTATTCACTATAGCCACAAAGAATAGATTTCTCCCCACTCCACACCCCCCCCAAGAACCTTTAAAATGTTTGAAAAGTATCTTCCCATTTCTCTTCTCACACCTTTCCTTCAAGTTAAGCCACGTCAGGACACTGACCCTCCTCTTACAGTGTAAATTTTCTACATCTTTGATCACTCATTGCTCCTTTGAGCCCCACCTAACTAATCTATTTTCTTTGCAGTGCACCATTCAGACATGGACACAGTGCCAAGCAGAGCAGACAGAAGACTTCCTGTGTCTTGCTAGAGTAGTAGACTTCATACTTCTTTACTTCTTTAACACCCCTTTCCTGTTGAATTTCTTTTATTTTCTAGAATAACGTGATGACTCACACTTAGCATGCGATTTACAGTAAACTGCCATTTCTAACCAGAATCCTAACGCCAAATTTCTTCTCCACTCTTTATGTACACATTTGATTTTCTTCGGCTTTACTGCACCCCACGTGTTTTGTCTGGGGCACTTTCACCTGCCTTCAACTCTCCATTCACCCCCCTTCCTGACCAGGTCTTCAATTTGCATAAATTATTTTAAACTTCCATCTCTCTGCCTACCTTTGATGATCCTCCCACCATGGTGCTGTTTGAAATGTAGTAAGAAATCTCTCCCTCTCATCACCCAGATTCACTAGGGAAAATATCAACCACCACAGACACCAGGACAGATCACTGAAAAGCCTCTCTTGCCCACTGTTAAAGATGTGACTATGTAGGTATTGTAACTACTCTAGGAAGATAGTTTTTAGAAAGAAGATAAATACATGCTGGCTTACAATCCACTGCAAATGTTTCTTAGTAGACACATTTGTAGATACATTTCTTACAGTAGAGCTGTTAGGGAATAAACAGCTGTGTCAGATGCAACTTTCTTTCCTGGGTTGGCTAAATTACTATATGACAGTCCCTGCACAGGAGCAGCAACCAGCGTTCCACAGGAGTCATGCAAGCATAGAAGACACAGGCTAAAGAAGTACTAAGAAAGGCCACACCAAGCAAAAAGTGTTGCCTTTCCCTGGCCCTGAGGGCTGGGCCACAATCAAGACCAGCACCTCAAGACGTTGGCTGAGTCTCATCACATTCAATGCTCTGGTAGTAACCAAGTTTTAGAATCTCATATACTATCAAGCTAACCTAAGAAAGCAAGGGGACATGGCAGTGCTGCAAAAGCCTCTTTGGTTGTGATCCTTTCCACTGCAACTCACCAAAATCACTGGTGTCAGAAGTTCTGCTGCAACACTCACAAGACAGACACAAAGACACTGTAGACCTAAGCACCACCCACCTCAACAGGATGTATACTGAGAAGACTGCTCGATTCACTTGGGACAGTGTGCTCACTGCCTGCACAGGACTCCCAGTAACCATTCCAAACCTACACTCCTGACTGGCCTTAACGAAATTTAACTCCTATTTTTAATATCAGTAGCCTATATCCTAATGTTTTGGAAACCAAGCTGGAAGTGTATTTTAGGTGAAGACAAGAGTAATGTCCGTGTGCTGCTGTTACAAAGAAAAAGGAAACTCCTATTTCCTTTAATATCAGCTCCTAGAAGATCTGCAACAGAATTTCCAAAGGAAACCAACCCTTCCCTTCTATTTCACATGAGGAAAAAAAAAAAAAAAAAAAAAAACACGAAAACCTTCTCCTCCAAACAAACTCACTGGCATGAATTGTTATATATACTTTCTACTTTACCATCCTACCCTGTCCCCTCCCGTGCCTCCACTCTTCCCATTTTGTAGTCTATTTAACGTTATCAGCTGGGTGGCCTTAATTCACATCAGCACATAACTCTGAAAATCAGAATGCGCAGCCAGAAGAGTGTTATCAGCAGTTACTCAAATGAAAGCTTCTCTTAGGATCAAAGCACAAACTAAGGTTGGTTATAGTTGCAAAATACTAACATGCATCTCTCAGATTTCTGATCTATTTTTAAAGAGAATGTTTGCATAACCACTGCCAAAGGAAAAAATATACCTCCTGTGCTCCTTGCCCCATTTCCTCCATGGTTCTGTAGAATTCTTCTCCCTCCAGGAATTAATATTCCTGGTTCTTAATCCAAAATTTTCTACCATTGTCTGATGCCTTTTGGTTTAGCCTCAGATTTTCTTATGCTTGTTGTTAAGTTTAGATCTTTTTCAGCACTTATTATTATTGTGGCTAACAAACAGCGCAGTAATTCTAATTTAATGAAAATAGCCAGGGAAGAACAACAAGAGTGGTTTTATTATACAGCCTAGGCCATTTTCTCTCCAAATCAGAGAAAACATCAGGTTTAAGACAAAACAATAGCTCCAACCATTGTTACTTAGGTATGAATATTCAGCAAACTAGGAATCTAGGTAAATATCTCAAAAGTAAATGTCCTTTTGGAAGTTTTCTCATGTGAATTTAAATCAGTGTACCAAAATAAGCCAACCACATACAGTGAAGAGATCCTATGATTACGACAACACCCTTAGATGAACTGAAAACCAGAAGCTTTTTCAATTAACACTTCATCACTAAAGAAGAATATGTCTTACATGGGGAAGAAGATGACATACCCTACCAGTTTCAGATTGCTCTGAAAACTACACAGTTTAAACAATCCTGAAGGGTTAATTTGCATCAGATTTTCATGACACATATTCCATCCAGGTCCTCACCACTTCAAGTAGCCAAATGCCTTCTAAAAATGATGCAAGACACTGCAAACTTCTGTCTATCACCAAGAACAAAGTACACATACTTCAAACAAGCAAACAATTTTTTTTTTTTAATCAAAGGCAGTAGGATCAGAGTAGAACTTTAACATGGAAAGTTAAGTGATTAGGTTGATGAATGCTTGAATGCTTTGCTGTGGAATCTCAACCTACCACACCTACCCAAATTCAGTATTTACCTTCCTTACTAACTTCCATGCTGGTGACAGGCATCAGGAAGTTTGCTGACCCAAGAAGAGGCTCTTGAGCATTACGGAGCATAATGCTCTTCCTTTAACATTATGTACTCAGGCCCCTAGTCACATTAAAGATCAAAGCATCAAGACTATGCCCTCTACATAGCACACAACAGCTTTGATGTAATTTTTGTACTGTGTTGTACTAGTTAGATCTTCCTAAGAGCAGTGCCTTTAGGATAAAAAAAAACAACAACATTGCATTTCCGTAGCTCACAAATGAGGTGGCCAAGACCTGTGACCCTGTGCAGGTCAGTAGTACCTGAAAGCACAATTCAGTCAAAAGAGAGAGTGTTAAGTAGAAAGTTACTGCTTGCATAAGAGCTCATTCTTAGGGGAATTCAAGGACATCTTACACTGAACTGACTAACTGTGAATGTGAAGTGACTGCAGGTCCTTTAAAAGTGGTCCTTCTGTGCAAAGTAATCAGCATTTTGGTAAGATTCCATTTCCAACATCTACTTCATTCATGATAACCATAGCACATTTTTAACTCCTAGAAAACAGTCTTACAACTCTTGTTCATGAATCTCACAGTAGAATTCTTTCCTAGGTGTATTCAGGGCTTGTACTGCATCCTTACAACTCCAGTGCTTCTAGACATTGCACGGGGCCCAAAAAGTGATGAAGATCATGGCCTAATTTTGAAACTCTCTTAAACCACCAGAGGTATTTCAGTCAACCTTCTCCAAACATAGCAAACTTTAAAAGCAAAGCCATGTAATTGGCCATTTCATACAAAAAGCAATCCAATAGCACCCTAAGAGGTTATTTACACAATCAGACCACCGAGTAAGCAAAAGCCATGCTGTCGCCAGTGATGGCCCTTCAGAGTATTTCCTTCAGGCCCTGACAACTTTTCAGCATAGCCCTAAAGCACTGTTCTGCAGAGGCAACCTATTGTACTTAAAACTAGCACCAAACTTTGTATCGCTTTTAAGTGTCTAAATCCTATCCTGCATAGAGTGGGACTAGGTACATTTACCAGAGGAAGACAGGATCTACAAAAATATCACATCACCCCAGTCTCATTGCTATTCTACAAATGTTTCTGTATTTTAAGTGACAATTATCCAAGATCTTAGTTCCTCAATTAAAATTAATCACTTGAAGACTGGATTGGGGTTGTTATAAACAAGGCTCTATGCTTCTGCTTCTCAAAAGTAAAATTTCTTCTAGTTATCACTGAGAAGCTAGTTATTTGTGGCTTTGCTTTTTCTCTTAAAAAATGTAAATAGTATTTTCTTTCCAAGTATAGACTTACTTTGATGTCCAAAGACTGACAAATACCTACAGGAATCTAGTGCATGCCGTATAAATGCAATGCATAACAAAAGATTATGATCAGGGTATGTAACACCTCATAGCCTTTCAGTGAATAGGGACAGCAAGCTTTTATTTACTTCTAATCAAGACACTCTAAAAAACATAATGAAAAAGTTATCAATTAAGATACTATCCCACAAGCTTTACTAAATAAACATAAAATTATATTAAGCTGGAAAAAAAATCTGGATAAATATATATCGTCAGTTTCTGAACCTTTTCCATTGGTGCAAAAATGTCTCTGGTTGATTGAAAACATGGTACAAACGAACCCAAATCTGTTTTGGTTTTAGACAATCTGTGCAAATCAATAAAATGCTAAATCTAAGTTAAAAAGTAAAATAAAATTTTAAAAATGACATTCTATGTGTAAATTTCTCTTGAAGCAACACCTTAAGAGCAAGTTATCTAGACTGTAGTTTCACAACTGTGATTTATGATTAATTAACACATTACTGATGTCTTGTTACACTGATTTTTATTCAACAAATTATCATCTTAATGCTCAACAGCAAGATCTGGAAGAAGACAAATGCAGAACTTTTATGCCAACCTTAATAAATTATTGATTCTAGGCATCCATATGGAAAAAGAAAAAGTATAAAAAAAATAGAGCAGTCTGACCAACAAAAGCTTAAATTGTCACCAAGTGCCACATATACTAGTGCTCTCCAAATAGCAGATTTTTGTTAATTTCTTTTAACAGATGCTTTTCTTTGTGTTATGCTTTGACAAAACAGAACAAGGCTTGTAAATCACATGTCAAGTAAGAAAGAAAAAAAGCATGAGAAATAATTTCATAGATATAAATCTTTGCTGAAGTGAAAGCAGAATTCTTGTGAGGTTCCTCAGCGATAAATGAACCGGTAACATAAAATTTAACGAGAATGTGGTATTAGTCAAAATAAAGAAAATACTACTTACAGCGCTATTCAGATACCCTTTCCTTGTCAGTCTTTGGCATGTCTACACTGTTGTTGTCCAGTTAAATGATATATAAACATTGCCACAACCTTGAGAACTTGACATTTTTCCTGCTGCTCTCATTGAGAAGGCTAGCCTACCAACCAACTGCCACAGCAGAGATCACACCACAAAGCATCTGCTTCTCCTACAGATGCCCAATGGGGCGGGGAAATCAATATGCCACAGGATTCATCTGCTTCTTTCACGCTTAAATAAGGGTTACAAGTTGGCTGCGCTACAACAGACGGTATTCCTGGAAAAATCTCAGTTTCCTCTTACTGAACCTGAGGCACGACTGAAGGTAATATTCTCAGAAGAACAGTCAGAACAAACCACGTAGCAACCTCATTTGATACAAATATGGATTTTAAAAATACTTGATTTTGAAGGACAGAGTCTACTGTTTCTGAAGAGATCAGATATTTATAAAGAAAAAAAATAATCCCACCTTTTTTTTCTTCTAGAAACCATTGCTGAAGAAGTTTATTTGTTTTACTGAAGGATGTAACTGAAACATCTTACTTGCAGCAAACAGTCCTGACCTTCAGAAAAACTGAATTTTCCAAGGTTCACATGGAGTGGAATCAGATCAACAAAGATATATAAAACAAGTAAAAGTTTATTACATAGAGTAGTTACTTGATTTCATGAGATTGCTCATGTTATTATAATAGGTACATTTCCCATTGTTTGGTCAATTTGCTCATATTACTTTATTTCTGACCTCATACTCGGACAAGAAATATTTTACCTTTCCTTCAAAGACAACAAGAAAGGTCTTTCAACAATGTTGACTAGCAGTTTGTCACTGCCATCACTGAATCATCAGAAAAGACAGAAAGCAGCACCAAAAATAATAGTTCTCCAGCCAGGTCCATTTGCCATATGTTACAAGGGAAGAAAAAAAAAAAAAGTATAACAAAAAACAACCAGAGAACACATGTTTTTCCAATGACCATAAACCAGGAGAGAAAAAAAAAAAAGGAAAAAACAAAACAAAACACACCAAAACTATAAGCCTGGAGCAAATACTTTCTTTTTTTCTTCAGGTAATTTTTTTTTTCCTTTTAAAATCAGGATCACTCCAAGTTAGCTTTTCTGAATCTACTAGCACGTGTTTATTCCTCACCAAGGAACCACCTTCTGGAGCAGAGGTAGTCAACAGGTAACAAAGATTTCAAGCACAGAGCAGCACTGCACAGCCATACAGCCACATGAAGGTCAATCTGATTTTGGAGCCTTTTACTTACCTTTCCCATTTTGCCACGCAGTATACCAGGACAAACTGAGGAAAGTAGTGATGAAAACTAACACGGTGGCCACAGTTCCATTTCGGAGCCTCATCTCATTTCAACATCACAGTTGTTTATGTTCTGTTAGCGATGAGGACCTGTCTGTTGGGCTTGCTGCAATGAAGTCAGCTTGAGTCCACCAGCAGCAGCTGGCCAACAACACCACCAAACGTAGCTCTCACATATCAGAGGTGTCATAAATCAATCCATTCCAAACTGTTGTAAGCCTTCTTGTAGTTCTCATAAATCAAGCTTCTCCTTACTCTTCTAGGCCTATTTAAAGGAAACAAAATTTGAACATATTATGCTAAAGATGCTTACAAGAGTCCCCCACACACCAAAATACAGTGAAGAAATACTACTGCATGCTCATTATTGTGGCTTACATGCATTCGCCTTTACACTGCCTCACTCTCAGCTTAGGGAACAGACCTTTTTAGATTAATTTGTTCTTTTCCTGTTAAGATTGCTTGTATCTGGAGGAGCTGTATTTCACATAAATTCGATCATTAAAGGACAAACATACACATTACTGACATTACCCTTTTCTCATAAACTCAAGGCAAGCTCATGTGTCATTCTGGCAGGTGATGAACTGATAGTTGTTTTCAGGAAGCCAGCAACTGAAGGCCCCATTCCTAATTACTGACTTTGACAAAACCCCTCTGAAATCAGTGAGGAATAATGTAACTGCAGCAGCAGAACCATCCCCAGCAAACTGAGAGACCAGAGCTTTCAACAGCATTTACAAACCTATATTATTCATCTTCCTCTGCTCAGCATAAGAATATTTGGTCCATCCACAACCACTTTTTCCTAGCTTGGCTGCAGCACACACTAGTCTCACACAAAGACTGTTCAATTTATACGAGCTGGCAACTACACGAAAGCCCCACAAAATGCCATGATGTGACCATATCATTCCTCTATCTCCACCACACAGGCACCAGGACAAAACAGAAATTACCTACAGCTCATTTTTATCTCAAATAAAGGCTCTGTATCCTGGGATTCAAAATCCTCAACTGCCCAAACACAGCCAGCATCTAACCACACTGTCCTAACTGAGCAAGACAAACAGAAGAGTGAAATTAATTAGCCAACTTTAAAAGACGGGGGGCAGGCAGGTTCATTTTTAAAGCACTAAATCATCCTTTACAGTAGCTCAGACATTATCATTTGCCTTTCTTTTAAGGCACTGACAGTTTTTCCCCCCTATAAACTACACCTGATACAAGTAAGCTACCCAGCAATAAATAACTTGCTCTGAATTTTCTTTGGAAGAAATCTCTCACTCCTTGGCCTGGGTGCATTTAGAACAACTGAGGGAAAATACTTTTTTATTATTCTGTCTGACTATTCCAGTCAAATTTGAACTCCTCTTCCCAAGCTTGTATCCCAGCACACACTAACTTTACTGACGAGTTTGCAAAACAAGACATAACGAAGAGGTACAATTAACAAATGAACAGAAGAGAACAACAAAGTTGCAGAACTACATGCTCTTGCATTCAAATCTTGGTCACAAGATCCAGTTTACAGAAAGCGTTTACCTTCAGACTGTGATTATCTCAAGTGCTAGTAACATGCTTTGTTTTGAGGAACTTTATGCACAGGTAGGTTTGTGGCTTTAAACATTAACTCAGAAATCACAGAGTACCTATGAGGAAGGGAACAAATGCAAGTACGCAGTAAGCGGACTAAATGGGTTGTAAAATTCAGTAAGAAACAAAATAATGAGCAGGAATAGAAAGAACTGTGAAAGGCCTCATGATAGAAGAAGCCTGAATTCAACACAATGAAAGATAAAGACAACAGGGAGACCTATAGAAAGCGAACACGGAGAGCACAGCATGCCAGGAAACATCACCAATACTTTGAAGAGGAGATGGACATAATAAAAGCCAGAAGGGTAGGCAACAGTAATTAGGTGAGAAGATAAAAGTCTGTGTGAACTTTAACAGCAAGGAAAGGCAAAGATCTTAAAACACCAAGGTTTTATAAGGCCTGTCTACAGGAATTTAGGAAGTTCAGGTGATTCACAGACTACCAGAATAAGAGACCAGGATACTGACAGGGCAATGACACTAACAGTTTAACACAGCTAAAGTGGCTCTGAAGCAAGGATGTCAAAACTGTAATCTACCATTAACATTACTTTAGCAGCAGTCAGATCTCCCTGGAGCAGCTCAGGTGTGCACAAATGACCAGGCTGCAATCTAGACAGATTATCCCAGTGGGGGCAACAGACAGCTGGTCCAACATGCAAACACGAGAGGGCAACCAGGAGGGTAAAAATGTCATCTGATAATGCAAGGAAAGTGAACCACCTGCCTTTCCAGAAAACTTGGGCATCATTTTTATAATTGCTGCAATAAAATCAAGGTGATGTGTTCAGGGCTTCTTACTGTGCTATTTGAGTCCACAGAAAAATACAGCTTGAAATAATTCAGAAAACAAAAAAGTAAACTAAAAACCCCAGTAGCAACATAATTAAATTAGCAGTGGGTATGCACATAATTAACAATTATAATGGTTTTGAGTTGGCTGGTTCTGCTTTTATCCTTTGCTTCTGGTGCTGTACCCACTCCTCTCAGCACAGGCACCAGCAGCTCAGCTACAGCTCAGCAGTACTTAGATGATTATTCAAGCGTTTCACTATATCAAACTGCATACATCAAGGCCATGCACAAACCAGAAGCATTCCAGCTTTTAAAAATGCATATAGTTAAACCAGCAGAAACCGATGTGTAGACGCACGTAAATTATTCAACCCCCAGGTGGTCACTTTAGGTTTGTTCAATAATTTACAACACAAACTAAAGAAATTTAGCCAAGGGGTAATCCAGGTAGACCTGACATTACGACAGGGTATAACCAGAGAGATGAAGCCTATGAAATTTTCCAGTTTCGTTACAACCTGAACCTTTCCCACTGCGGACTGACAGTAATGACCCTGGTAGGTGCTGAAGGCCATGAGTACTGAAATCACCTGGCACCTCTCAGGTGCTGAGAAACATCCTAACAAACCACATCTTACATAAACCAAGAAGTTGCTGTATGCATCCAGACGCTCCCAAAATATATATAGAGTGTATTTCCAACTGCAAAGCATAAAACCTGATGCACTTCAATGCCCCTGCAAAGGCTCTTTACATAGTTGCTGAAAGATTAGATGGTGCAGGATCAAAGCACGAAGGGTGCCAGACTTCTGAGCGGGTGATGCGCCTCCCATCCAGCCGGGAGGTGCAAAACCACCCACCGCGGCAGCAGTGCTGCATTTGAAAGGTTTTTCTTTAAGGCACGCGAGAACGGTCCACGGTTAAAAGGCAACACGAAGGAAAAAGCTGGAGGAGATTCGCTAAACAGGGGCTTTTCCACCTTATTCCACACCGAAACGCTCCAGCAACCGGCGCGCCACCACCCGCGGCCGTTCCCCGCGGCTGCCCGGCGCCCTGCCATTTCGCAGCCGAGTCCCCTCAAGCACCGGGGAAGGGGGATCCGCTGCCGCCGTGGGGACCGTGTCGAGTTAGTCGGGACCTTCCCCGCTGCCTCTCCTCCCCGGTCGTAGCTATTTAGTCGGGGAAGCGGCGAAAATCAGGCGGAGGAAGATACGCACCGGCCGCCGCCAGCGCTGCCGGGCGGCAGAGGGCGAGAGCTGACGGAGCCGGAGGGGAGGCAGAGCGCCGGTCCGGAGAGCTGCGCGGCGCCCGGTGCATCGGAGGGAGGTTGTTCGGGGGGGGGGGGGGGGGGGGGCGGGGGAAGGAACAAGGACGGGAAACTGCAAACTCCGCCAAACCCCCGCCTTGGGCTCCCGGCACGTAGGGAAGAGAAGGAGGAAGGGTGAACAGGGAGAGAACGGTCAGCGGCGGCAGCAGCGCTCTCCCGGGGCTCCCCAGCCGGAGAAGTAGGGGGAGCAGCGCCGCTCTGCCCCGGACCCCAGCGCCGCCCTCCGCACGCCCTGCGGGCAGCCCCAGCACAGGGGGAAAGCGGGCAAGGGGTGGCAGCAAGTCCCGCTAAGGAGCCGCAAGCGCTCGCCACCCCACCGCCACGCAGGTGCGTGAGAGCGCGGACACACAGACGGGGGAGCCGGACAGCCCCCCCAGCCTCCCGCCTGCCCTCCCTGCGGCGACACCGCAGAGACCCGCGGCGCTGGGAAGAGAAGCGCCGCCGCTGCACACCCACTCCGAAGAGGGAGCTCCGGCCCTAGGCTCCCAAAAAGCCGAGTGGGTTGCAGCTACCACCGCCCGGCTGCCGGCTCCTCCAAGCCGGGTCCGAGAGCGGCAGCGGAGGCCCGGGACCCGCCGAGCGCCGCTGCCATCCTCACCTGTGCGCTCCGGCAGGGGGAGCCGCGGGGCGCGGGCGGCGGCGGCGGCTCGCGACTGTGTTGGCTCGCGCCGGAGCCCTCGCTCCCTTCGCCCGCCCGCCCCTCCGCTCGTCAGACCCGGCTCGCGCAACCGCACGCCCCGCCCCCACCGCCATGGAACCGCACGGAGCTCCGCCCCGCCCACCGGCGCGGGAAACCACGCCTACAGGGCAGGCGCCGTCCCCGCCGGCGTTCATTGGCTGGACGGCCCGTCGCTCTCTTCGGCGGTGGCTATAAATTGATCACTCTTGCCAGGGGTCCCTCAGTAGTCCTGATGGGGGCTGAACTGTGGGGTGGTTGGGGAGCGTCTGTTTGCGCAGCATGACCCATTTTTTTTTAGGCTGTGCTCTCTGGGGTTTATTGTTCTGGAAAACCCCAAGGGAGGCTTTGCTGGCCCGGCACTTGGCTACTCGCTGCCACATAGTCAGCTGCAGGAGATCCATCCTGAAGTTGTCTCTCTCTGGTTGCTTCTAGGGTCAAGCCCTTGGCCTGCTGTGTGTGGGTATGTTTCTGTTACATGGAGTAAATTGAGTTCAGCAAAAGATTTCTCATACTGCTGGTCAGTGCCAAACAAATTGGTTGCGTTGGTGCCATGTGTGATGTGCTTGTTCACCAGTGATGAGAAGTCACAGTTGTGAATTTTACCTCTCTTAGAGCTAGTATCAAGAACTGTGTGAATTAAAGAACAGCTTGTTGTTTCACACCAGTTAAATGAGCCCTCTGTCCTTTGTACCCTGCACAAGTATGGCTGTGAGGAGAGCATTCAGTGTGCTGCCCAAGAGGCTGTTAAACGTGTACAGCCCGGGAGGTGTGAAAATGGACTTGCTTTTCTCCGGAGGGTTGTTACTGCTGTCCCGTGTAACCAGTGAAAGGAAGTCAGTGGCAGCTTTCATATGTAGATTCATTATTTAGGGTTGTGATGTTTCTGTTCTGTAAGTAATTCCCTATCTTCAGTGGTTTGTTTCATGTTTTCCAGGAATTTCAAGCATATTTTGGGGTCTGAAAGCTCCCATTAATATCAAATAGCACCTTCAGGTTAGGGTAGGATCCTACCAACCCTGTGAGAGCACTGCTCTTACTGTGTAGTGCTAACTGGTTAGCAGTGTTCAATCCTTTTGACTGACTTGATGGATTCCCCTTTTTTCCTCCCACCTAATTTAAACAAAGTCTACAGTATATATTTTTACTTTCAGTTAAGGCTCTTATGCTACATATACTGGGACAGTTCCCCACTAGAACTTAATAAACTGATCAAAAATCTTTCTAATTATTCTGCCTGAAGAGTGAGATTTAACAAGTCTCCATAGATTTTTTTTTTTTTAAATCAATGCTTAAACACATTACAGTATTTTTGCACATTTAGGTACCTGCACAGTAGCCCTCATTGATTTTGCTGGCTTTCTCAAAGCTTGTAAAGAGGAGCTGGTGGCAACTCAGGCAGAGTGCAAAAGAGAAGCTCTGGAGAAGTTTGCAAGGTCTTGACACCCAGGCTGTTCTGTGATTTTATTCTTTGAGCAGTGAGAATTTATTATGTAAATGTATGCTTCAATCCTCCCTTTTATGAAGAAGTGGGATGAAGTGGATTTTTTTATTGAAAAACAAATTCAGTACAATAATTTTCAAACAAAAATTAGTGCATGTGTATCCTTAAGTGTACACACATGCATTTACAGCAGAACTTTCTGTAGAGATCCCAACAAGCTAAAGACATTAGAGCCACCATTGTTTGCCTGTAATAGATTAGTGTTGTTTAGGGATATGAATTTTTGCATTTCTGTCCCGGAAAAAAAACCCGCTGGAGACATTTTCACATGAAAGTCCTTTTGTCAGGAGCGCTCAGCCTGCTGAAGAAAAGACTCTGTTACAAGATGAGTTTAATGACAGTTATTTCACAAGGACTGTCTGAGCCTTCTGACTTTTTGATCTTTCATGGATTGAGCGTTTGCATTAGGAAGGTTTACCAACTGGAGCTTGACAGTACTCAATTAACTATGACCTTCCCCAAACAATAGAGTAAGTGTAATGTGGTTGTTTCTCAGTTCCTCTGACATCTTCCCCCGAAGTTAGTTTCCTGAGAAGGAAAGCAAAGTTCAAGCCAGGAAAAAAAAAAAAAATCAACATTACCCTCATCTGACTTACTATAGCAATAATCAACTGGCTTTTGGCATATTCTGCTGCTTGGCACGTGGAAAAAGTGTACAGTGAAGGAAAATGCTGCAGCTGCCAGAGGAAAGGAACTGGGGCTGTTTAGCTGACACACTAAAATATCCCTTAATTCTGGTGGGGGTGGCAGCTCCCTTTTAGGCCTGAACAACATATAATGCCAGCAAATTTTAAAATTCTTTCTTCCTGCTGAGTTATTCTTTCGTCCTGCAGCCACTGCTGTTGAACTGGAGTGTCAGCTTGAAACTGGAGAAGATTAAGCACTTCCAAACACTTTGTGTTTAAATGCAACTGTTGAGGTGCTTTAAACCTTGACAATGCTTTAACAACTAAAATGGGCAGGATTTGAGGAAAGAAATTATTTTAGAAGATGGGAAGTTTAAATCCTTAGTGTTCCAACTTTAGTTGCTGAAAAACAAAAAACCCTACCAAAACAAACAAAAAAACACACCAAAGAGCTTGCTTGCTATTCTGTACCAGTGTACCAGCAGGAAAAAAAATGAGGGAGAACTGCATAATGTTATTTTGACAGAGAGGAGATTTCATGCTGGGAAATTTCTGCTAAGGTATTACCTAAATGTCAGAGCAAAGACGAAGTGGCAAAAGACGCTCCAGACCTGCTGTAATTTCATGTGTGCTGTGGTGACTGTTTCTGGCACACCTGAGCTACTGATTTCTATAGGGCTGTGCCGTGCCTGCCATTCATCAGATTTGGAGCTCATCTTATCCAGGCACTTTTCCCAATGCATTCAGAAGCATGACAGCATTGTTGTCCTGGTGTTTCACTGTGCTCATGTTCTGGCTTTCCTAGGCACTAGGAAAGATGAGGAAAAGGTAGAGTTGCTTGGCAGTGGCAGTAAAAGTCTTAATGGTTGCTCTGCTGAAAATTGGCTGTCTCTAAATTGTCTGTGTCTTCTGACTGAAAATTGAGTCCTCTCTCAGAGACAGGATTTATTCCCAGCCTGGAACTAACCTTGTGTTTAGATCAAACACCTTGGGACGCTCAGTGTGTCTACCTCCATTTCACCTCAGTTTTGCTTTTTTCAACTGAAAGGCTTTAATTACCTATTTTTTTTTTCCTTTTCCCTGTATGCTAGCTGGGCACCTCACTTAGTGAAGCTGTATCTCTGCTGTGCCTTTGCTACCTGTATTAACAGTAAAAATAAAGAGGGACACCAAAACACCCGATGTGTATTGGGGAGGGATTGGCAATGGTTGCCCCCCACAACCAGTCTGTCCCTAGGCTGTCTTATGCCATCCCTGCAGCAATGGCTGGTGAAAGGAAAAGCAAACTCGCCTTCCTTCTTAAACCTGGTGTGTTCAGGACTTGTGCATCAGGTGATGATGCAGCACGGGAAAGACTTGAGGTCTTCGCCTGGCACCATGGCAGGGCAGTAGGAGACCAGGCTCATGGGAAAGGGATAAAGGCATGTAGAAAATTACACTAAAATATGATTGTAGATACAAAAAATTGTCACATTTAGGAAATCTTTATTCTGCCTTTTCTCTGACTACGTTATGAAATAATCTTCTGTTACATGTTGTGATGCTGCTGCTCCAGGCAGAGCTGTGTCTCACTCAAAAGTCAGGTGTGATGGTGCCATCTTTTCCAGTAGGTGAATTGTTGATCTACTTTAACAAGATAAAAACTGACATAAGAGAGGGCAAATAATCTGTCCAAGAAGTCTATTAAGGGGGTAGGAACAGAGCTCGATCTCCAAACTCAGGCTTCTCTACCTGCGCCCCCACATCGCCTTCATTTTGCTCACTGCGGAGGTTCTGTCTGAGCCGCAAATACCTCTGCCATATGCTCAGAGGTGATGAACATTTACATTTATTCATTGCCTTCTGAAGGCAGAGGCTTTTAAACACATTCCTACTACTACATAAACATAAACCTGGAAACCGTGAAGTTCATGTTGTGCCAATATTGCTGACGGTAACTGAGGTCCAATGCCTGGGTAAAGAACAGTCAGATGCAGTTACTGTTGAAGAGATAGTCCAAGCAAAAGGAAATCACATTCAGAATTAAGGAGTTTGATTGCCAGCTCGTTTTCCACATGCCTGCTCTGTGGTACACTCTCTACTAATTTTAGAAGACTGAAAAATTTTCAGGAAAATTTCAAGAACTAAACTTTATGCATCGGACTTCATCATGGTAAGAAAAACACACTAAGAAGTTGTCTCCTTTCACTTACCTTGGAGTAACTTGGTGGCTGGTACACCAGCAGCAGAATCAGGCCCTCAGTGAGTACAGGATTCTGAAGGTACTCTGCTGAAGGTCTGTTTTACTCTTTCCTAACAAAACTAAATATAGGTCCAGACAGCACGGGGAAAGAATCCAAGTCAACTTTCACAGGCGAAAAAAAAGGTATTTTAGAAGAGTTTGTCAAAATCCAGTACATTGTCTCATTGGTAGATGAAGCTTTGGGGGACACTGTGGCTCCTGTGTCAGTCTTAATTATTTTTGTGCAGAATTGTTACAAACTGTAAATATTTTCTAGGTCCATTCACTGAAAATGCCCAAATACCTACTGGAACAATGCACAGTTAAGGCTCTAGCGTATTTTCCAAAGATGTGGAGCTTTGTAAAACCTGAGCTAAAATCTGCAAAACCAATGCAAATCTAAACTTCTGACTGCCAAGAAACACAGACTAAAACTTTATACTCCAGACTTCTGGCACAGGTTCCGCTGCCAAAGAGTGGGCTGGCTGGACGTTAGTCTTTGCGTCATTTTCTTCGTCTCACCTCTCTTTTTGTCTAGCCCAGCTGGGCTCTTCATCACTAGTCCTCCTTCCCACAGAAAGGCAGAGTTGTGCATGGTTCAGTCCACTTTGTTAGGATCAGATGTTAAAGAGTCAAAACCAGGCACTATACTATTGGCTAAAATCCAGTTCTGGGGCAATAAGCCCCCTCCTACTCTTGCCCCATCACCCAGGAGATGTCTGATCATTGGGTGTCTCTTTCTTTCACTGAAGGGCAGATCCGGACACCTTGTGCAGACCAAACTGGAATCAAGGGATTGCTGCCACATCCCTTCACTTTTTGTTGTATTTCTGGTGGCAGTCAGTAGCTGCAGCAAGAACTCTGCAGGTGGAGGAGGGAGGGACAAGTTTCCTGTGCTTTCTTGCACCATCCTGACCTCTTTCTTTGTAAAGAGCACAAGGTGAAGGATGAACTTGGTGCACGTTTTCTGCCACTAAACACAGCATGGGACAGGCGTTGAAAATTCCTTCTTAGGGGGTTGGTAGCGGCATGTTAATAGATGGAGTTGTTTACAAGGATGGAGCAGGCTGCCTCTCCATTAATAGCACTAGCTCTGTGACCTTCTGCGTTCATTCTTGGCGACTTAATTCCCATCCAAGACTGTATATGTGGAACCCTAAAGCTTGAGACAATGGCTGGGTGAGAATTTGCACTATCTGCAGTCATGGGCTGTGGCCTACCAACACTTGATTCAGCATTGCCTCAATGGCCAAAGAGGCATAACCCCCGTTCTTGTGCTTTTCCTGTGCCACTCTCCTGTCTTTCCTGACTGCTTTGCCTTCATAATCCTGTACTGAAATTGTGAAGAACAACCAGAAATTGTTAAACTTGTTTTCACTGGGAAGAGACAAATTCATGAGCACCTTGGCAAAGCATGACCCTGCAATGTGCATCCTTCTAATCACATCCAGCCCCATCACATCCAATGTGGGTAAAATGTCCAAATCTTAGGTGCATCCCTAAAAACTGGTAAGGGGTTATTGGTCTCCCCATCAACACGCCCTTTCTAAACTTTACCCTGAGAAGTGTATTCACTGTGTGTGTCATTCCACACCACAGCAAGGTCATGGACAAGTGGGCACAAATCCATTCCATGGAGGGATGAGAGCTGTCCTTTGAACCCAAGATATGTGCAAAAGTGATTCTGTCAGCAGCTGATTTGGGGCAAGGGGAGAAGAGAGAAGGAATGACATGTTTAGACTTCGTTGCTTGAATTACTCTAGTACATGTCATTAACCTTAACTTGTATCCCTCCAAGACACGGCAAGTGTCAAGGCAATCCCTGTGAGCGTGTGGACTCTGCAGCACTGAAAATAATTATCAAAGCCACTCCCCATTTAAGATAGCAGAACTGCTGTTCTGCTGTAATGAGCAGATCTCACGCTTTGCCTTATAGCGGCAGGGATCCAGGCTGTATTAAGTCATCCTGACTGGCCCTAAAGGCTTTAGTGACGTTTCATTTAAACGTTCTCTTTCTGCCAATTTAGAATCCCATCTCCTCCCTACAGAGCAAACCTGTAGTTATCCAAGGAGTAGTGGGAGAATGGTAAGATGGCAATGAAAACATAGATAGGACAGGAGCATTCTTCATGGCATTTGTAAATAATGAGCATGATTTCTCACATCTTAGGACTTTTTAGACCAAGGTTTTAGGAAAAAGAGTAATGAACCTCAATCAGACAGGAGCCCTACCTGTATATTTGGAATAATGTGTAAGCAGCAACAACTTGGCACTGCTGCAGCTCCAACAGACAACAAAAATGACAGTAACAACATAAGAGCTTTGGGACTATCAGACAGTGCCATCCCCCAGGAAGGACACTAAGGACATACATTTTAAAATGAAACAGTGTATTTGTTTCTTCACAGATTCAAAAGGAGCTTTAGATTCCCATCTGCTCATGCAAACTAGGTGTTCAGCCTCCTCTCAATTGCATGCAGATTACTCTTTTGACACACAAAGGGAAACCAGCAGTTTAAGAGCAGTATGTTGATATTGTATTTTATTCCCCAAAAATACTTTTCAGAATGACAGCTCCCACTGTGATCCCACCTGCTGTGCAACCATGTGGGCAAATACTAATTCCACCCACCAAACGCGCAGGTAATGAGAGTGAATGGGATGGGGGTCAGGAGCAGACACCAATCAAAGCCGTTAAGTATCGCTGGCAGCTGGAGCACACTGAGCAATTAATAAACTCTTTCTGAACTTTGTAACATGTCAGCCATGACAGATTTGATAACTACACTGGCTGTATCCCTAGTGTATCACATGCATGCGTACTGTTACTGCTACTCTTATCCTGAAAGGAGCAGAGCTGTAACAAATTACAAGGCTGAAACATACAGAGTCTTTTGGGTTTTGGGGTGATTACACCTTATACTTAGGTGACAGAGTTGTGCCACCTGTACTAATGTGTTCAAAGTCAGGCCTTAGGACAACTCATCTCAAGATGAGTGTGTTTATGGATAATTAAACCCTAAAACCATCAAGGGCTGGGTTTTGTCCCTGACCACCAGTGGGGAAAACTTAAAGTGGAGAGCATCACATTGGATGAAGAGCATCATGTTGGGCACCACGGAAGTGGGCTTGTGTGGAAGGCTTTCCTCCCCATCTCTCCCATGCTGCAGGTTGCATTACAGCCCACAGCCCTCTTCGTCCCCCTGCACTGAGGTGACGTTGCCAGCTGCAGAAGGGGGAGCCCAGGGCTGGCTTTGCTCCCCAGAGACCACATTTGAGAGGGTAAGTGGTTCTCAGAGGGGAAAACTTCCCACCTTTTTCTTTGCAGAGCGTGGCTGTAGCCTGGCTCTCAGCCTTCCTCTCACTCTCGTCCCGTTTCATCAGAACCTGTTTATATTTTTAAATCACAGTAATACCATATCTGCTGCTAATTGCAGCCCAACAATACTAAGTCGGAGTGCAAACAAGGCCATCATCCAAGTATTGTTTGGCATAACCAGAATGCTGGGGTTGTGAACATTTGCATAATGTTTAATTATTTAGTCAGAACATAAAATTTGTCTCCCTCTCAAAATGTTTTTATGAAATGTCTCAATAATTAAACACCACTATGTTTATTAACAGCAGGGAAGATTCATGAAATGTATTAGTCAGAAACAAGCAAGTAACTACATCTCGCTACAGTAATCAAAATATGCCAGTCCAAAGTATGTCCCCAAGCATGGCAAGCTCCTATGTGCAACCAAGCAGAAGACTATTAAAAGAATAACAGTTCAGCAGCTGTACCTTGGAGGGGTCAGGGAGCCAGAATTCAATGGCTTAATTCACTCATTAATCAATATATATTATTTTGAGAAGACTGATTCAATTATATTGAGTCAGCTGAAGTGAGCCCTGTGTCTATGAAAGGTAAAATTTGGCATCAGCTGAAGGCCTGTACGTGGTGCCACAGCCTGGGGAAGGCATCTGCAGGCTCCTGCTCCCCCACGCTGCCTGTTGGACCCACGCACTGGGTGACAGGCCCACGTTTGCACCCCTTGTGTGGGACCTGGGAGCAGGCAGGGGTTCTTCAAGGGGTTTTTCTAGGTTATTGCCCAACAGGCTGAAAAAAAAGTCAAACAGGATCTAGGAAAGTAGGCAGAAGCATGTAGTAAAAACATCTGCCTTGACAACATAGGAAAGGGGTTCATTCTACAGTGTTTCTACCATTGCTTGCTGATAGGGCAGAGGGGTGTGTAAATAGAAAAATTCCCCTAAAATGAATGGTCAGAGTCTGGGCTGAAGTTGCTGAATGTGTTGGGAATGTCCCCAGCACCAGGCAAGACCTGGAGGTTCTTTTAAGCAAGTAAAGCTGACAGGCTGCAGAGGAAGAGATGGACACTGGCTGTCACACACCGCAATCCAGTTTGATCAAAATAGTTTCTGTGCCCAAGTGTGAAAGCTGCAAATTATACTAAATTGTTTGAAGGGAAGGCAGAATTCAGGACCAGAAATTGTTTCTTGTTAAAGGAGTAATCACCCACTAAATTAGGAGGAAGAATGTCTCATGTCCTGGGAACAAGCATTTGCCTCTAAAATAAAATATTTTAATAATTTGAACTTATTAGCTTACATATTAGAGAAGCATAAAATTTGAGAGTTATTTTATTTAGGGAAGATGGAGATTTTTTATTCTGGCTTTTAAATTCAACTTTATACTTCAGCTGTATTTCAATAACATTACACGAGAAATTAAGCTTGTGTCCTTCTGCCCTCTCGAAAACTCATCTGTTACGTGCTAACAGGGATTCCAAATTACTCAAGCCAATTTCTGAGACATGCATATAGTTAAGAGACTCCCTTTTTGCCCATCAGTTACATAAAAGCAGCCAAGGAAACCACCTCTTTTCCTCCCATATCCTTGGTGTAACATCTAAGGCTCAGGCTGAGTGTTACTGTTTTGCAGGACTGTGCTGGGGGTCGTGTCAAACAGGAGCTGGTGAGGATACGGATTAATTTGGTGGGTAGATTTGAGGAGCTGTTTGTGCAATGCGGTAAGGCAAATGGGGAAACCAGCACGAGTCTACCTGTTGAAATAACCACCCTCTGTTTTCCCCACATGAATATGTCACCCCATATAAACAGGCCCTGACAGCAGACACTGCTGTTTTCCTAACCCAAAGCAAAACCCTCCTTCTTGTCCTGCTTTTTGAGAAGTAGGTCACAGTAAAATCTGCCTCCCCCAATGACCTGTCCACGATCACAAAGATAAATGATATCCTCCCGTTAATGGGGGAAATTGTGGTGTGAAAAGGCAATTCAAAAGCTCAGTGTTTCTCTGGAGAGCAGCTGACAGCATGATCCACCATCGCCTTGCGACCTGCTGCCCCAGGCTGCTTGTGCCCTGCCCTCTGCTGGTGAACTGAACTCAGTGGCTGGATCGGATGCTGAAGAAATGCAGCCACCCTTTGATGGCAGGCAGCCCATTGCAGGCTGGGAAACAAACTGAAAATCACCAAAGACGAGGAGGAGGCAGCAAAGAACAGTACAGGTAAGATATGCACCTGTTGGAGAGGGTCCAGAGGAGGCCACAAAAATTGGAACATCTCTCCTGTGAGGACAGGCTGAGAGAGTTGGGGTTGTTCAGCCTGGAGAAGGCTCTGGGGAGACTTAATTGCGGCCTTTCAGTACTTAAAAGGGGCGTGTAAGAAAGATAGAGGCAGACTTTTTAGCAGGGCCTATTGTGACAGGACAAGGCGTAATGGTTTCCAACTAAAGAAGGGGAGGTTCAGGTTAGATATGAGAAAGAAATCGTTTACACTGAGGGTGGTGAAACATTGGCCCAGGTTGCCCAGAGAGGTGGTAGTTGCCCCATCCCTGGAGACATTCCAGGCCAGGCTGGACATGGCTCTGAGCAACCTGATCTAGTTGAAGATGTCCCTGGTCATTGCAGGGGGTTGGACTGGATGACCTTTGAAAGTCCCTTCCAACCCAAAAAAACCCAACCAAACAAAGAAAATACCAACCCGCTACCACCGAAAGGCAGTAAGAATTCCCTGCTGAGTGGTAAAGGTTGGCTCTGTTATCTCTAGCTCCAAGTTCTTTTTTTCTGCATTGCTTTTCTTCCTTCTGAGGTTGTAACACCACTGTATGCACACTGTGCCCACCAAATTTGATAACACGTTGTCCAGGTGGGGTTCATGTATGGTTTGCAGCATGCGGTTTGCAGTGTGCTGGCAAGGCCTTGCCTCAGTTGACTCTTGTGTTTCCCATCATGTGAACTGGATTTACTGCACTGTTGAACCACGACGTAGCTCCAGGGCTTGAAAGAGTGTAGGGGTGAGCTTTGAAATGCCACGAGGCCAGGGATTGGGGAGTGACTTGCACCACAGCTCCTCATATTTGGGAGTCTTTGTTTTTTGTGGTTCAAAATAAAGTCATGAACCAAACAAAAGGCTTTAGTAAGCAAAAAGCAATGCCTTGTGCTCACTCGAGAGGAGCGCTGCAGGAAGAGGCAAAGGAGTTAAAAGAAGTCAACCTTTGTGTAAAGGAGTGGCCAGATGGGGAGATGATGTCTGTTTTGCCCGGACAGGCTCAGGGCCTTATTCTTGTGCCTTGTCTGCAGGCAACCTGTCCATCAAAATTATCTCCTGTGCTGAGTGCAGAGAGGATGAGCCGATGGCTTTTTAAGGAGTCTCTGTTATTTCTGCTGAGAAAGGTGGCTTTTATTTTCCTGAAGGGTTATTAAGTGAATTCTCATCATACTTCTGGGTGTTTTCCTCTGGCCTTTCCAGATGGTTCTCCTTGGTTCTTTGATGTAAGCAACACTTTGGAGGGGTTTACTGATGGTCTTATTAAATTCAGGGGTTGGGAAGGAATAAAAATAACATGGAAACAGGATTTCCTTGGGAGACATGATCACCAGAGCATGGTACGGGGCAAACTTGACTCTGCAGTTCAGCAGCTTCGAGATTCTGCAACGGTGTTGAAATCTTTGCAGCACCTTGGGCTGTCACTTGCACAAACAGTCCCAGGACTGGAGCCCAGAGACAAGTAAACACCGTTGCCTCACCTCAACAAAGTCTGACACCAGCTGCTTGTTGAGGAGGGCAGCATGGGTGGTGGTTGGTGGTAGGAGGGTCTGGCCAGGTTCCTCTGCCTCCTCGCCATCTCTGATGGGGCCATGTTTTCCACTGTCTGGCCTAAGAGCGGCACGAGTGGCCTCCTGGAGCTGCTGGCATGGATGACAAGTGACAGCGTGGAAGCTACGTGCTGGTAATCATTGCAGGACCTGTTGGTGTGAAGTGCCTTTTCCAGTAGACAGTGAACAGACATTTATTTCTTTTTATTTTCTTTTTAATTAAAATATTTTTCAGGCAGAGCTGACTTTCAAAGGCAGGGTAATAAATGACATCTCAATTCTAAACTTTGGAAATCAAACCATATTTGGGAAAAAATGGGGACTACTTGCTACAGGGAGTTAAGAGGTTCTCAGACAACATGGTGCCTGGCTCAGCATCCTTGAATAAGCTTCAGTGGATTTAGGAACATGCAACATCTACCATTTCCTATGCAAATAAGTAAATAAAGCAAAAAAGAAATCAACAATAGAAGTATTTAAAGTGAAGGTGTGTGAAAGGGAAGGAGGCGGGGGGAGGAAGGAGGAAAGAAAGGAGGGAAGGATGGAGGGAGGGAAGGAGGGAGGGAGGGAGGGAAGGAGGGAAGGAGGGAAGGAAGGAAGGAAGGAAGGAAGGAAGGAAGGAAGGAAGGGAAGAAGGAGGGAAGGGAGAATGGTCCTCCATCACTTTGCTTCAAGAAAAGCTTATGCAGGCTTAGCTGTATTCCTAACAGTTCCTAAGACAGCAATTTGGGATCCCAGAGGTGGAGATAGTCCAACATTTTCCAGACTGACCTCCATTTAAACTGCCTTAGGTGAGCTAGAGATGTTTTCTTCTGGGAATGCAGCCAGTGTACATAGAGAATTAGAATTTGTGGGTGAAGCAAAGGCACTGCAAGATATTGAAACAAAGATGTTCTGAACAGACTATGTAAATACGTGTCACATCAGTCTCCGGCTACTTTGGTGCAGAGAATTATCTGGGAGTAATAATCCATAAAAATCTTCACATGGTATTTATTTTGTAAAGTCAGAGAATAACAGATCCCATGCTCTAAAAATGCAGTGTTTCCTGTTGCTTGTTGAGCGGCTTGGTGAACATCAGGAATATGTGAGCCTGAGACCTGTGCTCACTTGGAACCAAAACGCCTTCTCCTACCAGAGTTAATCCCCTGCAGCCACTCTGTGCTGGATCACAGAGAGTGACATTCCCTGCGCCCAGGGTTTTATGAGACATGCAGCACTGCCCAGTGTTCACAAATGGCTTTTTCTTTTTTGGACTCTATAACAGTACAAAAGTAATCTTCTAACCACAAACACAAAATCCTGTAATTAAACCTTTGTTACCCGCAGCAGAGCGCTCGTCGTGTATACAAAGCAAACATTTTGGCAAGTTTATTATGCTCCTCGAGACTGAGAGGGAATTAATGGCGTTGCAAAATTACAGCAAACTGCTTGCTATGCCGCTGCTGGATATTTTCACTGGCAACAAGATTTTATATTCCTCTTCATCTTGAAAAAAATGCAATAGATTTAGTAAACGTTTTTACTGTCAAAAGCAACACAGTGCACAACACCATATCAAAGTAAAGGCCAGAGGGATATTTTGGCCTTAAAAATTGATTGCACTTTGCTGTGCATTAGAAAACATGTAACTATCATTTTTTACTTAAAAATACTAAACATTAGGAGGTAGCTAATTAGGATAAGCCAACTAACAAACTGCATAAGTCATCAAACCTAGAATTTTTGTGCTGAAAGAGGCCTGATAGACACTTTCATTTGCATTGTGTGCAGTCCTTCACCGCTGGGAAGGACAACTGCCTGCAGACTGTCACCTTGCTTGTCACAAGGGAAGCCAAAGATCTAACATGCAGCACTTGTGGGAGAAACTCTTCTATTTTTCAAGTCCATTTTGTTGTTCTTTGACTGCAGTTCCAGCTGTGTTAGTTTATGTGCATGAATCACGAACAAAGGGTGAATTTTTACATTGTATTTCAGTGCTAGATGTTATGCACCCACAACATATATTGCAGCTGCCTGAGCGAAATGGATCAGCCTGAGTCAGTCATATCGCTTCTCAGCTGGAAAAGCACAATGATGTCCTTAGGAAAGCTGATGAGATCTGAAAGGCTGATGGCACCAAGTGTGAAACATAAATCAGTTCATACAGAGAAGAAAAATGTATTTCTGTTTGCATCTTTCCATTGCCACAAATGAGCCATTTGACCAAAGAAGAATACACAGGCTCTAAAACTATCTTTTGCCTACCAGCTGACAGGACAGCTACAGCAAGACCAACTTGCTTGGCCTTTTGACTTAGAATGAAGAAATCTGGGTACAGAACGACACCATGAGAAAACAAAAATTCCCCCTAGTCAGTCAGATCAGAGGTTTAGGTGGCCAAACGTCTTCTCTTGCACAAAGGCAACGGCCATTGGCAGGGATAGGAGTATATGAAAAAGATAAGCCTACCACTCACACCTCCTCCCAAAGCCTTTCCCAATCCCCCAGGCCAAGGCCCTGGCTTTTCTGTTGAGCAGCACTTGCTGGATTTTTGTCTTCCACAGCTTTGTCTAGCTGCTTTTTGAAGTCAGCTAAACCTTTGGTGTGGACAGCCTCCTGTGGCAATCAGTTCCAGTGTAATTATGCATTGCATGAAAACTAGTGCATCATGTTTCTGCTTCTCCGAAGTGTGTTTTGAGATTCCTCCATAATTATGGCACAATTGGTCAAGGTCCTGAGTTCATTTCATGTAGGCTTGAGCAGCCTGCAGGGTTGCAGTCCCATTTCCTTGGAGGCTGGGTGCAGGTTGCTGATGGGTTCACAGGGTTCCACAAAGCCATCTGCCACAGCTCAGAGCAGTCATTCACACCCACTTGGTGCTAAAAACTGAGTGTGAGTTGAGCCAGGGGAAACCCTAAGGCAGAAATACCTGGACCACATTGCAATCAATGGCAAAATGCAGGCTGATGTCCATGCCACACCTGCCTTGGCACGCTCCCAAATTCAGATCCCAAATAGCGCATGAGGAGCAGGGCTGCGCTCCATGAAGAGTTGATTCCCCTCACCTCCTCCCCTTGACAAATCTGCAAGGTAATGGGGGGACAAAAGGCTTCTCCCTGAGATTGTGCAGGTCTTGCTATGATACCTTTGCCTTTCTCTCCATTGTTCCTGAGCATGCCTCTATGAAAACAGGAGACAGCCCAAGAGATCTGTACACTTCTCCACAGGTCACACTCCAGGAACTCAGTCATGATTCAACAGAATTCTAATGATTTTAAAAAGGGAAAGAACTGTAAGGAGACAGACCATACCTTTAGCTATATTTCCTCAAAACTCTGTGCTCTTTGCATGGAGTGGCAATAATTAGAAAATACAAATTTAGTCTTTTTTATATATTATATTCCTTTAATACAGAAACTACCTTTTTTTTTTTTCCAAGATTGCTACAAAAGGTAATAGCAAATCTTAAAATTACACTTTATGCTAATGAGTTATTTATTACAGAAAGGGTGTTTAGGAGAGAGAGGGAGTTAAGACATTTTTATTGTACCTGAAAAATGTAGCTATTTCTACTGTAGAACTGAGAATATTATTTGAATACCCCCCCCAAAAATCACTTGAGATTAAGGACTGTTCATGCTTGCTCATGGGGAAGCAACTGGAAAGCTCTTTGCACAACCGACCTTAGGGCAACAGAGCCTAAGGTTGTGTGTCCTGTAATTAAGTCTTTATTTCTCTCGTGAATCTGTTGAACAGAGAGCTGCCTTGCCACTCTCATTTCAGCAGGTATGTCCACACTGCTTTTTGTGACCTGCATAAAAGAGAAAATCCCAGGCCATTTGACAGAAACTCATTTGAGTCAGGACCAATGACAGCTACTGTGATGGACTGGAGCACGTCTGTCCAGCTGCTGCATCACACCTGTCCAGCAGCTGCATCACATCTGTCCAGTGGCTGCATCAGGCCTTCAGCAGCAATGCAGGCTGACTGGCTTTATCCAACGGCTTTGACAATAAAACTTGGTTTTCCTCCTCCTATTTTTGACAACGAAAGACAACCTGTCTGAAAACCGTTATGAATGTCTTGGATGTTCACATATTCCAATACCCTCTTTCTTTATTCATTACAAAATGTAATTGTCATTGCCAAGTTTCCTCCCTATTGCCTTAGAAAAGGCCAGATTTTGAAACTGCAAATGCAGGTGTTAAGAAATCCTAGGTTTCCTTAAGTTGCCCTACATTTTTCCAAAAAGACTGTTAACGTGTCAAGAAAAAAAAATCACAAATGTATACTTAAATAAATCTAGGGAGTGCAGTGCTGAGGTAATACTTCACATGTACATCCGTACACAAAGCAAAATGCTTGCCTTAGCTTGCATTTAGTTTCAAAGAAATTCCCTAATGGGGTTTGTCATTTGCTTCTTTAGCTCACGGGGAGGTCTCGAAATATATTCAGAGTGATTCTGGTCAATCAGCAGCAATGATTTCTCTTGTCAGTCTCATTAAACAGGTGAAGGTGAAGACCCTGGGAGACTCCATAAGTGGGAGTTCCAAACCGGTGGGGGAGACTCAGGCCGATGAGCATGCGAATTTTATATGAAGGTAGTAAAGTACAGAAATGCAACACAGTACTATTTTTTAATAAGATTAACTAAGATAATGTAGGGGGTGATATGTGAAGCTGATACAGCAATGAAGTTCGCAGTTTTTACCAGCATTTCAGTTTGGACTGTGGCTCAAGGCTTTTCCATTCTTATTTTTCAAGTAAATTCATAATTTCTACTGTTCTATGCTCCTAATTGAGAATGATGATTTCACACAAGGGAAAACGAGTTGCAACCAGATAAATTCAGATAGGAAAGTAACTGTGAATGCACTGATGGTCTTCCAACTGCAGTTCAGTTTCCTTACTTTTCACCTGCTTGCAAACATTGTGCAACCAAGGTAGCTCACAGAAGGAGCTGAGGAATTTTTATTCGTGATCATGCATAAAAGTGCGTATTTGTGCCTCATGAAATGTAACCTAAGCCCAGAAACTGTATCACTTGGCTTGGCAAACACGCAGCTCAAGCAACACATTTTAAAGTAGTACTCACTAACAGCTATTAATTAATACCTCAGTGGTCCAAACAGATTTGATAGAAAGAATGTCAGGTGATTCCAGTGAAACACATCAACGGAATCAGAATGTTAGTGCACAATTTATAAATGTAAACAGAGAAAACCATAACAAATAGAAGTTGCCAGCAACAACAGAAGCTCAGCAAAGTTTAGCAAAGATCCTGTTTTGATGCAAATGTCATTAAAAGCAGAAAACGCTGGAAATACATAAGGAAAAAGTTTTATTCTCCAAAGTGTAAGTATATCCTTACCATAATTTAAGTAATCCATTGCTATTGGAATCCTGATTGCTACAAAGTTGAAGGTAAACTTTTTGACTGCACCTATTGCACACTTTCTCCACAGCTGTATAATAAAACCCTTCTTGTGTATCAAGAGATTCTTCACGGTGATTAGCTGGTCCGTAGAAGTTCAGTTAAGTAGCTGATGTAATTATGAAAGATGCTATTCATCTGCACCCTTTTATTTTACAATCCGTGGCATATCACTCCAAGCTTGTGATTTCTTTTTGGCCAGTTCAAACCATGATGGCTGATCCACAGCAGCATTACTGGCTTTCTTAAAGTGGCTTATTTCTTCTTTATCCACCAGTGCTGGTGACGGAGCTACTGTGAATAAAACACATGGACATTTCTTGTTCATGAGCTGTGCACCTACACACCCTGGCTCTTTCATTAACAACTTCTCATGCCTTGCCTTACAGTAGAAAATCTTTACATTTCACATGGAAGCTTCTTCTGCAACATATTATTGAGACAATAACCATACCGTGCCCAAAAGAATATGCTGTTTTTCATCAATATCTTTTGGTCCCTAAACTTACCAAAACCAACAGCATGACCTGGATTCCTTGCTATGCCCTGTGTTTAACACTCAGGCCAAATAAGAGAGAGTCTTTTCATTAGCAAGAACATTAATTTGCAAATTCCTCCTTCACCCAGCCCCCAGCTCACAGGAATTTTATTACCTTCCAAACTTCTGCCCTCCTTTCAAATTGGAATTTACCAAATAGATTTAAAGTTATTGTGGAAAGACTGATGGGCAGACAGTTTGTGATCATACCATTTCAGCTTGCTGAGGAAACCACATTAAAATTGAACACTATTGAAAATAATTTTCCATGCATTTTACATTTCACACCAGGATAGTGCATTTGGAACCCTGTCCTGTGAAACAGTGCAGTGCTCTCAATTAATTTATTTCAACAAGAGTTTTGACTATTGTGCAATCAAAGTGGTAAAAGGAAGATGCCACCAAACAAAACCCCAGATGCGAGTGCTGAGAAAAGAGTTTGCCCCTGCTCATGTGAGGCTGGGAAAGAGATTAGGATCCAACCTCTATGCCTTTTGCATCAAACTCAAGCAAGATTTCTTCTGACAAGGTTGTGAGATAGCAGCCTACATTTTAAGCATTTTGTTTCCTACCAGGAACATAATGTGACAGTGAATTTGTTCTCAGCAGCGGCTCCTTCACTTCAAACTTTGTCTCTTTCCTCTGTTCTTCAGGAGGGGTTTTAGGTGCCAAGTGTGAAGGTTTGCTCCATTGCTGTTTCACAGACCCCTAGACACAGAGATGGATAAAATCCAAGTAAAGCAGAGAGAATGACACCAGTTAGGAAGAGCACAAGCAAAGGGAGTGGATGTGGTGCCTGTCACAGTCTGAAGCCCAGTGCGCTTGTCTCATATTGGTCCAACATCTCTCACTTGAGCTGATACCTGTACAGAAAGCTCCAGTGATTTCACAGTAGCATTCACAATACTCAACTTTACAAATTAAAACTATCTCTCTGTATCTCATATTCATAATGGTATCTATGAGTAGGTTATTATAGTCTTCAACGCAAAATGTATTCCAAACCCTTTGCACACTTCTACAAACATATATAGGATTTGGAGACAGCCTTGTTCTCTCATGTTTTCCTTCCACCTCCCACATTTTGTGGATTAGTGCACTGTATTTTTGGAGGGTTGACAGTATAATGGATTTTCCGTAAAAAAAGAAATCGAACACATCCTCCCATGGATTTTCCTGCCAGTATCACAAACTAGCCTGAAGTGATGGTGCCTGGTGCCATGTGGGAGAAGGAGAAAGGGGGAGTAGTACAGTGGCACCAAGCCTCATGCACGGCAGTCAGGAGCATCTTGGCATGTTTCTCCGTTAGCTGATATAGGGAAATAAAATGCATGGCACGAATTTTAGGGAACATTGCCAGCTAAAATCTGGAGTTTCCTATTCTGACACAGACTGTAGTTTGGGATCATTGAAACCCTTGGTGTTTTAAGTGGTATGACAATGTTGAACATTATTGCAGTTCATAATCTTGCCTAGACATTTTATTAGGTGTTACTTCTTGTTAATGTAACCACTGCTATTTTTCACCGTCTAGAGATCTCTTATTCCAGGATATAATACAGCTATCTGGGTGTCTAAAAGTACCATGTCTGAAGCAAGAAAGTAGGCCATTTGCACTGGGAATGCTATGCTGGTATAGGACACAAACGCTCCTGCATCAGTGCCGGGTTCTTACTGTGCACCAGGCGACACAGGCAGCACTCACAGACTGCTGCTTCCCTGAGCCAGCCCAGTACCAGGGAAGCCTTGTCAGTATTCTGGATTAATGCCAAGCACTTCTGTGAGCACAGCTTTATCATGTGAGAAGATCACTTGCTACAGGTTTCACCCTCTTTTGCATGGAATCCTTGGAGAGGCAGCGTCAGCGCATATTCCACGGCACCACATGGGCGTCCGAGTTATCCATATACAGAGAACCAGAAATTATATCTTGGCACTGTCTGCAAGTGCAAAAGTTATTTTTATACTGTTTCACTTCTCAAGGCTCTAAAAATTGTTACCTAGGAGCTTCTGGGACCAAGCTGTTCATTCAGTGTTAAATCAGTCAGGAGGTATAGGAGGTTCAATGAAATGCTGTGCTTGGAAGGATAGTTAGAGAAAATGTATTTCCTCTGTATTGAGAGAGATCTGAGATGGTAGAGTTTAGCACCTTGTTTGGGGTATTGTAGCATGCAATGCACACATTAGATCTGGTAAGTATATATTGGGCACCCAAAAAATTGTACACACCTCACATAGTTCCAGAACTTCTGAGAGATATAAAATTACTTATCTGAGCAATGAGGGGACTCTGAATCTGTAACACATTTCTGAGAGCAGTGTCTTTGTTACTTACAATTATACTCATTAAGTATCTGTAATCACTATGGCATGACTGATAATATAACAGTAGATTCAAAGAATACTAGAGGAAGGTGACACAAAAGCATCACGAATTTGTACTGTAAGTACCTCTGCTCGTTCCTTCTCTTTATTCTGTTTCTCTATGTCTGACTTCACATCTGGAGCCACAGGTCTTTCTCTGTTGAGTTCCTGCTCCTGCTGCATGCCCCTCTGCTTTTGCCTCGCGATGGAAACCCAGGCTGGCTCTGTGGGGCTGTCGGGATCTCTTCCAGGGTCTCCAGCAGCCACGGGGGAAGGCATGCTTCTCTCTGTTGGCAGGTGATTTATGTACATGGTTATTTGAAAGAGAGATGCCATTAGCTCGCGCTTGCTCAAGATGCAGATTGGTCCCAGGACATGTGGCCAGCTTGGGTAAATAGGAATTCTGTTTAGTTTGGTCTCCAGGGAGCAATATTCCTGTGCTCACTGTTTCAACTTACCGTTTTACTGGTGAAAAACACTTTGCATCTTTGTTCAGCTACAGTCGCAATGTCACTGCTCTCACACGAAGGAGATGCAGAAACCCATTTCCCAAAGTCTCCCCCTTCTACTTCCTCCTCCCATCTGCTCCGTGGCCTCTCGGAGACAAGCAGCAGCTGGTTCAAAGCTGGACATAGCTGGACTGCAGTGCTGCAAAGGCAACCCGCTCCCCGCTGCCTCTGCCCTCACCCCCGGCACTTCCCATGCCCCTGCTGTGGCAGCCAGAGCCTTCGCCTGGTCCCTGCCCTCCTTCCCCCCTGTTGGGAGCAGCCTCCCTCGCACGGCCCCGTGATGCCTGTGGGTCCTGTGGGTGACTGAGCATGAGTTTGTGGCGTTTGAAAATACAGAAATGCTGCTAAAACCACAGGGTTAAGTCACGGTCTTTTCATGTGAGTTTTACTGTAACTTATCCCTGCTGATGGTGACCGTGCTCTCTATTGGGGCCAGCCACTCTCATAGTGCTCTACTAGAACTGAGATTTCAGCGAGACAGGAAAATAAAAGCACTTCTAGTGTAAAGGGTCAAAAGTTCTGCCCCGTTGTCCTCACAACTGCTACCCAGGAACAAGAGGTACACAGAGGTACGGGGAAGTGAAATACCCTCTATGCAAGTATTCTGTGAAGGAAAATCCTGCCTGTATGGTGAGCAGGACTATGTCAAGAGAAGAGACTCAGCTCCTCTGTTGGCTCCAGCCCTCAGGTTCTCCACTTCTTCATTGGCTCAGAGTGCACTCAAAATTCAGTTTTCCAACTGTGTGGTTTAAAAGACGAACAAGAACAGCACTAACACCCTTAGAACCACGTTAGAGCCACGTCACGGCCTTAGGGAAAAATAATTTAACTTCTCCCAGACGTTTCTGGCCACTAACATACCCAAATTTACAGAAGGCTATTTCAGAGCAGAAGTTAAGCTTCTTATCTTCAAATCGCATGTGGTCATGCCCCTAGGAAAAGTTACCCAGGTAGCATCCTTTGCAGGGACCCAGGAGGAGGCAGACCCATCCAGGAAGGATTACTGTCCCAGTGTGCCAGCCTCCCTCGGGCCTCAGCTGCTGTACTGGCACAGAGCTGGGCCACCCAGCCACAGAACCCCATGGAGATGACAGACATGTTTCTGGAGGGCTATGGTCTCATTTAGAGGAACGTGGCCCCAATCAGGAAAGCAGGCAAATGTCTCTGAAGGCACATTTGAGAAGCCTCATGAAGGCAGAGGAGATGAAAAGGATGATGCTCTCCCAAGAGCTGGAGTCTGCAAACTCAGGCACATTATGAAAGCCCACAAACTTCCTTTGCTCAGGGACTTTCTCAAGTCATTTTTGTACCTCACCAGAGACAGACTAGTTATTTGCGCAAGAAAACAGTGTAAAGCCTATGTCAGCTAAAAACCACAAAAAGAGAAAACACAAGTTTTGCTTTAAGGCCAAAGCAAGGTATTTTGCCAGCTGATGCCTGCATTTCCCTTCATGTTCACCTCATGTGATCTTGCAGGGAAAATTCTGAGAGAAACAAGCCAGAAAGTCCAGCTGTGCAAATGCAGCACAGTAAAGCAGGGCCCCTGGACACGGGAAGAACTTCCCCCTCTCTTGCACATCAAGTTACTCCAATTCTCTGCATCCCACCTACACCCCAGCTTTCCATGCCAACAGCTGTTCCTCCCACATTCTTCTTCTCTTCACTAGCTGCCCTGGCTTCATTTTTGTCTCAATTTACAGGATGATAGAAAATAAGATTGGAGAGATCTCAAGATGTCATCTGGTCTATCCTTCAGCTACAAGGCAAGATCAGTTGCAAGATGATTTTCACATAAACTGTTTCCTGACAAATATGTATCTAGCCTGTTCTTAAAACCCTCCAAACATGGGACAGATTTCAGAGTCTCCTGAGACAACCTGTCCTATGCCTTTGCTCTTCTTTTGCTGCCAGATCTTTTCCCTGTTTGGTAAGTTACATCTTCCTTGCTTTAATTTAATTCCTTAACTTCTTCCCCTGTACACTACAGACACAGGCAAATTACTCATAGCCTCTTTGTGGCAGCCTTTCATGCATTTGAAGACTCAGACCATGTTTTCCCCATTTTTAAAACGTTTCTGATTAGTCTTATTCTCTAGATCACTCTTGTGTTTGCAGGAATTGTCCTAATTCGGTCCAAATCTTCTTCAAAATATGGTGCACAAAACTGGCACGTAGCACTTGAGATGAAATGGTGCTGGCATCAGGTGATATGGAAGGACCACCTCACTTCACCTGAGATGGTCTCCTGTACACATCAATCAGTATGATGAGTTTCTTGCAGTATTATATTATTTCTGTTTTGTCTTTAGTTTGTGAGCTCCAGATCATGTTACTTCCCCCCCTCCCCCCTGTTTTTGTGCCTGTGCATCACTTATGTTCGCACACATAACAGAACTTTTGACTTGTCTGTAATGAAAATATTATTTTCAAACTACATTTTCACTTTCTCAAGATAATCCTGATTTCTGTTACTGTCCTCCAGTGTGCCCACAGGCTTTCCAGCCTAGTAATACTTGCAAATGTAATAAGCACGCACTTAGCTCTGTCACCCATGCCACTAAATATACTGAATAGTGTCACACCTAATATGGCCACCATCTAATACGACAGTGAATCATTGGCTGGCACGCGGTAGCTTTGCATCAATGCAAGGAATAGCCCCACCAAGACTATATTTATAGGAACGTCATGATATTTATAGGAATGCCCTATGACACCAGCTGTCATTTGATTTGACTGCTCTTGACGAAGCCATGTTGGTTGGAACTTGTATGTATGTTATCTTGTAGATGTTTTGAAATAGCTCAATTATTTCTTTCAGTGTTTCATATTAAGTCAAGTGGTATATAACTCCTTTTCTCCCTCTCTCTCTTTTCTCTATCTCAGCTGCCTTTTCAAGAAGTGTGACCTTCTGGAGTGCCCCTTATCTTCCACAATTTGCCAAGATAACCACTATCAGCTCAAGGACTGCTATCCCATCTTCTCCGAGTATCCAATCTAGTTGAAGATGTCCCTGCTCATTGCAGGGCGGTTGGACCAGATGACCTTTGAAGGTCCCTTCCAACCCAAATTATTCTATGATCCTATGATCTTAGGACAAATCTCATTAGGACCACCCTCAGTAGACCCACACAGCTGAATTGACAGTAGGTCTGCTAATGCACCTGCCACCACATTCTCTCTTGTGCTTGTAGCCCATGCCCTTGAACCCATCTGCACCTTTTTAGGTCATGAGCAATTCGGGCAGGATCTGTTAGTGGATTACCCAGTAAAGCCGGGTGCCACGCTCCATCAGTTCCCAAAGCCCTACTGTGATACAGACTGACTGCCAATGCTGAAGGTGATGGTGATGTCTCACCTTCCTCAGAGGGAAGGATCCCTCACACAGTACATAAAGTAGCTTTTCACTTTAGTTAACTTTTATCCAAATTAGTTAACTAATTTTCCTAGCATCCTGTAATGAATAACTATCCAACATTTAGGCTCAGTATTATGAAGATGTTTCCTCATTGAAGCCTCCCTGTGCCCTGCTGGACTCATCCTGTAAATCCATCCCATCAAACAGACCCTTCCTCCCATGTACAGGCCTCTTCTCAGCCCAGAGAAGACTGGCTGCTTCTCTGACGGTCCAGCTACAAGCACACCACCACACACATCCTTTTCCATCACCTTTCTACTTTCTTTCACTGTTGGTAATGTATCGGTGCTCACAAACACCAACATCTTCACCCTGAAGGTCCTTTTCAGTCCACCCACCAGCTTTCCCATGATGTTAGGAACCGGGCTTCTCCCTTGACACTCCTATTGATGTATGTCTTAGAATCATGGAATCATTTGGGTTAGAAAAGACCTTTAAGATCATCGAGTCCAACTGTTAACCTAGCACTGTCAAGTCCATCACTAAACCATGTACCTGAGCACCATATCTCCGAGTCTTTTAAACAATTCCAGGGATGGTAGCTCAAGCACATCCCTGGGCAGCCTGTTCCGATGCCTGACAACCCTTTCTTAGTCTCTCTGATACAAAATCACCCTTCGTGTTTTGTCCCATTTTCCCTGTCACACCACAAGAGCTTTCTGTAAACACCAACTGAACCGCGCATTGCTTTTCCTCTGCTCCCACCACACAATCGATACCAACAAAATGACTGCTATGCCCAGACTCTGTTTACTGCACTGCATTTGATGGTCTTATTGCTGCCTGTGCTCCTGTTTCTCTGTCATCCTCATGGATTTAGGATTCATCTTCCTGTTATTTTGATGTGCACTGCCTAGCACAACAGGGTTCCCAGTCACGCAGCAACATGTCTGGAGGCTGCTATTATAAAAATGTTTTTCATAAGGCAGATACTCCTAACGAAGGCACCAAGCACTTTGGCTCTTCAGACAATTATCCCTGATGAGACGCCAGACATCCTAGTCATGCCAATTAGGAGGCAGCCGAATTAGAGCCAAGTACCATCCCATAAGAGATGGTATCAGAATGCCTCTGTGATAGCAGGGAACAAAAGCTCTTTATTTTATATGTATCTGTATGGGCCTGACTTAGGACAGCAGAGTACTATCACCTACAGAGGATCAAGAGCTTCTGGGAGGGGCTTTCTTGTTTATTTAAGCAATTATGTTCTGCCCTTGTTCCTGTGAAAGAAAGCCTTTGCTGCAGAAAGCCAGGCAGGCAGGCAAGGCAGGGGACATGCCTTCTCTTCAGCAAAAAAAACCATCAGATGCAACCTGTACAGGATTTGCTACCTCTTCTGTCAGGCAGAATTACTGTAAGGGGTAGAAGAGGTATATTCACTATTTATTGTCTTTCCCATTTCCCAAAGGTTTTACAATCTCCCACCTCCATCTAGAGAAGGCTTCTTGGCAGTATATATGCACCATTTTTCCAACCATAAGGATGAAAGGTGATGAAGTAATCCAGGTGAAGTAAGTTGGCAGTTTGAGGTGATCTGAGACTGTCCTACCCTTGGTACCCTTGGTACCCTGAGGGGCAACAAAATACCAAAAGCTTTCTCAGGAAGTGACTATTCACAAGAGAAGTGTTGCTTGCACATCTTCTTCCTCAGTTCAGTGACTGCCTGGCCACCTTGAACAAGCCCTCCGTATCTTACCTCATCCACTCATGAGACAGTCTGCACACTTCTATGGTTCACCATGTGGCGAAGCACAGTGTTTAAAGAACCAGACAGACAGTGGAACCAAAAGTACTCAAAAGCACTATCTAATTCCTGCTTCTGCTGTACATGGTGTGCACAACAGCTGGCACAGCAGTTCCCAGCTGGTAAATGCCACTTTTAGGGTGATTACATAGTACGAAATGCAAGCAGTGGCATCCTGCGTTGACAGCTGTGTGAGTCCGACAGGCCACAGCCACCACAAACGCCCTGTGTTTCACTTCTCCTCTGATGAAGGAGGGCTGAGCCTCTTGCTTCTGCGTTACGCTTGGGAGACTTCCTGAATAAAACTAAATTCTGAATCATATTCTTCAGTTCTTATTACAACCTGTTATTTTAAACAATATGCTATTCAACTTGTTACTGAATAACTTCATTAGATAATAAAGGATATTGCTGGCAGCGATTTGTCTCTTGTTCACTCACAGTTTTAACTTCATGATTGGATCTTTCCCTGGTCTCCTTAGAGCTGACTTGGCCTGAGGCTTTCCAAAAGACAAGCGAGCCTCCTTTTCCCCTCAGGATAAGTCACTGACAAGGGGAAGATACCAGGTCAGAACTTGTCAAGCTGCTCTGCGTGTAATGTCACCACTTATTAAAACTAGCATTTAATGTAAGCTGCTGAGGTCTTCTGCTGCCACTTGCAAGCACTCCCAGAGGCTGCTGAAGTCCTCCCTTCTGCTCTTCACCACAGCCACCAAACACACGGACAGTTGCAAGACCAGCTGCTTCATCTGCCTTCTCCATCACTTCTGCAGCTTCCAGACTGACCACTGAGGATGAGCCCTGAAGCCAATGAACCACAGCCACCTTCTCCATTCCCTCCCCCACATCAGAATCAACCAAGCTCCTCTCTGCTGGGTCACAGAGTGGCAGGGCTGTCTGCCTCAGTGGCCCTCAGGATTCCTCTTAATAATTCCCCTGCTGCAGCCTCATTAAATGCAGGTATCTGTTTCCTTCAGTGCCTCACTAAAGCACTTTTTTTTTCTTTCCTCAGACTAGAGCTCTGATCTTATAGATGAAATTTGTTCTGCCTAAATATTGTGGAAATGAATGTGTACACTTCTCATTGATAATTGGATATTATCCTTTAACATGTGTCACACTGGTTGTGTGAACAATAAGATGAAGATAAAACATTAATCTTTATGTACAAAAAGACATCTATGATTGACTTGTTATTGTGCATTCGTTTATACACACACACACAGAGTGAGAAAGAAATACATACCTATTTCTGTCTATTGACAGACAGATATACTCAGTGTATTCAAGTGTATCTGGGGGTGTGTGTGCTGCTTATATGGGTAACCACTGCAAAGACATATTTAAACATTACCCTGAGATTTAGGGATTGATTATTTTTTTTAGAGATGGCCTCAGATATTGTTGTACCTGTTTTCTTTAAATCTAGAAGCCTTTGTGCACACAAAATGCAGTAGACTCTTCATAACATTTATATCTCATACCTGAAAATGAACATCTTATGCCTGCAAGGACTTCAGAGAGTGGTTGCTCTTTACATACATCCGTGCAGGCAAAAGGTCAGAGGCAGAATATTAGAGCCTTTTGAAAGTCATACCTCTAACAGCAAGCAAAGCTAACTTGCGGATTCCCTGCGTATTTTAAAAGCAAACATACTCAAAACAATTCCAAACAACTTTATACAGGGAGATAACACCCCCTGTATACAACGGTGTCATTGTTTTATAACACTGCTTATGCATGCATATTTAATTTCACACTGTTGTATTTTTGCTCATTTATAAAACACCACTTATTTTAAGAAGGGCTTTACAAATGCATATGACATTTAGTATATCCTGGCCTACATATTTCCCTTTGTTTATTAAAGCACTACATGCATTTGTGTCAGTGTACACACCCACTTCTTTAATGTCAAACAAAGCTATTCTAAAAGATTTGGCTAAGTATTTCTGACATTTCTTTCTTCTCTAAGCTTCTCTGTGAGGTATTTGACTTTTGGTTGGATCTGTACCACTGATGCCAGGAGAGTCTTTTTTACACAAGAAACTGCTATGTTTGCATCAAAGTCTATTTCACTGCTGGAAAACAGCCATATTGCAAAATAGCCTGACACAACTGAAAAAGCAACTTCTTTTGGAAAAAAAAACCTAAGACAGATTTCTTCTCAGCTGTAGCCAGGACAGCATTAAAGCAATGTCTTTTTTTACATAGAGAGAAACATTTTTCTTGTCATTTCAGAGCCTGTATTTGCCAGACAATACACATCACTTTCATTCACTGTTACATTCACCGTCTCTCCCTGAGCTCCTTTTCTCTGTTAGAGCATGTCTCCCTGCTACAGCTCCTCAGTTACTGATTTTTGTAAATCCTAATATTCACATTCACCCAGGTATTGCTTATGGCTTTGCTCCTGTAAAAACCTGTTAGCATATGTTAATTGTTTCTGCCCTTTACAGGATTTACAGCAGAATGTATCAACCCCAAACAACACAGCTTAACCTTTCAATTCCTACAAATACTTGTGCTTTGATTCCAGAAACTTAAAAATTACTCCTTCTGGGGTGACTAATTTCACAAAGCCATTGAAGAGCCACCTTGCAGGGTGACAGAGGCCTGGCAATCCCCAGCTAGTTCGCCAGAAACCTCTGGAGAGCAGGAGCACTGCTTTCTCTGGGGTGGTGAACCACCATCCCTCCCATAGTGCTGAAAATGCTAAAAAATGAACTGAATGGACCAATTTTGCTCCTGCTCACCGCACAACACAGCAAACTGACTTTTTTGAGATGAATGTACATGAGAAGGGAACTTCAACCCCTTACATCACCATTTCACAGTTCATCTTGTTCAGCACAGGGATTTCCTAACATGCAGTGGGAAGAAAGTCCTTGACAGCATAAAGTGTCTCCTGATGGTGACCACAGTTCTTCAAAAGGGCTGATGAACTCAAGGGCTAGGAAGGGGCGGGATGCCAGTGTTAAGGGTAGATGGACAAAATAAAGTGGGTGTCCCAGCCGATCAGGAGGCCAGAGATGGCTGGCAAGCCGTGCAATCTACAAAGGGCCGTGCTGATCACGCTTGTCAGATTTCTCCTGCTCCCAACTCCCTGGACTGAGGCACACATTTCAAAGAACCTAAAATGCATTTGGGCAGTGGTATTGCCCCACTAAGCCCTCATTGCATCCCGTTGCTCTCCTACATCTTAGAGAGGGGCATCGCTTCTGGAGCCACAGTGCAAATGCCCTCACCAAGGCTGGTGTGGTGTCAGGGCAATCAGAGGAGGTGAGGACACCTTGTTCACCCACAGGCAGCTCAGGTAGATGTGGCAACTTAGCACAAGGAGGTACTTGGTCAGATGTCTAAGCAGAAAGGTCTCCCGAGGGGTAGGAAGGACCCCAGGTCAGTTTGAAGCAGACTCCTTTATATTTAGAATTAAACTATTTCTGAGTCTGGCGTGCCCGCATATCAGAACCCCTTTACCAAGCAACTCGAAGTTGGAAATAGGTGGAAAACTGTAGCAGCTTTGCTTAAGGTGATAGAATAAGATCAGTGGGGCGTTAGATAAGGAAGAAGACTAATTACCACTGCAGACCAATCTGAACCACTGTGTTAAACAACCCCAGGCCATATAGATTCAGTGTAATACTGTCAGGTGGAGAGGAACATGTCCAAAACAGGGCTCCTTGACCTGCAACTCCAGGTTCAAATTCCAGGTGTGTGCAACCCTGCCAGTGGAGCCAGGGAACAGCTCCCACCTGCAAACCCTGTTTTGCAGAGGACTGTCCTGAGCCTGAAGGCAGGAGTCTCCTGCACCCCAGGGCTGAGGAGCAAGAAGAGAAGCCTGGAGGAGAAACGTGCTCCCCAGCTCCATTTCTTTTCCTATTCCCTTCTCCATCACTCGCTGTCTCCTGCCCCACTCCCGCTGCAGGCACCCGGGGCTCAGCAAGAGGGATGAAAAGACAGGCCATGTGCTGGAGTGCTGGTACCTCTGCAGCTTCCCTCTGCCAGACCAGCCCTACCATGCCAGGCCTCCTCGCTTGTTCCTGGTACGACCTTCTTCAGAATCTCAATCAATCAGAGATTTGGGTGTCACCACAAATAATTAACTGCTCCTCAGGGCAAGGCACAGGGGGAAAGGCCCTTAAGGGAGGGCTGGGATTACACAAAGTGGAAGCACCTTGCTCATGGGGTGCAGGGAGGATCTGGCTGGATGGCTGTGGGAGCCTCGTCTGGCCATGGAGGCAGTGAATCCTTTATGGCTGCAGGGAGAGAAGGAAGCTGTAAACATGGCCAGACCCTGCAAAGCCATCTGCAATTCTGCAGCAGGTGACAACTGGAATCATCTGTCTGGGGCCAGGAGGAGGCTTTTGTCATGCTACAGGACAAGTAGCTTGCTGTGTCCTGAGGTCTTCTTTTGGCTTGGTGTTTCCTTGCCTCTAAGGCCCAGAGACTGACCCCAGCTGGACTAGAGCAACCACGGAGGGGAGCTCTGCAGTGGCACAAAGAAACCTTTTCATTGACTTGGCCGCAATCTCCTCCTGACATTCTTAACATCGAACTTGTGACCAGACAGATTCAGGGCAGGGAATTAAGCTTCTCCCACTTATCAGAAGATGGAAGGATTTTTTTTTCCCTTTTGGCTGCTCTCTGAAGTAAAGAGCAGAGGTCTCCTGCTAGAAATGCTTGAGCATACTTCACCTCACTTGTTTACTGTCGTTGCAAAGACCTCAGACAATGGTGCCACTTCCATTTCTTTCTGTTCCCTGTCTGTTAGTCTCCAGAGGACTGTTTTTTTTTTTTTTAACTCCAACCCAATTATATCATACAGACAACAGGGTGAAATTTAACAATCTGCAGTAGACGGAATCTTATGGTTTCTCCTGGCTTTAAACTCCAGGAAGCTGCATGGTAGTTATTTTTTGTTTTTAAACAAGGAATGAGTAACGATAAAGATGGATAAATGAATAAGCAAAGCTCACAGGAGACAATAAATAAATGGCGTGTTGAGCATGCCAGGCAGTTACTAGTGTTTCTGCCTCAATGCTATAGTAACAAAGAAGGTCTAGAGGTTTGAGTCACTCATCCCATGCAGGGCACTCCACTTAATATGTGCTCTGGGCTTTTAAATTGCCATACAGCAGCTCTGAATGGGGATGCGTAGTGGCTTGATATTTCAGTTTCACAATACTTGCTAATGCACTTTATTTTTTGAACATCCTTTAAACAGTTCCCTGAAATGCAAAAATCATAGACAAAAATAACTTATTCTCTCTGCTGCGTCTTCCCTGCTGTCCTTCTGATAATCTTTTCAGCAAAGGAGAATCAAGGAGCAACATCACTGAAGGCAGAGCCGTCAGCTCGCACTCACCAGTGCTGCTACTGACACGACAGGGCTGCCTCACGCTCTCTCACCGATAAGGTCATTCCTTGTGAGTTAAGACAACTTTATAAAGTAGCGGGAGTCTTACCAGGTAATTTACAAGGATTTGGCTTTTTCTCCAAGTCTCTATCTTCATTTCTGGATTCAGGAGAGTGAACTCCTTTGTCCTGCTTCTCCTTGTTTGCAGCAGTATTTGGAAGGGTGATGTTTTGCAAGGCCGGCTTTTTAGGCAATGGAGGTTTGCTACTAAGCTGTTCAGAAGACTTAGCTTTGGGTTTGATCTTTTCATTTAAAGAATCACTAATATTTGTATCAGCTGTTTTTTTGATCTGTGTCTTATCACCTTTCAGAAATGAAGTCAATCCCTCATTTTCTAAATTAATCTCTGCACTGTATCTTTTAATCCCTTTTGATTCTGGTGACGAGTTGTCTCTATATTTCAAGGACAGTGAGGTGGATCTAAGTTTCACTTGAAAAGGACTTTTATCTTCACAGCTTGGCTGATTCTGAGGTATCACTGAAGAATCGCTTGGCACCGGCCCCGCATCGACAGCCGGAGAAACGCAGCCAGCCAAAATTTCTGTAGGTTGGCCTGAGTTCTCGGAGTTGGACTCTGGCAGCCAAGCCTGCTTTTTGTTGCTACTTTTTTCCTCCTCCAGATCTGATCCCTTCTGCAAATCTTCTTTCCACTTCTCATTTCCCAAGGAGACCTTTTCTTTGGACAGGAAGAATCCAGTATTTAATGGGCTTTCCAACTCTGATCTTTCTGGGAAATGTAGGCTTCTGGTCCTTGGTCTCTCCCGTGCAGAGGAGACAGAAAACTTTCTCAAGGCATTGAGTTCATTGGCTGCTTTTTCCGCTTTCTTCTCCAAAAGTTCCTCCTTGTGGACCAGCAACTGACTGTTCTCCTTACCAGAAGCAGCTGCCTCTTGTGCTGTCTTTGTTTTCTCCAGGGAGCAGGAAGCAGATGGTCCCATCCATGCTGAGGAAGCAGGATGTGAAAAATGGAATGAGTCCATGGGCTGGGAAGAGCCTGTGGAAAATTGCTTGCTGGACTCTGACAACAGAGCAGCTTCTTTCTTTGTGTCTTTATTACAGGGCATTTCCACAGGTGTCTGTTCATCCTTCTGTATATTTTTTTCTGACCCTTCCAAGCAAACAATACTATTCTTACTAATTGAAATATCTTCTTCAGATGCTATTTTATTTACTGAAAACACAGTAGGAGGCTCCTTATTTTCTTGATTTAAAATATTGATTGACACATTGCTCACATCCTCAGCCAACAGAACTGTTGTTTCTGAGGAATCCTCTTGCTTTTGTACTTCTCTGTCTGGACTAGAGTAGGAAGATGTTGCAGAATATTTGCCTCCTAACAGCAATGAGGACTCAGACTTCACACACGTTGTTTCCAGGGTTGGCTGGCAACCCCCTGGTTTATTCTCTGGTAGCGGAACTTCCTGTGCAACAGCAGACTCAGAAGTGGGCTGAGTCATCGCTGGTCTTGAAGCAGGAGGAAAGTCCTCAGGCATTCTGGGCTTCAGCCAGGAAGCCACATCCTGCGCTGCAGCTGTGCTGCATGGCACTTCTTGATTGCTGGCTTTGAATACAGCACATGGCAAGTCTGTCTCCCTCTCCTTTTCATCATCCTCTTCTTCTTCTTCTTCTTCTTCTTCTGGGGTACAGCTCAAATCAGTCAGAGATTCAGACTGGGTCCTCTGCAAGAAAGAAATTCAGAAAGCCCCATCACCATGTACAAATTCACTTTTTTTCTTATTTGTCATTACATTTATAAGCGAGATCTTAGAGAGGAAGGCAATACTTGCCTCCCGTGCTGAGCTTGCTGTTTTGTCAACCTACATACTGGATGCTTTTTTATTTAAGCAGATCCTGGAATATGTATTTAACTGATATAAAAGCAATGAGTGACACTTCCTCCTGCACAATTAGCGCTTTCATGCCTTTGTAGATGGGAAGTTTATCAAAACAATGGCCATTGGGCTGTCCTTGGCACTTGATTCCTCAGAACATACTGGGTATGTTGTGTTGCTCTCAGGCAAAAAGCAGCACTTGAAAGAGAAAAATCTGTCCCTTTGTATTTTGCTACTCTATACTAGCATTAAAAATAAAACAACCCATTCTTCCTAAAGCATGATTCCGAAGAGGGAAGGGTACAGAGGAGGAAGATCAAAAACCTAACAAGTCCGTCTGGTTACGACACTGTATGCCAGCTGAGTATCTATCCCATATGGCGGCCTTCTGTCTTATCCCACTGCCAGAGAGCATTATAGCCTTGCCTCCTTCAAGTAGAGGACTTCTTTTCTGTTTATGAGTTAGACTATTAGATAAAAGTTTATAAATGCATATGTAGTTATCTGTGAGGTCTTTTGATTAAGCTTCAGGTAAGGACTGGCTAAATATACAGGGTTATTTGAAAGCACATTATGAAGCTGCTGAATATGGTCGCTGTATTAGCTCACTGTTTCACTGTAGTTTGTTGGGTAAATACCTATTCTGAATGTAGGCCCTAATTCCAAGAACACAAAACTTGCATTCTGAAGAAACTTTTAGGGTTCTCTTCCAACTTCTCATTTTGAAAGTGCAATTGCAAAGACAGAGCTGCGATGCCACCTGCATTCACAATCCACATACACAGGAACATAAATGCACAAGACATCAGTCAGCAAGAAGCAAGGTGTGCAGGCAGAGTTGGGCAGGAAAATACTAAAAATGGTATTATCAAAAGATGTGAACGCCCTCCACGGAAAACCAGGAGGGCTCAGTCACCTGGCAGTTCATGGGCACACTGGGCAAAGCAATTTTATTTTGGTACAATGTTACAATGGAAGAAGAGGTTTGATCAGTGAGTGATTGCTTTACATGCATTTCCAGATAACTGGCTTCATTGTGGTGCTCTATCGAGCCGAAAGGTCACTCACAGATTTTGCAAAACACAGCATGTGAGTGAAAGTAATACTTAGAGACAGAAGAAATAATATTTCCGGTATTAAGTAAGCCAACTGAATGGCTTTAATGTGTTTAAAACATTGAAAGAAACCACAAACAATAAAATAAAAATACTGTAGTAAGAGCTACAAACTTCAGTTTTGAAAGAGGAGAGAAAGAAGAAAAATTAAGCTATGCCCCCATAAGATATGAAAAAGAATCTGATAAATGGTATTTTAAAAGGATGGCTTTAAAAACAACATTTTTAAAAATAATATACACTTTTATATAGTTTTTAATAGTATAGTTTTTTAAAAAAAAACTTTTTTTTTTTTTTTTTTTTTTAATGGAGACTTTTTTTAAGTCACTAGTGCACTTCAAGGGTTTACAAGTTTCGGAGCAGGGAGAGAGCTGAATTAAGAACAGACCTAACAAACAGAATTCAGTTCCAATTAATAGGTCACAATTTATTCTTTCTGTGCTTTTCGAAAATATAAGCCAAATTATATTTGGGAAGTTAAAACATCTCCATCAATAGTCCCTCAAAGACTCAAGATTTTACAGGATCTTTCAGACTAGGAAAAATACACAAGTTGATCATAACACTTCCAAAAAAGTTTTTTTCAAGTAAGAAATGAAGCTGTCAGCCCCAACTTCTGCATCACAAACAAGACACTAAATTGTATTGCATGGCAGATTTACGAAGAAATTGTTACAGAAATTCATAAATATTTAATCTGTTCCTAGTGTCTACTCCAGCTATGTAGCCACATCAAATAATAACCGTTAAAACCCAGTTAAATATGCGGGCCACAATCTGACTTTTCTTATCATATATGCGTTTGAAATATAAAGTCCAGTAAGAACTTTCTGGTTTGGTGTCAAAGGTGACACTGCTTATTTTCAAAAGTACCTGAGAAAATCTTCTCATTTTGCTGGATCTCTGATTCCGGGGTTTTATTAAAAGCTTGTGTTTAGCAGCAGAATTGTCCAAGCAAGAGGAAAGCTCAGGTGGAGTGTCAAAATCAGCTGCAGGCGAGATGGTACTGTCAGATATCGGGGGAGTTCCAGTTTTAGCACCTCCATGCCTGGGGAACAGCTGACTGTCTGTAGAGCAAGATCTAGAAGAACGACCCAATGTAACCTGAAAAACAAAAAATGAATCCCCAAATAGAGAATAAAAAAAAAAAAGAAGACATAAAACAAAGACATGGTAATAACAATTCTACAAAGAAGAGGCCATGTTTATGGGCATTTTAAGGTTGCTTCTTTTTCTTTTTGACATCTCTTTAAAATACATTGTATTTCCTATTGTTGCATGTGGAGTATCAGCGTTAGCAATTCTGTGTTTTTAGCTGCTTGAATACCATGGTATACTGTCCACTGGAAAGGACCAAGTCACATTTAACCAGAAGAACTAAAGCACACAAATACACAGCCACCATGTTTAGAAGACAGATTTATGAAGAGTATTCAGTTTTGGAACGTAAAGGGTCAGTTTCCTTTCTGCATCTGTCCTCCAGCATCTGTGCCTGGGCTCCTTCATCAGATCCCTTACAACTCTACAACACCCTCCTAAAGACAAAAGAATCAAGTGCCAATGGTGTTGACACTTAAATCACCTCATGTATTTATAGCTGTAAAGTAACTAGGAAGTTTAGCCAAAACATAACATTACATTTATAGACTATTCTGGGGAAGGAAACCATGGGCAATTCCTACTAGAGGCCAATACCCCATCCAGAAACAACTCCTGAACATTCCAAGGGGTACAGCACTTTCACAAAGCTGGAATTCAGCTTGCCTGCGCACTTCACCAAAACCTACCCCAGTCTCAGGGCTGATGCAAAAAGAAGACTGAAAAATTTATGAAAAATGACTTTAAAAAGGGTTCTTCCTTTATCTCAGATTCAGTTTCTGCAAATAGGCAAAATTATATTTCTAAACCATCTGTCGTGGCATTAACTCGGCCTCTGACAACTCATGACCACTCCCTTCCCAGGCTTGAAATTCCAGTTCATTTCATTAGAGGAGCTTTACTCCTTTGCATGCCTTCTTCTGACTGCTTTCTTCTTCTTTCTTCTTTCTTCTTTCTTCTTTCTTCTTTCTTCTTTCTTCTTTCTTCTTTCTTCTTTCTTCTTTCTTCTTTCTTCTTTCTTCTTCCTTCTTTCTTCTTCCTTCTTTCTTCTTCTTCCTTCTTTCTCCTTTCTTCTTCTCTCCTCTTATTTCTTCTTTACTTCTTTCTATTTTCTCTGGAAGCAGTATTTTACTGAGGGGGTTGGAGGGGAGAAAGGGAGAGCAGGATAGTGTTCATTTTATTTAGGGAGGGAAAAAGCATCAGTGTTTTTTGCAAGTGGAGTTCTGCATTATGCACTGCAGCCAAAAGATACTGTGAGTGTGGCAAGGGCCTGCTACAGCTTCCTCAACAGCCAGGGGAAAACTCCCATTGATTTTAGCGGAGGCTGGATCCACAGCTTCCGATCATGGTTTCTATTTAAAAAAAAAAAGGCAAAATAGCTCAGCTGTGCTGAATAATGAATGCTCTCATTAATTTTCACTCTATAATACCTACAGCCTAGTACTCAAACATGACTAATGTACAACAAACGATATGTGGCTGCATTATACATTAGTATCTAACAGTGAATACATTGACATTTCAGCTCCATGATAAAGATGCAGCACATGTTTCCTTTCAAGGCATGTCATTGTTTGCCTGCCTTTCTTCTGGCTTCTGCTTTTCCTCGAGAGCTTTCCATGTCTCTTGTTGGCAGTGCTCAGTGTTGGCCATTATGCTGGAAAATCAAGAATCTGGTTTGTTACTTAAATTTCAGCAGCCCGAGTAAATGCCAGGTTGGAGCCAGCTGTAGAATTTGCCTGTCCCATGAAGCCTGGCTCTGGTGAAGTCTGATGGAGAAGGGGACAGATGGCAGATCCCTTTCTCCAAATCTCACATGCACATGGCTCATTTGTCCTTCAGCTGGTTGTGCTGGGTGGCACAAGGTAGGGTATCATGAGGGAACCCCATCCCCAAAGCCCAGATGGGACAGTCACAATCCTTTTCTCCCTTTTTCAACCCAGGGAAGCTTCCAAGACACAGCAAGGTGCCACTGCTGCCCAAAACCTCAGGGCTGTGTTGTGCAAACCTCCTCAGCCCCACGAGCTGGTCTCCTCTGACTTCTAGAAGGCCGGCTGATCTCTCCGAAATGATGGGTAGCAGACCCTGCAGTTTTGGAGGAAAGCCTTCAGATGGGGATACTTTCCGGCTGTGCTCTGAAACTGGACTGGGATGAAGAGAGCTCTGAGCTCAGTGATGGGGCATGTGGAAAAAGCTGAGCAACCGCAGAGTCACCACCGTGTCTCAGGAGTCAGCGAGTGAGTCAGAGTGATGTTAATGGAACAACAGGGAGACATAAATCCTCCTGTAGCAAATGTGCATCTGGACTGGGCAAATTCACAGTGAGCCTATACCAGTTTTCAAGAAATACCTTTTTCACATGTTCTCTCATTTTTTTTTTTCAACATACTAAAATTTCCCTCCATATAAGCCGTTTTTCAAACAGCTTCATGTGAAATCCAACAAGTGTGGCCAGAAATCCCTGCTGAGCCCTGCTGCAGCTGCCCTTGAAATACATTTTGCATAATTAACCAGGAATAGTCAGCTCAGGACACACTTCTCCATTTCCTTTCTGCAATTCCCCTCCACCCCTCCTTCTATTTCTAGAAAACGCTTTTTCCTTTACCCCCTATATTGTTTCCACCATGACTCCAGCTACAGACAACTACAAGGGACTCTTCAGAGCCTTTCCAAACTGTCCTTTAATCAGCCAGAAGGGCTGGCTGCTGATTGAAGAAAGCCATCTATTTGCCTGTACTCGTGCCCTGAAAACATCACTTCAGCAAAATTCACAGCTCGCGGCTGGCTCACGTGGCCAGAATCCGACTGGAGGCTGGACCTCTGACTCCTAAGCAGCAGTGTCAGCTGCTGCCACCAGGTAAACACTTTCTGTATCGGTGTGAGGTAACCTTGTACTTAAAGCAAGGGTCTGGGCAGATTTCAGAGGATCTAGATTTTGTTCACAGCTCCTCAACAGGCTCCCCGCTTTACCCTACGTGTGGAACCCAAGCGACCTTTCCTGCAATTTCCCATCTTTGAAAAAAGGGATACTGTTTCAATGTCTAAGTCTAGTTGGTCATGCTTGGAGATTAAATCATGTCTGTGAAGTTTGCTAAGGGATATGAGCTGTACTAGAGAGCTTAATTTTTATCAACAGGAGATTACTTGGCGTCAGAATTATGTTGATAAATAATCATAACTTTAATGTTAGATGGACAAGTATTAAAAACCACAGCAAACAGACAGGCATGCAATTACACACACACACACGGTTGTTTTTTGCAGCAGACAGGCAACAAAATAATATTTATATCTTACACGAAAAAAACCCTTAATATATGTAATTGGTTGGCCCTTAATACATTTGGCAGAAGTTACCTGTTCTTCTTCTTCACTGCCTGTTCCAGCTAAACTCAAAGAGCTAAGGTGCTTGTGAGAGTCAGAGAACTGTGGGATGGAATGAGGAAGAGATTCAGTAAAAGATGACAAACAAGCTGGATATACTTGCAGAAACCATCTACACAAAGTGCACACAGGAACTGACAATGTAAGTTGTTTTTCTCTATAGTCTTAAGGATTAGCAAGGACACTGCAAACATAAAGTGTAAGACATGCAGATAGAGAATGAAATAATGTATAACAAAACTATAATTTAAAAAGGAAAAAGTTTCAAATTCTTTCATGTTTCTTTTTCTGATGACAGTCTAGAAAAACGTTAAAGAGAGCTCTCTTGTCAGCACATTCAAGCGAGAACCCAGCATCCCCATGCACGTGCACAAACACATCCTCTCCTTCCTAGTTCTGCATTTTCTGGCATGATATTTATATTTTAACAGGAACAGGGATTCTAAGTAGCTGTTTACACAGAGAGATAGCATTTTCCCATTTTGAGTAAGGTAATTCAGGCATAAAGTGGTGATACATATAGCAAACCAAATAATTTATTCTGTCTTCCACACATAGGTAAAAAAAGTCATTAAACATTTATTTTTGTCAACATCAGAACTACTCACTGTTGTTGTTGTGCCTGAATTTAAGTTTTCACGGAGCAAAGACATTTCTGGAGGGCTCCTGGGTAATCCATCATCCTCAGAACTGGTCCCAGCATCCTCTGATCGCTTTGCATGAAGTCCAAATGGAGGCGGAGGTCCCAATTTCATGGTAGGCTGGAGTTTCAGCTTCAGCATGGCATAAAATACATCAGCATACGATAGTGATGGAGGTTTCCCCAGCACATTTTTTAGCTCAGGTCAATGAGTTACCTTTATTTTAACCTCACAATTAAATGATCCAGAGCACAGGACATCTCACTTGACGCATTCTCTTAGGCAGTCAAACAACCTATCCTTTTTTCAACTACCATTTAAGTAAAGCAAGATATAATACTGCTGTCTAATTAACAGATGTGATATTTAATGTAAGCTGCAGACAAATATTACTTACTAATCAAATGTTAAAACACAAATATTATCCCAAAAACTCAAGCCTGGTAAGCCATTCCACTTCTTGCATTTGAAAAAATTATGTTGTATAAATTACCTGTAAAGCTCTAATCCGATCAGAAACATTTTCTTGGGAAAACACTCTTACTGGCCTTGCAGGCTCTTGCCCAGTCTCAGGGATGAAAATGCTATCATGTGACAAAGCTCTGCTTCCCATAATGCCTTTATGTCTCCTGGAATAATACAACAAATGAGTGAAAGCAAACAGACTTTTTTGCCAGTCCTATTACTTTAAACCCAGGTGATCTGTTAAACATGGAGCAGTAGACGGGTGTGTAGCACACATCACACACCAGAGTCCAGACTTCACTGTGAACTAAATACAGTCATTCAGACTAATCTAGGGAACACCTTTAAAAACCAAACAAAAGCTTGCAAATGCCGTTATCTGTCACTTTAACAAACTGAAGCAAGGTTAAAGACAGTTTAACCCCAGCGACTGAGTTATATGGTATGGAAAAGCTGCTGCCCCTTGGCTGGCAGCCAGCAGCTGGGTGGTGTGACAGGGACACAGGTGAGCCCAGGTGCAAAGTGAAGGGAATTCACACAAACAAGGCTGTACCCGAGATGGACTGACTTCTTGCTAATGTAAGACCGGGTCTTGCAAGTGACTGACCAACACCATAGGAAGAATAAGTACCTTTTACTATTTAAGTGTGGTACAGCATTTAGCCTATCTCTGCAATGCAGGTCATTAAGAAAAATATTCCAGGCAACATAGTTTTCATATAGAACCATTTGCACAAATCTTTACCAGATGCTTACAAGGTCCTGTGCTCTGTATCAAGATCCCCGGGATTTACCTTTGTGAGCCTGAAGGACACATTTTTTAATGGACATTCTTTGTGGGCTGGTGAGAGGAAGCAAGAGATGCTTTGTGGGTAGCTTCTCTCATATTCTGTTTCCTGCTTTTGATGCATGTGGTGCCGTAACTTTTTTTGCAAATGTTACATGTGGGGCATGAACAACTTGTTTCCTCGTGGCAACGGTACAGGAGACCCACAGACAGACAGCTTGCTGCTAGTAGGTCTCTTGTGCCCATTTTCCTCAGCTCTGTTCACAGCCTGAGCAGGGACCAAAAATACATGCACATGGCATTTTTTCTAGGACTCCCTTCTTTTAATTTTTTAAAGTAAGACAGCTATGAATTGGCAAACCACAACACAGAACTGCTTGGGTTCATGTAAGTATCAAGTTAATTGAACAGACACTCTACAGAAGCAAAAAAGAAAGACAAGAACAGTGTATTTTTGGATCTTAGAGACTGTCATAGGACATTCAGCAACATAAACAAACATGGCAGAAAATAACATTTTCCTTGTAATGGCTGCTATAAATATGTTTGATAAAACAATAACAGGAAAAAGTTGATTTGTATTCCTGCTGCAGAAGGAAGGAAAGCCTGCTGCTTCTGCTTAATGCATTACAGACATTAGAAGAAGAATTTATCTAAGTGAAAACGTGATCTCTGCAATGATTCCAGAGTCAGACAGATCTATAGCAATTTGCAAGATAAGTGCCAGGCAGGGCTGTGATGGCTGCTCAATGCACATATTACAAAGGCTGCAGCGGCAGCCAGATAAGCAGCGTTGTTCCATGTGCACATTTATGCCAGTGTTCTACCTTTGCTTTCTCTTTCTAGCAGACATGCACCTCCCAGATGCATAGTGGAGGTACCTTGGATGTCTCCTCAGATCATGAGTGCTCGAATTGATTTTCCTTCCTTTCAAGGAATTTCCTGGTCTTTGTCTGTCTAAGCAAATACTAAGGAACAATAAGGTATCAACCCTGCAAGTAACAGTATAGGAACATGGCAAAAACAGCCAAAGATCGTACCCACTCAGACATGACCTTGTTGAGTTGTGCATGAGGGGGAGAAAATCTGAGCATCCATTTTCTTAAAAATACGTTGTCAAACAACAACACTATAGCTCACTGTAAGACCTGGTGCTGCCAGCCAGGAACCCCTGGGGCTTCAAGCTGGACTGTTACTGTTGCCAATGCCACGGAAGAGAAAAAAAAAAAAGCGTTAATAATTTATTTTGGTTGTTTGGCGCTGCCTGGTGGCCGTGTTGTATAATGTCATATTAACTGGCTGGTATGGTTTGCCTCTCCCCATCCCTGGGCACAGCAACATCTGTTGCCTGAGGACCAGGAGCCTTGTTCTGAGAAACACAATATCTGTCAATGCAAGGACTTGCTTTTTAGGCAGCCAAGGGGCTCCTCAGTCCATCTCTCCGTCCAGGAAAACATTTGAACTTTAGACTAGGTTTCTCATGGTTACCTTTCAGCAGCAGGGAACATTTCAGCAATGCCTGAATGAAAACAGGATTTTCAGAGGCAAACAGATACACAGGCCTGGTCTAACTACAGATGTTAAGCCACAGGTTTCTACATCGGAGCTGGTCACTCCTGGCTCCCATTCACATTCAGTGGGGAGAAACAGAATTGTAGAACGTCCTGAGTTGGAAGGGACCCACAAAGATCATTGAGTCCAACTCCTGTTGCTGCATATGACAACCCCACAGTTCACACCATGTGTCTGAGGGTGCTGTCCAGTCTCTTCTTGAACACTGTCAGCCTTGGGGCTGTGACACCTCCCTGGGGAGCCTGTTCCAGTGCTCCACCACCCTCTGGGGGAAGAACCTTTTCCTCATGTCCAACCTAAACCTCCCCTGGCACTTGTAGAGCCTGGTTCACCCGAGTAACTCCAGAGATCTACACTAGAATGACACAAGCTCTCTTAGAAACGTTGACTTCTCTCTGCTGATTATAAAAGGCAGCTGGTGACTAACTCAGATGCAGACATTTGTCCTTTGGTCAGATGAATCCCGTGTGCACAGAGGAAATAAAGGCTTTGCAGCCCCTGGTTGCTGCTGATTTCAGTTCCAGTCATCGCCTTACCCCTTCCTTCCTTTCAAAAGCTGGTGTAAATGGCTAGGCGTCTACATTTCTTTAGCAATCCCTAGGAGTTGCATCTTAGGGGAATAAGACAATTCTGGTAAGATACAAGCTGAGTATCTAATTAATTTTTAAAGATGGAAATTGCATTCTTTTGAAACAGTAACCTAAGGCTTATTTATGATTAAATGAAAGCTTTTTTAGTTATTATTTCTTGTTTTGCTCCATCCAATTCCCTTGCGATTTCTCTTGCATCAGCCATTTTAATTTGTACTTTCCTAAAAAAGGCAACTGTTTGAGAATGCAGCATTCTGAACAAGAGAAGGAGGCAATTTGGGGTGTATTTCACCTACAAACACTGTAGCAGTTCTGTATTTGTTTGCCAGCTAGAGTCCAAAGACTTACTCAAGTTCATCTTCAGAATCATCATTAACGTGCATGTCATGAGAGGCTGCAACGTCACTTGTTGACTGGAATAACTTCAGACCACTGCTCCCAGAAGACGACGTCTCTTTCCTTTTCTTTTTACCAAAAAACTTTTTGAAAGATTTGAACTTTGATTTTTTCTTTCCTAAGTGAAGAGACATAAAGAAGACGCAATCAGCAGCATGTGCAAGTTTTTGGAACAGTAATAATTCCTTTATAATTTCTGCATAGGTGGATTTTTTTCATGGAAAAGGCAAAAAAAGTCTGCTCTTGCATTAATGTTTTTCAAGACTATACTGATAACATGAAATTACTACTATCTTGGAGAATGGATTGTAATGTTTATGACACATAAGAAATAATTTACAGTGGAGAATCTTTCTTAACAGAGTTTCTACTTGCTTCTTGAGAAAATTAGACTGTGAAGAAAAACTGTGGTATTAGCAGCCTGGGATACAGTTAGAACAAATTACAACTTGGAAACCCACTGCCTTTGTTCAGCAAGCTAAATAATGAAGATAAGGACATGTTACCAAAACCAATTTAAATGTAGAAAAGGCTTACACAGGTGGAATGTGCAGTGTCAAGAGGCTAATGCTTTTAAAAAAGTCAGTTTTATAATACAAGGCAGAATATTTTGAATGCTAATTACAAAACTCAATGGATCACAAAGTACTAAACTAGAAATCAAGCAATAATCTTGAAAAGCAATGCTAGTCTGCTTACTGAGGAAAGACCTTAATTAGGACCAGTTGCAAGCTCTGTGAAAGGAGCTACTTAAAACTAAATCAGAGTTTCGCACAAGACAAGCCAACAACTTGTGCCTGTCCCATATAAGCTGGCACAACAGCCCTGTGAGGCGTCCCTGCTAGCGCTTTTCATTTATTGTCAGATCTTGTTGGGTGAAAAAGTCAACTTGGTCACAAGATGCTACAAAAGTTTTACTTCAAGTCTCTGAAAATGTCAAAAATACAACAGCTCTTGGAGACAGGAGGAGAGAAAGGGAGAATGTGTTCTCTAAACAAACAAATTCACTTCTACGATGGAGCTAAGCCATTGAAGCTTGAGGAGTCACAGCACTTTTCATTCACTGGGGAAGGCAGCAATTCTACCTGAATTGTCCTCTCCATCTCCTTCAGTCTCTCGCATCTTAGGGTCCATTATCCTTGAGGAACTCATGTGACAGCCACTAAAGAACATAGAAAAAGTGTCACTCAAATCAACAAAATAAAAGTACTTCACTATATAGGTGTATACACAGACACAGTCAAGTTAGAAAAATACAAAAATGTAAAATAATATATTATGTATAGGCTTTTATATATAAACATATAGACAACATATGTCTAAATACATATATCTATATATAAATACATATACAAAATAAAAAAATATCCTATAGGATGAACCTTACTAGGCTAAGGTATAATAAATTCCATAGAATATCTCCACTTTCATAAGAAATAGTACAATCTGGTTTAGCTAACCAACTAGCCTCTCCTGACTGAAAACTGAGTTTGATGAGATTCTCAAATGCTTCTAAAAGCACATATCGGAGGAGGTGGGCTTCTTTCACTCTCCCTCTCTGGGCCTATTCAGGACCACAGATAAAATGTTCTTGTGATATTTACAGCATTTTGGTAACACGTACAATTAACGTTAGTGAAGAACTGCATGTATTTTTCCTTTATATTTAAATTGAAGTATCCTACAGATTCTAGTTTCTTCTTTTTTTAAGGAACTTGTGAAATGGTAATGAATCTTTTTACTCCTTTGGTTGCATAGACATCAGAAAAATACAAGTAAAAATAAAACCATCTATTTTCTTATTTCCTTCTCTCTTCTTTGCTTTTTGGAAGCAAAAAATCATTTTGCTCATTAAGGCTCCTAAATTAAAAATATATTTCCAAAACTGTACATGTTCCATGCCTGAGGACAGAATATCTGTAATTTGAAATGCACATTCAGAGCAGCAGTCTTTTTGTGCTCTCTTTTCTTCATCGGGAGAGCCGTAGTTTCATGGTCAAGGCAGAATTAAGTCATAGACTGCATGATGCAGAGTGACTCTTTGGTGACAGATGCTCACGCCACAACCTGGACGGGAAGGTGAGTACTCTGTGGCTATTTTGATCCCCTGAAGCATCAGCAGACTTAAGTAACAAGGCTCATAAATTCAACAATTTAGCAAAATGGAAAGGAAACATTTATTACTCAGGTCTAAAACAAAACACATCGCCTGAAACATTGGCAAGCGCTTGAGCTGTGCCATGACGAATGGCTGCACAACAGCAAAAAGAAACACAAACATGAGGGTCAGCAACTTGTGGTGAAAGGCGCCTATTACATAGGGAGAATTAGTAAGGAACTGGCCCTAGAAAAGAAAAGACGTGGATGATACACGTATTTTTAAAGTAAATGCTGGCTGAGAGGTGACAGATAAGTACATATTGTGGGCTCTGGCATATCTAGTTGATTATTAAATAGGTTTGGGGTGCTTCAAACTCACGCTGCCGTGTTGCAATAGCAATGGCAGGAATGCAAATCAATCCCTTCAAAGCCTCAGCTGTTCTATGCATGTCCCATGGCACCCATGCTCTTATCATCTGCATCCAGAGGTGGGATCCTATATTCTCTATATAAATTAAGGATGCCGTAAATAAGATCCCCAGCTGTGGCCCACTGGAATAATTCTGCTGCACCCAGCTGTGTTCAGGTGAGGGTGTATTTTTTAATCCAAACGTTTATATGCCATACTTTGCCGGTTCTGAATAGCAGAGGCACTGCAAGATGAATACCCACATAATGGAAATGTTAGTTTGAAACATGCTGGCAAGCATAAACACATTCTCTCTGGCAAAATTCAAGCAGATGATATATTACATTTCTGACAATCCAGAAACGCGCTGTTGTCCAATCTCAAACCTTAGCAGCCAATTTTCTAGAGAATAAAAAAGATTTTTAAAAAAATTATTAGCTCCACTATAATGTCAGAAAGGATTTATGTGACCAATGTGTGACACAGAATCGCAGAATGTCCTGAGTTGGAAGGGATCCACAAGGATCATCAAGTCCAGCTCCTGTCCCTGCATATGACAACCCCACAGTTCACACCATGTGTCTGAAGGTGTTGTCCAGTCTCTTCTTGAAGACTGTCAGGCTTGGGGCTGTGACACCTCCCTGGGGACATCTGAAGTCATGAATTGTTACCACTGGGTGTGCCAAACATATGGGGACAGTAATACATGACCAGGGGTGCAGCATACATCTCCTCACTTAGGAGAAACAGAAAGACACTGAACTCTGATGAGCTTTCTCTTTGCCAGCCGTACATCTTGAAGCAAGGTCCTCACTTCCCTCCTGACCTCATGTGGCCATTTTTCAGGTCTGCCATGTTTTTGCTGTTGTCTAAGGTTATTTTAAGAATTACCATGTCATTCCAAAAAGTGCCCAAGATCTGGAGAAGGCAGCCTGCCACCGCTGTGGTTTTGGGGATGTCCCCTGCGAGGGCGCAGCAAGGAGCACAGGGCTGGAGCACTGGCTTGCAAAAAGAGCCAGGTCCTTGGCCAGGTCCCACCACCACTGCTGCAATTGTCCCCAGATGGCTCCCCAGTGTCACCTGGGGGAAGAGCTGGCTGCTGCGCTGTGAGAGAGCTGCTGCAGAGATCCAGGCAGCATGCAGGGAGGAAGGTTGCCTGGGTAAGATGGCTTTGGAGCAAAGAAGAAAGCGACCCGAAGTGTGGGTCAGAGGCACCAGGTGACAGGGGGTGCAAGCACCAGCAGCCTCAGCCTCCCACACAGGAGCCCAGAGACTCTTATGTCCCCAGCAGGGACACAGCTATTTTAAGTTTTGGCAAATAAATCCTAGAAGTTTGCGTCAGATGGGCAATATTGGTTTTGCAGCGGGGGGACTGTAAGGCTTTTAGAAAAACTGCATCTCAACTCTGCGTGTGATTACAAGGATTGAGGAACTGTATGGACCTTGCACATGGATGTACCTCAGGTTTTCAGGTCAAAAGGCAAGTTTCCAGCCTGAATCCAGAGTCTGATGTGACTCTCTCACACACGAGAGGAGGAGGAGGAGAAGGCAGCCGCAGCCCTGGCCACAGTCACTATGTTGTGCAAACACACGCTGTGATGAGGACCACGAGGTGCGGCCACCCGCCCACAGCCAATGGTGCGGGAGGAGTTTTATGACTGCTGTTACCAAGGGGACTTTTGTTTGTGTCAAGAGCTGAACAGGCACCCACTTCCTTGACCTGAGGACAGCAGGAGCGGGTTGGCAGGTGACAGAGAGGACTGCAAGGAGTTGCGAAATGTTTGGCAGGTGGCACGCTGGTGGCTGGGTTTTCGGAAGTACACTCGAAAGTCGAAAGATCAGTTTTCAGCAAACCCTGATATTAAGCAAACACTGAAGCTGGGACGTAGCTTGTCTGAGTGTTTTGCCAAGTGACGGTTTCCACTGGAGCAATATCCTAACAGAATGTGAAGAGATCCTGGCCTCACTGGGCATCCAAAGGCTGCCTGAGATCCCTCAGCAAGCAGGATCCTGTCCTGCTTGAGGTCTCACTGAGCCCAGCTGCAGGCAATCACATTCATTTCTACCTTAAAATTCACAATGATGTTTTTATCGACACGGTGAATGTTGTTTTTCTTTTTAAATGCTTCCTTTGCTGAATGCTGTTAGAGAAACTCTGTTTTTCACGTGCTCACCGTGCACTATTTTCTTTCCCAAATATATAAATTCAGAGCACTGTTCTATCTACACCTCCCCTTTTTTCCTTCCATATAACCTATTCTAACAAATTTAACAATATCTTTAGGCATGTTTTCAATCTTCTAAGCTTTTTCCTCAGCATCTGTATACAAAGCCTCCATTATTAATATATTAATCACAGGAGAGATTCAATTAAAACATGATACTTAAGAGGAGAAGGGGAAAAAAAAAAAGGAACAAAAAACCAAAACCAGAGGCCAAAGTTTAGCCCTGGTATGACTATAACTGCTTGTCACTTCTCTGACGTAAACAGAGATTCAAATGCTTGCTCTGGAGCTACATTTTATCTTCTTCAAAGCTTTACATAAAAATCTATGTCGGCCTACAAGCTTAATACCTGTTCAAAGAAAAGCTGACAAAATCCAGCAGCTTTGGATCCGCACCCACTGGCACAGGTGCTATTTGGTGTGCACTGCTGCCTGGGTCCCAAGGCTCAGCTGTGGAGCGGGGCTGCTGAGATTTCTCATTTCCAGTTTCCCCAAGGATCTGCTCAAGTCCATCACTGAGTTAAATCACCCTGTGATCTGACGACTCAGCAGGATTCACATCCTAGAGGAGCAGTCTGCATCACCTCTCCTCTCTTAGCAAGGACAAGATTTACCACACCACTGGCAGTCGTACTAGTGGGTTTTTTCCCTTTTTTTTCTTTTTTTTTTCCCTTTTTTTTTTTCTTTTTATTTTGTTTTTGTTTTTGTTGTTTTTCCATCTTATTTTATGTGTGTTTCTTTTCACAGTGGAATACTAGAGATACCTGGTTTATCAATTTATTATGAGATTTTATAAGCCCAAAATGTCTGATGATAAATTGCTAAATATTACCTGAGGTTATAACAGTATTTCTTTCTATATTGGACTTTTCCCAGCAGAGACTTTTTGCACTTCCCTTCTTCCTTCCCATGCCCTTTCTAGATGAGCTAAGATACAAGAAATGCATCTGAGACTATGAGAGTGCTGATAATAGAGAGGGAATATGACAACAGAATGGGTGTTTATTCCCCTTCCTATTCCTCCCAAATGTCAGTACATTCAAAATGTGTATCCAAAAAATCACAGCTGAGCTGAATGACAGTAATTTACAGCTTTTATTCCTATGATGTATAAGAACATTGTATTTCTAGTAGGCAAAAAAGCACCAGGAATTAAAGTGATTTAAGAAAATCTGAATTTAGGGAAATTATTTCACATGAGAGGAAGATCTGCCCTTTTCTCTTTCCAGTACCATGATATGCACTAAAATCCCTACTGGTATGGCACAGCCTTGTGGATTTGGGAAACAAACTGCAGGGATTCTGGGGATATAAAGAAAACACAAATACTGAGAAAGACTCCTCTGGTTGTAGGAACCAAACAAAAACCATTCTACATAACAGGGGCAAAGATTGAGGCAGATTTTCTTCACCCACCTCCTCTCTGAGTGCTCATACCTGAAATGATGGTACCATAAAATATTGGAACAGGTTTCCCAGAGAGGTGGTAGATGCCCCATCCCTGAGGACATCCCAGGCCAGGCTGGATGGGGCTCTGAGCAACCTGATCTAGTTGAAGATGTCCCTGCTCATTGCAGGGGGTTGGACTAGATGACCTTCGAAGGTTCTTTCCAACACAAACTGTTCTATGATTCTATGATCCCTGGGCCATGCAGCCCCTTCTCCTGTCACACGAACCGCAGAAAAGGGAGAGCTGGAAGTTTCCAGAGGGAGCAAGCCCAAGGCACCCATTGTGATCTCCGTCCAGCAGCAGAACTGTCCCACCTCTGGAGATGCTCCAGCTCTCTGGCATGTGCGTTACTGGGAGCATCATCCAGGCACAGCTCCAGGACACCACGTCTTGGCACAGTCACCCGCCTGCCAAGCAAAGGTTTATCCCTGCACCTAGGGGAGAGTGTGTGCTGAAGACATGGCACAACAGGATGTGCCAGAAGGAAGTGTAGCAGAGTAGGGTGACGAGCTTATGGTGGGGAGATATCCATTCAGTGTAACAACCTGTTGTTCAACACGCCTCTCTGCTCAGACCTTCTCCTACTAACAGAGGTTCCAACATCACCCCCCGCTTTCATGCTCTCAGACCACTTTCAGTGTTCTCAAACGATAGTGCTTGAGCCCAGCCAAAACCACAGCCTGCCCAGTTATAAAATTGCTTCCAGAAGTCATCTATCATCTTGAGCTTATGTTGCTAAGATAAACCTCTCCTCTCTACTCCCACTTCTGCAAGAGGATGTCTAGGAAGCACAGTGAAGTGAAGCTCTCCCTGGGCTAGCACAGCACATCTGAGCCCACGTATCAAGAATGTCCACATGAGTGAGACACAGGTCTCTGGGAATCCAATTAGTTTGTATAAAGACATCCAAAAAGCTCACATAAAGGGTCAGGAGAATTTGATAACAACCACAGCACCATTTCCAAAGCCATATATTTTCTTGCTCCAAACGTCTCTTTCTATCAAAGGAATACAGATTTCATAGAATCATAGAATGTCCTGAGTTGGAAGGGAAGCATAAGGATCATCGAGCCCAACTCCTGTCCCTGCATATGACAACCCCACAGTTCACACCATGTGTCTGAGGGTGTTGTCCAGTTTCTTCTTGAACACTGTCAGGCTTGGGGCTGTGACGCCTCCTTGGGGAACCTGTTCCAGTGCTCCACCACCCTCTGGGGGAAGAACCTTTTCCTCATGTCCAACCTGAACCTCCCCTGGCACATCTTCCTGCCATTCCCGCTGTTTCATTTTTTATTCAGCCTCCAATTTTTAAATCAAATGGACAAATGCACTTGAGTGCATTCTTAGATACACACACCCATCCTAGGAGCTCTATCCAGAATGCCAGCACTGTGACTGAAGGGCCATGCGGCTTTTCTACCACGTCAGCACCTGCATAGGATCTATGCATATTCTAGCTGCATTCCCATACTTTTTAAATGGGTAAGCATTAAAAATAATTTACCCAGAGAACATGTATTACCTGAGAAATAGCATTGTTTTCTTTTACTATACCTAAAAAAAAATCAGATAGGCTTCATGCCAAACCAAGAATCAAAATACCCTGTCACTTTTTATATGCAATTTAGCCTTCTATTTTCAAAATTAGGCAATCATCTCCTTCCATTTTGCTCAAATGTTTTGAATCAGTAAATGAAAAGTATTACTTTGCAAAGTCTCTGACTTCGTGTGTTCTCTGCTGGTTTTAATAATTTAGTGAGGATGCTGTAGCACCTACTTTTTTATTCTGACAGATGTCCATGAGGACATCCTCTTCAAAATGTGGAATTTTCACAAATGCTTTATTGTCTAAAACACAATAGTTTGTTATCTATTTTCATTGGTCTCACACTGAACCTGGTGCACCTTCATAATCTTTTCTTAGCTGCATTATTGCTTAATCATAGAATCATAGAATAATTTGGTTTGGAAAATACCTCTAAGATCATTGAGGCCAACCATTAACGTAACACTGTCAAATCCATCACTAACCTGTGTCCCTCACGCCTCCAGGGATGGTGACTCAACCACTTCCCTGGGCAGCCTGTTCCAATGCCTGGCAACACTTTCCAGAAAGAAATTTTTCCTAACATCCAATCTGAACATCTCCTGGTGCAACTTGAGGCCATTTCCTCTTGTCCTGCCACTTGTTACTCGGGAGAAGAGACCAACACCCTCCATGCTACAGCCTCCTTTCAGGTGGTTGCAGACAGTGATAAGGTCTCCCCTCAGCCTCCTTTTCTCCAGGCTGAACAGCCCCAGCTCCCTCAGCTGCTCCTCATCAGACTTGTGCTCCAGACCCCTCACCAGCTTTGTTGCCCTTCTCTGAACTCTCTCCAGCACCTCAATATCTTCTTGTAGTGAGGGGCCCAAAACTGAACAGCGGATTTGAGGTGCAGCCTCACCAGCACCGAGCACAGGAGGACAATCACTGCCCTAGTCCTGCTGGCCACACACCAGTGGCCACACTGGTTTCTTTGCTTGTGGCTCACATTTTCTCCAGCTGCTGCTACCCTTGTAGCATGCTCTCATGTTATTAGAAAATCTGTATATCGCACAACCACCATGGTCTGGTGACAGCCTGTGTGCCAGTCCACATGCTCAGAGCAAGGCTGGCCATGTGTGGCTTTGCTACCAGCATCCTCTCCCTGGCTGTGCAGGTCCTAGGCTGGCATCCACATGAGAACACCCAGCCTGGACACAAAGTAAGCACCCTCCTCTTTACACTGTACCTTTTAGGGATCCTTACATCCTCTTAGTCACTGTCAAAATGAATAGAGCTAGCTGTGAGAGATCTGCCCTTTCTCTCAGAAATGACTAACAAAAGTTAGTTGCATCAATATATAATCTCTTCCAATTCTGCTCCTTGTGCCAGAGCTCCTTGCGCCTCCACCTCCAGCATCAGTGGAGATATAGCAAGCTGTGGCACAGGGACTGGCTATGTATAACCACTGATACGCTACCATGTCTCTGCACCAGCCCTTTCCTTTGCAATACTCACATCTCTCACTCAAATCCCCTGTTGCGTACTGTGTAAACATAAGGTGGTGCCCCGTGTCCCTGTGGTCACTGACAGAAGAGACATCAAAGGATCTCAACTAATAAAACACCTGGTAAAAGGAGGATGGGAGAGGGGAGATAGGATACAGCTCACTGCATAGACTCCCCTTCCCAGCCTTTGATACCCACCATGACCAGCGTGTCGGGCTTCATGGGTTACAACAGAAAAAACAGAAGAGGCAGCAGGTGCATCTTCCTAAGCATGTCACTGGGTTTTCTGGGTGCTGGGTTGTTTTCATTTGCTGCTTCTGCTGCTGTTGGGCAGCGTGCACCTTCCCTCGCCTAACCAGCCCAAACTCCTCCCTGGTGCACCTGTCCCTGTGATTCCAAAGGCTGCACAGATTCTTGCATGGGATCTTCAGCAGCCCTTCTGCCATGCCCCTGCCAACAGCACATTCCTTTCTCTATTACAAGTACAACATATTTCCAGGGGACAGGAGGGAAAAAATCCCTGTTCTCTCTACCTGTTTTTCTCCAGAATTGATAGATCTTCCTTCCCCCCATTGTTTCTGAGAGGACTGAGAAACACTCCATAAAATAAACTTTCCCCCCAAGCAGCCTTTGAAGAGCGAGCTTTTTGGTTTTTACAAAAGTGCCTTGCAACAGAACACACAAACATGAGCGGTCAGAAGGCACCACTGTGATTGCCCAGCCTGATGTCCTGGGTGGCACAGGGAATAGGCTGCGCCCCAGAAGGGTGCAGGGAACTCTTCTTCCCTGACAGAGCTCAGTAATTCTGGGGTACACACCTTGCCATATGTCATATTTTGTTCATGGCAAAAGCCTTAGCTTGCGTGCTTTCTTTAAACAAAAAAACCCAACAACAAAGCAAACCAAATAACCATGCAAAAGAATTAAAAGGGGGCCGGCGGGGAGTTTGCATTGGCAAAAGAATAAAGCAAACTCATGTGAAATGTTTTATTCCTATGGAGTAACTCCTTCCTTCTTGCTTTCAGTTCTCTGTATTTTTTGGTGATTTTACAGAGGGGCCAGGAGATCTATTCTACCAACACAGAAAGCACAGTTATTAAAAGACCTGTTAGAGTAATAAAACCACATTGGCTCTCCTCCTTCCTTCTCAGCATACAGAAATAATAAAGACATAGCTGTTTTACACAAAGACACAAGACCTCCCCCAGCCAGCTCCCTAATAGAGACCCTCTGCTATATTTAGGAGCACAAACAGCTCAATATGCTACCGGAGTTTTAGGCTTGTATCAGCCATTTTTACTGACAGAAGTACAATCTGTATTTTTAACTGAAATAACAGAGAGTATTCATGTAGAATACTTTGGCTAATAATGTTCTGAAGTTCATCTTTTTTGTACAACAGCAGACTAACGTCACTTGGAGCCAAGGGTCAGTAAAGTATTAAAAATTCACTGTGCCTCCCCTTGAAAAACAATAGAAAAGAAAGTAAAATGTCTTGCTTTAGTTAGAACAAAATTACATTTGATTCTACATGTCACAATTGAAATTATTCTTTAATTCAGTGCTGGGAACATTCCTGAAGCTATTTCACAAAAATCATTATACAAGGTCTTTTGGTATTCAGAATGAGTATAAAAATCAACCTTTTTATTAGGTCTCAATGCCTCTAAATTCAAAGAGAAATAACAAGCTTTCATTGATCCTTCCTTGCTTTTTCAAACCATAGATACAATAAATTGTATATACATACACACACACACACTTTTTGGCAAAGAAAGAATAAGACTAACCTGGAATCACAGCAAGCCCTGAGTAATTGTGCACTTACACCTGCTACCTCATCAATTAGGCTAATGTAAGCTTGTTCTTGTACAGTGTGGAGGTTAATGGGATTTTAAGATGCAGAAAGTGTTAAGCACTACCCAGAACGAGATCCTTATTCAGTTTTATCTGCTATTCTGAAGAAAACTCAGAAGGCCAAGTTAACCAGACAACGAAGGCAATTCTTAACATCAGAGCTGAATGTGGCACAATTTTTGTCCTTTCTGAGCCTATCTATACCGCATGAAGTAGTTACTCTCAGCTGCATAATGTGTGGTATACTCAACAGTGTCATTTCAACAGTTTTATTAAGTTTCTTCAGAAGTTAATAACAAATCTTTTCAAATGTCAGGTTCATGTGAACACAGAATATAGTTGTATCTCCCGCCTACTTCCAAATATTTTGCCATTAATGAGATGAAAAATACAGTCTGGTTTGGCCAAACACAAGTAATGGGGAAAGTGCATGAAATAAAGAGATTAGGCTGGGATTTACTGGCTTCCTTGAGAATTCCTATGCTAGAAAGACAAAGTAATCATTATGATCATCTATGTACCATGTGCAGAAGGGTTTTAATATTTGAATATTGAAAGACGAGAAAAAAGGAAAGGAGGTAGGGAGTGCAAAGAGATCTAATTAAATATTCTAAGAAAAGCCTGAGCCCTTCCAAGCAGAGATACAGCAGCCTGCCAGCTGAGACCAAGCAGAACATAAGCAGTTGATTTCCAGGAGCTGTTCATGGAAGGTGCCATCAGGGCCTCTCTGTCCTCAACACTCACAGAATCACAGAATGTTAGGGATTGGAAGGGACCTCGAAAGATCATCTGGTCCAATCCCCCTGCCCTTTGCTTTGCCTCTTTTCAGCCCACACCACTCCGCCAAACCAACTGCAGTCGTGCGCTAACCTGGAGTCACCTCGGATGCAGGGATAACAAGAAGCAGCCATGTCTCCAGCCCAAGGACCCGTTCACCCTCCTGGGTCATCCTAGCACGAAGGAGCGGCAAGGATGGAGTGAGATGCAGCTGCTGGAGCCACAGGAGAGCAGCGGGAGGCAGCAGCGAAGGGGAGCATCTTCCCCTGTGTTCCCTCCACAACACTTGCACTGCAAACTCAGGGGCCAGGTTCTCCCTCAACATCCACACAGAGCGTCCAAGAGGTACAGCCACTGTCAGTGCAACCTCAGCCCTCTGAAATTTCCCCAGGCAATGGCGCTCACGTATTTCAGCAATAACTGCTATCTTGTAAACACATTCCACATTCCTCTTGCATTAAAGCCCACAGGCCAAATAAAGAGCTGAATGGCCTCTCCTCTAGCTGCTGTATGAGGCCCACTCTGAAGCAGGCCATGAGGCAGGCTTTTAATTGGGAAGGACCTTATTTAGCCTCTTTTGACCTTTACTAATTCAGTCTCTCTTGGTTTTCAATGAATAATCATTTTCTTGAGCCCAGATGGGAGAGAGATGAGACATGGGTTCTTTCTTCTACCTGAGTAATACTCAAATCACTTCCAGAATAAAGAGCACAAGATTTTTAATGCAAAGTCACAGCAATGCGTGACTACCACAGGGATTTCAGGTAGGAGTCCAGTTAAGTTGGGCAGTCTTCCTAACCCAAATAATTTCTTATGTGAACAAGCTGGAAGGTTGCCTTCTGACCATGCCGCAATAAACAACATTGCTGAGTCCTTTCATCTTTGCTCAAACCTTCCTCCACAATCTATAAGAAAAACTCAATTGGATTTCGCAAATGTAAGAGACCTAATTTTTTGTCATTTACTCTCTCACAACATGTACTTGCAAACTTTTCATTCTTACTGTACATTCAGGATATGTTCATTGCTTTGTGTTTGAAAGAGAGGAGATATTTTCCTGCAGTTCTTCTCTCCCCCTGTACTTGCAGGTCTGTGCTCCAAACCACACTCTGTGCTCCAAAGCAAGGATATGAGCAAATGGAAATAACTGCTGCTTGCTCAGATTCTCATTTTTCCCTTCACTCCTTCCCTGCAGCAATAACCTCAGTGAAAATAACCTTTGGCAAGTCACTCTGCACATTTCACCTCCAGTTGCCACTTAGACTCCCAGACTTTTGGAAGTCAATACCCTGAATGCAGCTTAATAGCTTTTACTGCTGCCTTGTCAGAAGTCAAGAGCCAAGTCTCCAGGGCAGCACAAGCCCACTCATTCCCATGGACTGGGAAGCAAAAAGGACTTGCATGTGCCAATTTGTCCAGGACAAGTAACAGTGGACATATGTGCTCATGTATTCAGAAGATTATATGCAAAAATGTTACATGCAGAACAAAATGAAGATAGGGGACTGGAGAAAGTACAAGAAAGGACAGCACTGAAGAGCTCAAACCTTCCCTGACAGTTTTTATAACAACAGTATGGTACATGGTCACTGGGAGGGCTCCTGCTCCTTATCTATCCAGAGCAGAAGCAGAAGACGCTGCCAGTCACAGTGTCACACTGATTGTGCATCCTCTCTCATCTGCAAAACAGATGGATCCAGCCCTGACAGCACTTCAGTCGTAAGCTGGTGCAGAAGGATGGGTGATAAACATGGCTATCTGATGCTGCTACTCCTTAGGTTTGATTTCCTAAGGAAACAACATTTTACAGGTGGGTACAAAAGTACAGAAAAATTAAATGCTTTACCTGATGTCCTTCAAGAAGTATCTCATCTCCAGCTCAGCTCCAGGCCTGTGCCTCAGTCCAGCTTTGCTGGAGCCGATGGTGCAGACTGGGGTGACCTCTCTGGTCCAGCGCCCAGCTCCCCATGGCACCCCATGGTATAGTGGAAAGCAGGAGGCAAAGGGAATTGGATCCCACAGCCTGGATCTCTCTTGAAAGGGGTCCCATGGGCGAGACATGGGGAATACACTGTGAGAAATGTCCCCCTTTTCCCACATCACCACTTGCCCTCAGTCTCTGCTCATTTTTGCCACTGGGGCAGATATTCTTCCTATCCTCTGCTGAGGAGCATTTCCCTTGTGAAACCCCTCGCTGTTTTATGATCTCTTTGGCAGAAAACTCTCATGTACACATTTGGCCCCGGCTGCATCACCCTTTAGGTGATGGAGGAAAGGAGACACATCAGATATTAATAGGTCTAAATCACCTTACTCGGAGAAGACGTCTCTCCAGGGAGGACAGAGGGAAGCCAGGGTTACTTAGCAGCAAATGGGTAGGTCCTCTGCATTCCCAACCCCACTGTCCTACCCCCCATGCCAAGCTCCAAAGGCTAGATGGGAACCTGGAAATGATGTTTAAAAGGGGCAGAGAGGAAAAGACCCATTTGGGGACTTATCCCATTTGTCTCCAGACTCCCTTCTTTGAACACACCATGAATGTTTTACTTCAATACTCAAAGCCCGATGAGATGCATGTTATTAATTTATGACGATGACAAGATTATTATGGTTAATTTAATATGTGCAGGCACTTAACTAACTACTGTTGGGAAATATTTGTCATTAATTCAAAAATTTCCTGCCAGCAATTAGGCAGATATAGCTCAAGTGAGCTGCAGCAATCCAGCATGACATAAAGAGCTCTCATCTGCCATCACCTTTACACGTGACTGTACAATACTTGAACACTGCCTGATTAAATGAGCACAACAAAATGTGCTGCAGCTTTCATAAACTAAATGGCATTGGCATTCAGACGTTAGAAAAATGTAGCTTAAGAGTAAGCTCTTTCAGATGTAGGAAGGGGAGCAGAGAGGCACAAAACCTCCCTGTGAAGAGCAAAAGGGCCACCTCTGGGAGAGAGGATGGAAGAGAAGCATTCCTCACCAAAGCTCAGAAAGCAAAGCTGTGTGAGCAAAAGCTGTTTGTGGTGGGCTTTCCTCCCACCTCCTGTGCATCTGCCACGATCTCAACCAGGTGGGGCAGAGTGAAACCACCAAAGTGGCTTCATTCAGGGGCAACCTGTCATGCATGGCACAGCCCTCCAGGCCATGCCATTCCTGGAGAGGGAACTCAAACTGCTGTTTCATTTGCTTTCCCAGGGTGGCAGGGAGAAAAATCCTGTGTGTACAGAGCTAGTTACAGCAACAAACTGAAATTCCTGCCCAAAATGGCCAGTTTCATGGCACCTTTGCAGGGGTCCTAGTACTTCTTGGCATTTTCTGATCCCTTGGGCAGGTTCAAAGTAACAGAAGGGATGCTCAGCAGACATCCAATTGTCTCACAGAGTTTAGTGATGAATTGTTTTGCTCATAAAGGCTCTTTAGCTCTGTGTTTTTGTAAGTCCTTCCACTATCAGATGCAACCCACCTATCAACCCTCCCCAGCACAAGGCCTGGCATTTTTCAGTTCTCTCATATGATACAGTCTCCTGAGGAACAGCACGTTTTGGTACACCTAAATCTTCAAGCTTCACATAGGCCTCTCAGGATAAAACTTGGGAACATACTACCAGAAGGGACTTCCTGAGCATTTATTTAGTCCTCTGTTATTGCTGGCAAACACTCCATATAATCCTTTCACAGGCTGATTAAAGTCTTATTTTGAAAATATTCAATGTTTTCCATCCCTTTGACTGAAATGGTATTCCAGAAATTTGTAGCTCTAATGGTTAGAAATTCCTGGACTCAATGGCCAGTTTATACCTGTTTATTAATGGTTGAACTCAATGATCTTAAAGGTCTTTTTCAACCAATACAATTCTATGATTCTATGATTTTTGTCCCAATGCAATCCTTTTCTTTAGGCAGCTTTTCTTTCTTGCCAGGAGTATTTAGAGAAGACCACTATCCCTCCTTTCATCCTTCATCTGTGAAGCCAAACAAGCCATGGCACCTTAATTTCCTCCCAGAGGAAAGCTCTCCATTCTCCTGACCATCTTACTAACCCTCCTCTGCACTTGTCCCCCACTGAGCTCACCTCTTCTGACAGACAGATGCCCAGAACCAGATACTGGACCCCAGATGGCCCCTCTCCGTAGCTAGATGACACATGGGTCACTCCTGGATCTAAGCTCCCCAGCTGTTGGCAGACAGGCAGAGGGGAAAGCATTCATCTTCCAGCTGTAGCCTGCTCTCTACTGCAGAGTCCAAGGACCTGTCTGAGCTGTTTGCTATCAAGAGATGCCATTCTGTGAAAGACATATGTCTCAATAACCTTCTTAGACTTCACTCTTTCCTACATCCAGCCACCCAGATCGCTGATGCTGGCTGCCAATACCAGACTACAGGACCTGTTCCAGCTTCTTTTCAAACCCGAAGCACCAGCGTACGCTCCCTTGGCTGGACTCACAAGGGCCCAGCCATCTGTGTATCTGCAGAATGTCTCTGGTGTAGGTGTAATGGGAAAATATTTAGCCTTTTACATGCAGTTGGCAAATGTACTAGCTCAAGCTCGAGGAAAATCTGACCCTCTCTGCTTAGGGGCCTCCTTCCTTTTAACATTTTTTTCAGACAGTTTAAAAATATTTGTGAATTATGGCAACAGGCAGGGAATGAGATGTCTAGCAGAGCTCCAAGCTCTGACAGAAGAGCATTTACAAGAGGACACTGCAAGGCTTTGTGAACAGAAGAAAGATCAGGGAGTGCTGGACAACTTAATCTCCCAGGTTCCACGCTACCCTCTGAGGGTGCAGCTTTAATAGAACAGCTAGATCCAAGTGATCAAAGAGGTTTCTACTGTTAACTGTCTCCTGAAAGTTATTGACCTTGACGCCGGAACAATTAAATGAAATGTGAAGCACCTCCTCAAACAGGTATTTCTCCTTCTCTGTCCTATATCACCTAAACACACAGTAGTGTGAAGTTACACACATGGGAGAGCCTTTTGTAATAAAGAACATCCTGAGCTGCACAATGATCCTGCTCTGGTATAGATCTTTTTCTTCTTAAGTGGACACACACACTGTGGTTCCTAGGAACGGACATACGAGTTGTCCCATATGTGTGACAGAGACAAAAAACTCGGGATAGCAAATTAGACGTGTACACTTTGAAAAGCAGCCGCTGTATCAGGTATGCAATGTGAGACTCTGGGAATTGTTTTTCTGAATACTAAGTGTGGAAAATATCAATTGAAACGGCACTTAGTCTCTCTAAAGAAATCAACTCCTCAATGCCTTAGAGTCAGCACTCAAATTAAACAGCTTCATATTAGAGATAATTAAAATGTATGGCTTAAAAATAATCCAGTCTTTTCTGTCCCTATTCAGAACCTGCCACTACAGCCTCCTGTGCATAAAACCTACAAACATGCTTGCTGTGAACCTGTCCCAGAGATGTGCAGCCAGATCTTTGGCCCATGTCACTTGGCAGGCCTCTGCTGAAGTTAACTGGAGCTGTGCCAAATCGTATTGCTGAAGACCTGGAGTTTATTGTTTATAGACTTCTGAAAAAGGCAAGCTAAATAGCTTGTGTGCACCTGGAGACATCCATTTCCACATTTGTCAAAATATGAAAACTGTCTTTTCTGTGAGGAGTGGTCCTTCAGAAAACTATCATGCCAGCCCTGTACCAGCACTAGATACAAATATACTCTGGTATAATTCCTACTAACTCTGCTATCTGTGAACAGAGAAGAGAGGCTACAGCACAAAGAAGGTGATATTTTTCCTAATTTTTTTTTTTTAGAATGGTACATCAGTTTAATTTTTACATTTGTCAAAGTGTTTCTACCTGTAATCTATCAAAGGAAAACAAAAAGCAGTAACAGATCCCATTGTGTTACCAGGCAATCATTGCTGGCCTCTGCAAACAATACACAGTTAGAGGGACTTGCTGCTTTCCATTTTGTAAATGTGCTACAAGGAGCCAGTTACAGCGAGAGTGTGGCAACCGGCAACTCTTGATCACTTAAGAATTTTTCATCAACCAATTCTACAATAAATTAACTAGAGAAGTTTAAAGGTTGTTTTCAGCTCTTTATGAACAGACACCACAAGTAACTAGGGAAGACAGTTCATCTTTCCCCTTAACTTTTTTACTTACCGTCCGATGAAACTTTAATAAGTACAAAGGCAGGTCAGTACTCTCACAACTGAATGTTGTGCAGCTGTGTAACCAAGAAATGCATTACACCTGTAGGAAAACAACCTTTAAATCACCTCAGACATAAACTTTCTTCAGCTGCTTACCTGCATATGTTCCTTTTTGCCAGATTCAACGTAACACAAAAGGCTACTGGTGTTTCAAAAGGGATCTGTCACCTCGCCAGACATTTAAGGGAAAGCAAAATCAGCAGAGGTACTTTCAAGTTTGCACGGAGGATTCTGCAAAGTCTCGATCTGGTTCGACTTCAATAGCGCACCCCACGTCTCATCAGTCACCCAGCACCAGGCTGCGCTCTGCCTTCCCAAAGAGTTATTAGCGCTGCCCTGATCCCTTCCCCAAGCGATCCCTGTATCTACAACCGAAGGAGCCGGTCAGAGGAGAAAGCACCAGTATCCCCCAGTTGCTAGGAAACGAGCAGGGAGATCCTGACCTGAATTCTCAGCAGAGACTGATGTTGTTCAGGAAGCTTAGCTGGGTCCTTCCTGGAAAGGCAGGGACGTGTTGAAAAGTTACTCCTGGCTTTGCAAAGGCCACCGTGTGGCACCACCTGGGACAGAGGGACAGCAGCTGAGCTGTTTTTATGACAAAAAGGCACTTGTTGTGTGAAAATGAGAAGTGCACATGCAAAAATGGAGGGTGAATTTTTCGTTCTTCGTGCCACTGAAACTAGAAAGCTTTTAACCTTAAAATAAGATATTTGTATTTCAAACATGGTCATTAGATAAAGTGGAAAAAACCACCCACCACATGCAGAGCCTCAACATCAATAAATGCAATGACAGAATATTAAAGATATAAAAATCCCAGACGTGTATGCTACAAAGCCAAATTCATAACATAGGAAACTGAAGAGAAGGAAATAATGAAAGTTAAGGATGACACAAGAAATCTGCATTTTTTGACCTTTTAAATATTTTAAATTACTGCCATGCCATTGTATTAATTACTCTATTTAGCTTGCAACCATCTCAGCATGCATGTTCTAAAAGATGAAAAGTGAGAGCTGAACTAGACCTGAACAGTTAAAGCATTTCTGGGTCCCTCGGGTGAGGTATATCTGCCCCTTGTTATCCTGTATACTGGAAGGAAATAATGACTCTTCAAATGCAGCACGATGTAAATGTCTCACACAGACCCAATTACCTGAAAAAAAAATGCCTGTTTGCTTTCTACTGCCTCCAATGGACATCCATCCTCTTGGCAAAACCAGCAAGAAAGCGATGCTGCGCACACCACAGGTGGCATGGTTTCTGCAGGATGGAGGGGCCAGCAAGGCCAGGAGGGATGCAGGATGCTCGTGCAGAAATGAGTCCTTTCATTCCAGCTGGATGCTTCCCCATCGCGCCTGGGCATGTTCTCATATGTGAGCTGCTCCCTCCTTGCTCAGGCAGGTGCTGGCAGTCATAGAATCATAGAATAGTTTGTGTTGGAAGGGACCTTCAAAGGTCATCTAGTCCAACCCCCTGCAGTGAGCAGAGACATCTTCAACTAGATCAGGTTGCTCAGAGCCCCGTCCAGCCTGGCCTGGAATGTCTCCAGGGATGGGGCATCTACCACCTCTCTGGGCAACCTGGGCCAGTGTTTCACCACCCTCACTGTAAACAATTTTGTCCTCATGTCCAGCCTGAATCTCCCTTCTTTAGTTTAAAATCATTGCCCCTTGTCCTATCGCAACAGGCCCCGCTAAAAAGTCTCTCCCTATCTTTCTTACAGACCCCTTTTAAGCACTGAAAGGCCACAATAAAGTCTCCTCAGAGCCTTCTCCAGGCTTAACAACTCCAACTCTCTCAGTTCCCAGACAGGAATATCTGCGAGGACCCACAGACCAGACAGGGCAGTAGCTCCAGAACCACCTCTGCTGGGCACACTCTCTGCACGAGAGATCTATAGGGGTACAGCTACTACCCAAACACTACATGGGCAAAAGCTCTTTTAAAAAGGGGTCTCAGGCCCAGGAGGACTGGCCTGTCATGTCTGGAGAAGTCCAGCTATGGCCTTAAAAGGGAATTACTCCTCGACTTACAACAGCTCTTTATCTTTTAAAAACGGAGCAACATTTTAATGGAAAGGAAATGCACGCAAGTGCCGCTGCAGAAATGCAGTTGCAGACCAACTCAGCTATGCAACAGCACACCTAATGCTTAACTCCTGATGCGTGTGGTGTACTCCCCAAAAGGCTCTTCTTTCGTTATAACATACAGCCATAACATACAGTTCAGTGGCCCAATACAGCTGCGTGCAACGCAGGTGCAGGGTCAGACAACAGGCTCTTAGCTAGGCTTGAAATCTCTCCCTCCCCCATAAATATCCATATTTACCCAGGGAATTTACCCAGTCTGTCCCTGCAGCAATCACAACTGCCCACAGATGAGTATTACAGTGCTTCAAGCACATTTCTGAACAAAAGCCAAAGCCCATCACGTTGATAGGAAAATTATAGTTCTTTTGTTCCCTTCTCTTATCTTTGTGCAGAAGTAGGAAGCGCTCAGTGTTAAGTCCTATTCCAAAAGCACTTAAATTTCCAGACAGATAGTTACGGATGTCATGACCCAGGGAGCAGCAAAACTGAATTAGTCCATGTTTTAAAGAGAGTCACAATAAAAATATCTTTATAGATAAGCAAGTGACATTTGGAGGAAAGAAACTGAAAATTTAAGATGTTAAACACATACTAGCTGCTAAAGTAAAGCTGATCATGCAGCAGAATACTGAATGTAAGTCAGAAATCATAGCTCTGTACAGTGCAACTGTATTTTAAGTAGTTCAGGTATTCTGAAAAAATTTTCTTTATGAAAGGCCATTCTAAAGATATTATCATCAGAAGGCAGAATGATGCAGAGAACCTACTCCTAGAAATATTTGTATTTTAGATGGTGATAGATTCATTTTTTACTATAGATTCTTCTTTTGCAAACCAAGTGGTGTGAATGTCACTTCAGGACATTTTTTCCTACAAATTCTTCCAAATGGCCTTAATGTTCAGCAACACAACAAGCTGACACTAAATAACAGAAATCAGAGAAACAGAGAAAGCTTCGCAAAATGAAAGGTGCAGAAAATATACACTTCTAATAACGAGGTCCTTAATAAAGGTAAAGAGAAATTTAAATACACAAGTATGGAAGATTTTGGAAGAAATGGAGAATTACTGAGTCTGAAAGAGGAAAAGGGAAAGACTTTCAGGGGCACGAATTTCAGATGTGAATGAGAAGGAGGAAGATGAGCAAGATACTTCTGGATTTTTCTGTAGGCAGACTGAAGGACATTTACCAGGACTGTCCTGTGGGTAGAAAGCCAAGAAGATACTTGGTGAAGGCAACAGTGCCCCAGGTAGATGCCAGAATCCAGTGACCTCCTGGCCACAGATGAGCAAATAGCTCAGTGATTTGTCACTGACACTCTTGGAAAAGTTGCTAACTGATTTATTTAGGTGTTTTCAAGCATAACCAAAATGCTGTGAAGACTCATGGGAAGTTTTAAACTTCTCCTGTACAGACAAAGGGGTACATGGCGCAGAGTGATAACAGTCAACAAACTAGTGAGAATCAGAAAACAATAGAGCAGTTTTACATAAGAGTGAGCAAAAAGATGTAGATGGGAACAAAGCTGCTGCAAATGCTGATTCAGGGGAGACCCCAAACTGGGCACCTTTCTCTTAACGTTTCTTCTGGTCATGCCTTGAGCAGCAAGAAGAGGTGAGTAGTAAAATGGATCCAGGTGGGGTAAAGAAAAGCCATTCCACAGTGTTAAAAATAACCTGTCACATCTTCCTGTTGTCTAAACTGGCATAACTCCACCAGTTTAATTTTATGCCAGCTTAAGATCTGGCAAAATGCACAGAGTAAGAGGAAGGCAGCAGTTCCCCTTACATGCTTCACTTTGCCTGCAGGCAGGTTTCAGCAAGGCACGCTTCCATTACAGGGGAAGATACTTAATGAAGGATTTAATCTTCCTGAAGAATACGGAAGGACGCTAAAGTACCAAACTCACCAAACACACCTTGCAAGAAAAATATGTTGTTAAAAATTTGCTTTACTCAGCTATGTATTCGTAAAGCCATGTAAAACAGACTGTTCCAAATTGCCTGACTTCCACCACTGAAAGTCAGACGCTGCTGTCCAAATCTCTCGGCAAAGGTATAGTTTTACAGTAATTGAGATAGTACGTAATCCGGTCACATCGTTGCATACATCAGTAATACAGTACTGAGAAGTCTCCCGGTTGTTTGGAGGCAGAAGGAGCCGTGTGAAGCATTGATTCACGCTGATGAATTGTAACCAAGCAACACCGCCAGCATCCCTCCAGCTCATTGTTCCTCTGAGCTGGGGGAACCACAGCAGAACAGCGCTGAAAACCTGCCAAACTCCCGCTTCCCCCGTTTAAGGACACCCATCCCTCTAATGCTACATATAGCAAATACTTCAACCAAAATTTATCAAAACAAACTGCTATCTCCTTCTCAGTAAAAAATACAGTGCCATACCTGAAGGCAGCCAATGAATTTCTGTGTCCACAGCTCTCTTGTAAATAATCTTTACAAAAGAAACAGTTCAAATTTACTTTACACAAAAAGTGCAGGGCAATGAATTATTCATCTGAGCAGAGGGACAGAAATACTGCCTTTTTGTTAGTCTGACTGTTAGATGCTGAGGGAAACTAAAGACAACTTTCTCAGATACAATAACTAATCAGTAGCAACACAGATGAGATGGACAGGAAGTAGATACTTTGAAAAAATGTGTTCGGTGAGAGCTGGCAACCATATTCCACATAAGTGCCTGAAACCGATAGTTAATGCACAAAATATAGCTACTACATCATCATTGACATGAACCTTATTATCAACAGAGGCATTAAAAATGACATTACAATACTGATTTTTTTTTCCTTTTATTGCAGTTAAGTCTGAGTGGTGGGATTATTTGTTCTGTTTAATGCCATGGGCCTGGACAACAAGACCAAAATTCATTGTAAAATGATCCATCATTGCCCTATATGGGAATAAGAGGACAACGTAATCTGTCAACAAAAGTGTCGGTTACCAGAGAACCTGAATTTTGAAGATGTGCCATAGTGCTCCCATTTTACTTAGAAAAAAAGAAAAAGCACATGTATAAGTTAGAAATAAGATACAGAATATACAGAATTGACTTGTTCTTATAATGTAAAAGGCAGGCTAGCAGCTGTGTGCTTTTCTCAGAGTATAGAAAGCCAAAGCACTGACCTGTAAAACAGAAATAGTAATAACATCTGCTAGACTTCTGGGCTCTGAAATCACATTCCCTGAGAGCAAGTTTCCCAAAGAAAGGCTGGGCACTTATGTAAGATACCATTTCCCTTTTCAGTGAATTGTGCTTCTCTCTTGAAACTACTTAAAAGCCTGAGCGCAAAACCACGTACATCTCTCTACTCTGGGAATAAAAGTAGAAGGGCAAAGTAACAAACTGCCATGGCATCGACATAAAACCAGATTTATTGATGTCTTCCAGAATTCGGGATGTATTAAATCACTCTCTTTGCTTACTCCCTTCTCTTCTTTTTCGTCCTTTTCTACAAAGCAGATGTGGTCTTCTCAATCCCACTGTGGGGGATCAAGCAGTCCTGCACTCACTGTTCTATGTGAAGTATCACCAGGATCTCACATGGGCAGAAATGTTGCTACTGCTTAGGCTGTCTCTGCTTGGCAATTCAGGGTCTTTCCTCTAAATGCACAATGCTGCCAAAGGTTTCGACACTCCACAGAACTTCTTACAGGTCAAAGTCTGCTCTCCCATGGCACAAGTTCCCAGCAACTTCTCCTCAGTTGTGAGCAGGTATTTAAAGCAGAACTTGGTCTCATCTTCTTCTTTCCCCTCATACGTTTGCCAGATGGCTTTATTTAATGTCTATTCCCCAGACTAGCTCTTAGATTGATTTTTTCCTCTACATTTGCCATCTGCTGGTCCAAACAGCTAAATGATACACTTGCACTTCAATCTCACAGCATTGATTCATTCTTGCTGTCAACTTGGCATCCAAAACCGTACGGCAGGCAGACCAGCAGGTCTGGGTAAGGCCTCACTCCACCAACAGGAATTTTCTCCTTCTCGTGCCTTTGCAAGCCATCACCACAGGAGCGAAGTTGTACAGGGGAAGAAAGCACAAAGCCAGAGTGAAAGACAAGTATCAAGAGGAACTCAACCATGTTGTCTTGCTGATGGAACATGGCCTGTGTTGTCTAGAAGGAGGATTTGCAGCCCCAGCAGCTGGTGTTGTGTGGCCACACAAAAAGAGAAGACGACATGTTGTGCAATGGCTTACGGCAGAGAATTGCACGTTAGCTTCCAAAATGAACAAATGTTGTGTGGAAAAAAAACCACTTGACTTACATCCTCTCATTAATTTTCCAGGGGCTTTGGGTACCATCTTGCATATCTAGTCCAACCCCCCTGCAATGAGCAGGGACATCTTCAACCAGATCAGGTTGCTCAGAGCCCTGTCCAGCCTGGCCTGGGATGTCTCCAGGGATGGGGCATCGACCACCTCTCTGGGAAACCTGGGACAGTGTTTTACCACCCTCATTACAAAAAATTTCTTCTTCGTGTCTGGCCTGAATCTCTCCTCTTTCAGTTTTAAACCATTACCCCTTGTCTTGTAGTAACAGGCCCTGCTACAAAGCCTGTCCCCAAATGCCTGAGAGCAAGGTGTTAGCGAGCTGCCTGAATGTGCATGTTTTACCCATCTTGCTACTTTAAACTCAGAATTTTTTAGAGATGATTCTGTCTCTTGAAGGTTTGCACGGTTCCGAGCACAATAATTCCTTGTGCTGGCTGAGTCCTTTGAATGCTACAAGAATACAATTAAAGAATAAGAGAAGTAAAAAACTTGGTGCTATTCATACTTGAGAAGATCTTATGTGGTTCTGGACAAATCATAGCCACAGCAACTCTCTCAACAAACACATTTTCAAATCCTCTCGTTATTATTGTTGCTCTCTCTTAAAGGTGTTTTAAAGACAGAAAAAAACCCATTCCTTTCATGAAAAAATACTCATTCCATTTTGAATCTGAATGCCACAAAAGACCAACAATTTATCCAAATAGTCTAAGTGAACAAAAGCTTGAGAATTCCTAGTTCAGTGCTTAAATTTGCATATACACTTGTCTTTTTCTGCTTCTCTTGTGTTTTTGGTGGCTCAGCTGACATTCAAATAGCCTGCCTGCTCCCAGGTTTGCATCACATGGTGAAGCAGGAACAGTGTGAGGTCTGCAGCATCTGCATTTCTTAATGTTTAGGTAAATGCTGACACTACAGACCAGGTCCTACTTTTCCAGAGCTTCCCACCTCAGTTACAAAACTAATAAACCTGTCCCTGTATCCAGTGTCCTTGGTCTCAGCAGCCCTGATTCAATGCCCATTGAGGCCGAAAGAAAGATTCCCTAATTACCCAGTGAGTGCCAAATCAAGCACAATTAGACTCGAGTGCCACTGAAGAAGGTGTATAAATTCTTCTGCAATGCAAATGCCTTCACTACTGAACTGTATTGCTCTGACCCGCCTGCTCCAGAGCTTCGTGTGATCTGACATTTCATACACCACCCAGTGTTGAAGGGAGTGGCGCTGTGAAATGGATTTCTTGAAATTCCCAAGCTGCTTTATGTCTTATACTTCACGTTAGTTGTTCATAAAGAAATGACAATCAGATTTCTGGTTGTCGCCATCATGAATGGAAGGATAAAAATTCACTGCCAAGTTATGAAATGTTACATCTGCTCAAGAAAGCAGAACAAGCAGCCAAAACCTATGTGTCACAGGAATGTGTAAAACGGCACCAGATCAAGCACAAGGCAGGTCTATATTTAAAAGCTGCACTGGTACAGATGTTAGTAGGTGTAGTGAATAAAGGACAGGAAGACTGTACCACCAGTCTGCATATCCATGGTAACCAAGAGAGGATCTCCCGGGGAAAGGAGTGGCAAGATAGGGAACAAAGGAGCTTTATTCTTTTCCCCTTTGCAATAGGGCTAAACAGCTTTCACATTATATAGCGACATTATTTGGTTGGAGCCAAGTTCAGCCCTGGATAACAACAGCAAAAAGGAAAAAGAACAATATGGGTTCATGAGCATCTTCAGTCCACAGAGGGCTTGTCTCACTTGCACTGCGGCCCATGTCTCTGCCTGTTACAGCTGTTTTTCCACCGAGGCTGAAGCTGACACAAACACACCCAGTCACATTAAAGCAAACCTACTATAATACACACAATACAGTATAGTACTCAAGACATACACTGGTCGGTCGGGACATGCAAGCTAAAGAAAGAAACAGTGGCACTCTATGCAGATACCAGTGTGCAGTATTTAGGTACGAAGTACTAGCAGAGCTCATTTCTCTTTGTGTATATAAGTATGCTCTCAATACATTTATGATGGCACAATTGCATCCACTCTAGACAAGGTTTAACAATCTTTACTGTCTTGCAACTAGTCATAAAAGTTCTGTTACTGTCAAAGGACAACAATGAGCTCTTGCATAAGCAATTAAATGACTGGGATCTCCATACACCCACAGTGATACTGGTTTCCTCCCACATGGGCCTAATGCATTACACTAATGACCCAAAGGGCAACCCCTGGAGCTCCTGCTCCCCTCTGTACCTCAAACAACACTCACAGGGCCAACGTCTCTCCCCATTTCCTTCCAGTTATCAGTGGGGCAAGAGGCAGCTCTGTGGCCAACACCAAGCCGAGCCCATGGGGGCCGGCTGCTGGGTACCTACATGCCAAGCTGCCAGGCAAGGAGCCAAACGGAACAAAACAAATAGGCCCTGTTGCTGTATGCAAACCCTGAAGCAGCAGATAAAAGATTATTACAAATACAGCTACTTTTAATAATCTTATTTCCTTATTCTCCCACCCCCTGCCACAAAGTTCATTTTATTCCATTTGTGAGTCTGGCAGCTCTCTGCACATGGTCCACTTCTCTGGCTCATTCATGGTGCAGGTTGTCCCTGGGCTTCACTAGAGGCAAGAAACGGTGACATCAAGAAGAAAATGAGAGAGAAGAAAGCTCATGGCAATAAAGCCTCAACACACTCAAAAAGCCATCTGAACATCAAAACAGGAGCAGAAAAGCTCCTTCCTCTTTTTAAATACACCTTTTGTTTCCATGCGATACTATGCACAGAGTATTTTTTAAAATAGTCTGTTCTAAAATAATTTGGGCATGGTCTTGCCACTAAATATTTTATGATTTGATAATCCTACAGCAGAGCAAACTACTTTCTTAATCTGGTATACATTCTTAAATTCTACGCTGCCTTTAAGAAAATGGGGCTTAAGTACCTTTTATTTCTCCTATGACATATCAGCCCAGGGAAAAGTCATTTTTTCACTGTTTTAGTTGGTTTTGAATGTTGTATGTAAACAGTTTACACCTTCACTTTTAGAGCTACACGAAATCAGCATTGATTTATGCAGCACACAGTGTCTTTATTTCTTGATTACCTTCCCTTCAGGATTTCACTGGAAGCCAGTGATTTTTTTTAAGAAATAACAATGTATTTGTATTAATTTCTTTCATCATATTCAGTTTCTTGTCACTTTGGCAGGTGGTATAACTTCTAGGTCCTGTGAGTGTGAGAGCAAAAGGTTGAATAGCTTGTGACTGAAGTCAACCCCACATACCAGAGGCAGGTTCCAGCTGCACAATGAACCTTGGTTCTGACAATTCAAGTTTGTGCTTTGACTCAGCAAAGTAAATAACACTCTTTTCAAGCAGTCTGCACAAAGCTGTCAGGGCGTTCTCGTTTAACACACGGCACATTATCAGACATTACGCATCCAACACAATTAATTAAAACATTTAAAACTGGAGTGTTTTCCCCTGGTATTTGACAATCTGCTTTTCCTGAGCAAAGTGGCTGATAGTGTAATATGAAATGCCAGGAAGAGTAGTTAAAATTTGAAGTTCATTTTTATTAAGAAGCTTTTCATGTAAGTAATCCACCTGCATTCACCTGTCGCAGCAGCTCTCTCTCACCTACACTAGGCAAATGGCTTTTGTTTCCTTACCCTAACCTGTTACAGCAGATATTGTCTCCAGATCAATGTACAGATCTGTTGTGGAATACAATATTGTATTGAAACTGCAGCTAACTCTTGGGCTGAGCTAAGACGAGCTCTCAGGTTTAGTCCAAATTTGATAACAAAGTAAACAGTGTTAGGATGATGCTGAGTGCTACTGTAAATTCCAGCCTAAAGGCTTTATATTATGAAGATAAAACTGACAAAATGTAGTGTGGTACGAAAAACAATGAAACACTTTTTAGTGGAATTTGCAAGTTTGTTTTGTGGAGACAGAGCCAGGAAGCCCCTGCTGGAGGCTCCTACCATCATCATTCATAGATCCAGAGTCCCCATAAGTCCAACAGGAATGTTCATACTGAGATGTACCTATTTGCACACATGAGCCTCTTTTATAACCCAAACTATTGTTGTGATTGAGCTACAGCGTGTGGCTTTCATTCAGAATAAGACTGTGAAGCAGCTGAGCTGGTTATTAAACCAGATAGTTGAAGTAATGTGAATAAAAATTACAGAATTAGACTTAAAGGTTAGAGTGTAATTTCCAGTAAACCCATTGATTTATTTCACTTTAACTAAGAAACCTGCTACATCAGATTCACTGCAAGAGTTGCTGAGAAAATTTTTGCAAAGTTTCAGGAAAGCCAACTGAAAATCTTTTGTGTACATGACAAACAATTTACAGTGCTCTCTGCTCACAGAGTCGTTTGGCATCAGATTCACAGGGCCAGCTTTTACTGGAAAATCCTCTCACCATGAGAAAGATTGTGGCAACAACCTCTTTACTCTAGAGCAGATAGCATTTTCTTAAAGCTCTCCACCAGAGTCCAAATATAAACCCTGATATGCTTTGTGCTAACAGTGCTGAGTTACACAAGAGATGGTAATCAGCTGAAAGAGCATAATCTTGTCAAAACAACAGGTCAGACAGCATTATCCTTCCATATACTGCAGACTTTCTGCAAATGTCACAGAGGACCGTTTACTTGGTTCAGATATCTCTGAAATGGACCAACCTTCAGTCCCATAAATACTTTGAACTTTGCTTGTTCAAGGGTTGAGGACCACTTGGGGATCCTGAAATATCAGATATACAACATTAAATTATTATGTATCCATTATTTCAACTTGTTTCTATGAAATAATTATCTTCCACCATTAAATTTCAGAGTAAAAAACAACTGGGGAAATAAATAACCCAAGTTACCTTTGTGATTTAACCATTACTGAAGCAATGGCTGTAATTCAGAGTAAGTGTAAAATGCAACAGAGCTTCTTTATTCAAGAAGATCATGAAAACCACAGAACCATCGTCTATAGATGCATGGCAAGTCCAAAGAAGCAACTGATACTATGGGCCAAAGGAGATGTCCCTTAAGATTACTATCACAAATGCAGATGTTTGTACGGCAGAGATGTTTCTGTAGGAAAGAAAGAAAAGAAGAAGAAACTCTGTAGAAAAAACAATACAAGAAAGGTAACAGAAAGCCTAAGAGAGAGACAGAATAGTCATTGGGAAAACTTCCCTGAAAAGGCCTAATAACAGAGCAACACTGGTGCAACAAAGTCAGGAGTGATGCTCCAAAAAGTCTCTCTCATTTTGGTTGAATTCTAATTCATCCATGGAATCAAAGTTGGTTGTTTTTTGTTTTTATCAGGATTAGATGTGGCTTCATCACCAGAAATTAACATTAACTAAAACTTATCAAAAATTGCCTGGTTTTGGCCTAAGTTTTGACAGCCTGCACTCGAATCCAAGGTCTCAGCCCCAATTCTAACCTTGCAGCTGTTCCACATTCTGTCCTGCCTAAGTATTTGTACATGCTACTCTGTGTTCTCAAACACCTGCACAAAAGTGGAAGAAGCAGCAGATCCACTCTCAGGTGAGTTTTGTTGATTTCTTTCACAGCTGTGGTCAGAATTATTAATGGAAAACCTGTCAGGAGAAGCTGCTGAGCCTGTTCAACCAAGAGGCCACAGAGAGGAGGACAGCTATTGCACCACACGGACCAGTGGGACCCAACACTCGCAGAAGCTGTGCTAGAAGGTTCCCTCTCCCATGCTGAGCTCCATCAGCCTTTCACAGGAGCCAGTAACACTCCTCACTATATTCTGCAGCCCAGCTTACCTTATGTTACCTTCACACCATAACAGCACTCCTTTGGACATGCGGACCTGTGAAATTTTGCCCAGCAGATAGAAAAGCAGATTTCCTGAAGTCCCTTAGGCTTCTCAGCTGAATGCAGTACGTGCCACAGCCTCCCAAAACTAATGAGTTGTTTCGGAGAAACACGAAACTTATGAGGAGAACGTGTCAATTCATTCACAATATATGCTCCTTTACAAATGCCTAACACAGATTGGAACTGACATTTAAGATGACCCACACCCTATATAAGCCTTGCAAAAACTGCCTAGTTATTCACTTTTCCAGCTTGGCAAACTAAGCCTCCATACTCAGTGTCATGCTAAAACATTTGTTAAAATAATTTTTGGCTTCCTTCCACTCCAAACGAATTCATCAGGCAGACATTTCAACTCATTTTTGACTTAAGCAAGCAGAAGTAGGGAGGTAGAAAAGTAAAGGTATAAAAGCCTTCATTAGCTAGAATATTATATATATATTTTTTTTACATTTTTTTCTTCCACATAAGGATAATGGAAGGTTTTGGCTATTTTTGAGGTCACTGTCTCCAATTAAGAATAATACATGAGCTTTAAACAAATCAGACAACCGTGGAACAATTTTAATCCCTGAATGAATAAATCCCTTGAGGGACCTGGCTGCAGAGAAATCAATGGGCAATTCTATTAAGCCTTAACGGCAAATAAGGCACAATCTGGCTTCTACAATAAACCTCAAAGCCACAGATTCTGTCATAAGAATTCATCAGATTTGTGTGATCAGTCATCAGTGTGCAGAGCCCGATTATACGCAGAATGTCTTCTGCTTACAGCAGCTGTTGGAACAGCGTTGCACTAGATCATCTTTGGGTTAGGGGCTACAGTTTTACGTGAAAAAATAAGACAGTAATAAGCCTTAACTGAGTGAATATTCATTTGTTCCGGGGAACTCCCACCCTTATCAGCACCCTGCTGCTCCCTGACCTTACCTCTAGCTCAGAAGTGCTAACAGAACTGTCAGCTGTGACTGCAAACAGCTCAGCGTTTGCTCCCACAGCCTTTCACAGCAACATCTAAATGACCTCTCCTGCCCTACAGACTGGAAGTGCTCTCTCTAACTGTAGGATCAAACACAAATCATTCATACCAAGTTACAAAAATACACCGCGAGCTGGCACAGAAAATAGAACTGTGCTTAAAAAAAAAAAAAAAAAAAAAATCAAAACAGAAGAGGCAACTTCCCCTCCCCTTCAATATACCTAAACCCTCACCTACTGACATCTCTCAGGGTAAGGACACAATCACATCGCTTGGTATGGTTGACACAGCCTAGCCCATATATGGGGGTCTCTGCGGCGTGCCTCGGGCTGTATCTGTCCAGTAAACGAGATGCTCCCAGAACAGTTTTGTTGCACCAGAGCCAATGGTTTGAAACCACACTGCTGAACTTGGTTGGTCCTCAGAAGAGGCCAACTACATCCATGCTGCTTGTTGAAAACCATCAGCAGCTCATCTAAGCACAGTCATGAGCGAGGCTGTTCTGACAACCCCAGGGATCAGAGAGGTGATCAGTGACAGCCTGACCCAGGAACATTCTCTGCACTGTTCAGTGGTACAAGTGCACCTTCTCTGCCCGGCTACCCAAACTGTTCAGATTGGGGGCATGCCCAAGGTGTGTGACAGCTGCCTCCTGGCTTACAGAACCCAATTGCCTTTCCTTGAAACCAAGGCATGTGAACAAGAGGAGAGGGTAAAAAAAGACACACAGAGCTACCACCCAGACAGAGCTACGATATGGACATGGCACACACGGTGCTCAGAAGTTCAGAAGTACTCGCTCCAAGCATCCACTCTTTAGATCTATAGTTCTAGAGGGCCAAGTTTTGAGAGCTATTAAATGCACAAAAATAGAGATGGGAGCCATCACCTCTTGCAATGAATAGGAATCATGAGCTGGTAAGATGTACAGCGGGATTTTCAGGTTAGGTGCCTCAATCCTATTGCAGTTGACTGGAATTGTATCCCTCTGTGTAAGAGAGATGCCTCTGTTATCCCTTGGCACCCAAGCACAATGTCTCTAATCCATTTAGCTGGCTTATGAAAGTAAGAAATATGGAAGCAATACTGCAAGCAAGTGTTTTCTTCCTTCTCCAGGGTAAATAAAAAAATATCACCTGCATATTTCAGTTTTGAGATCTTGCTTCAAGTCTATCTCTGAGCAAATAAATGGAAGTCCCATGGAAGCTTCTGAGGTAAATTCCAACACTGCCTAGTAGCATGAGACACAACACAGGCAGAAAAAGTTAAGTAGTTCAATTCACGCTGGTTTGGCATTCTGTTAAAGGGTTTTTGTGCAAGTAATTAAAAAGGGGAGCCTGAAGTCATTAGAAAGAACAAATTATTTTCAAAGTGACATGTTACTTTTCCCCAGCATCCTTTTACTGATACATGCTATCCAGAACTCTGCAGTTTGCACAATCAATTTAAAACATCAATATGGAGCTATCACAATACTTTAAAAAACTAAACTAGTAAAGAACCACAGAACTCTCCATCAGTCCGTTCAGCAGCAATTAGATAAGCTGGCTTTACAGTCTGTACCATACTTTCTTCCTGCTTTGATCACACTTATAGAAAGATGTGGAAAAGAGCTAGGCTGTAATATTAAAAAAAAAAAGAAAAAAAAATCACACAAAATCACACACATTGTCTACCATAGCTCCCATTATTTTGAATCAAATAACCTTTGAATTAAGTACATATTCGAATGAACTGGACGGTATCTTCTTATGAAGCAGGTTGATGAGGAACAAGAAACCCGTGGACCAGATACAGTCTATGACTTTACCTTGATAATTTGGGGCTGAGTGATTTGGTGGGGATGCATCTGGACAAGGAAGAAAGTGAATTTGTGCCCTGTCAAATGGGTCTGACAGTTCTCCCTGGGCTGTGGAAAAAAATATTCTCATTTCTGCTCTAAAGCAATTAGCACACTAGGAGAAAATGATGACACACTGACACAAGGTAATACACCACATTAACTATCCCCATAAACCTTAACAGTAAGTAGGAGGGACAGAAATAAAAAATGTTATACTCCTTACTGTAACAAGAGCTGTCTTTTTCAAAAATAAGTTGGATGCATTCATGCTCGGAAGCTAAATTTAAGATATCTGAAATAGGCTCCATTTTCATAAACTGTTGAGCACTCCTCTCTGAGAAAAAAAAACAAAAAACATCAGAGCCTATCTACCTTCAGTCTCCCAAAGACACCAGTCCCTTAAGGTAATTCAGAATACTTAACACACTAACTTGTCTTTCTTTAAAATCTCCCTTTCAAAATCCTGGGAAAACACTGATGACGAGGATGGCATTTACTTTTTCATGCTTAGATTACGTGCCAGCGTAGCAAAATGCAGCTACCACTGCTGGCCTGAATGGACCACGCAAGACACCAAGCAGGAGGATCTATCTGTCTCTGCATGTCTGCATGTTCATCAATGCTTACAAAACTGAGGACACACAGATCTAAGAGACTGACCTATTTTAACTGCTTGCTTAACCGGTGACCAACCCAAACAAGTTTCTCACCTGCTCTTTTTGATTCATGCTCTCTTGTATACTTGTTCAGGACATGCTGTTGAAGGAACTAAGGACTGATCTCTGGTTAAAGACATCAAGTAAACTCTATTTTATTATGATGCTGCCACCTATAGACTTTCTGAATAACACACTACCCCTGCACAGTTTTGATTTTTATTTAAATGTCTAAACATTACGTTGTTTATCCTTGGATAAAACCCTCAACGCCCCCCCACCCCCTCCCAAAGAGAAATGTAAATAAAAGGTTTGGGTGAACATTGTTTTTGTCATCTTTCCACCGTGATTCCCAGCCCAGTTTTTTTCCCCGGTTTTGCCTGTTCTGATGTGCCCTGATGAAGACTTTGCCGTCAACAGCTCTAGGGGAGCAGACAATTCCAAGGTGAACGCTTACCCAATTAGCACCAGCGGTTCCTTCCGAACAACAGAGAGCATGCTGGAGCACACCACACAGCCCGCCTGCAGGGCAGAAGACAGGGATGGAAACCAAATATAAAGTTCCTCTGAGGCCAAACAGAGAATTCTCACATGCTATTCCTATGTATACTTCATTCGTGCTCTACACAAAGTTGTGTAAATTTGGAATTGCCCTGTTTTGGAGCCTTAAGAGCAGAGACCTAAACCATGTGGATATTTTGCACAGCATTCTAAGCCACGAAACTGTCAATTGAGTGGTGATGATGCCACATGATACCAACTCAGACAGCTTGTAGCTACAGAAATGAGCAGTTCATTCTTCTTCCAGGAGTGGAAGTGGTTAGAAGGACAGACAACTTGTTTGTCCATCCTTAATCTCTTATTTGTCCAGACACCTTTGTCTCTCTAGCACATTTCCATGGTCAGCTGAAGCAGTGCAGCCCTTGCTTCTGCTCAGACCCCTCATACGTTGCAAAAACCTTAGCGATGCTGATTCCAGTATTAAGAAAAGAATGTAACAACTGTAAGATTTCAGGAGTTACTAATTTTGATGGCACACAGTGCCCTTTTATCTACACATCTGAGTTTTCTTTAAGCTCCACGTTACACTGTATTTATAGGTTCTTTCTTTAGTTCTGCAATATTTTCCATTTTAGGAAGGAAAGACATTTAACCAAGTGTAGAATCAAACAAATCCCATGATTCTAAAATACAGGCAGCTGATAGCATTGTATTAGACAATGAGCTAGAAGATGAAACCGTTCCTTTGTTATTCTATTTTTCTTTAAATAGCAGAGTTGCCAAAGCTGATGTGACAAAAGAAGAATGACATGGAGAAAGAGAAACTGCATAATCTTCTCATCTCACTTATCACTTTCAGATACAAGAAGGTAAAACTGCAACTTGTCTCTCCTGCCCAGTATCTTCATGTGCTACAGACAAAGAAACAAAGTACACTGAGATTTTAGCTTTTCTGGGATGCAACATGAAACAATGCCATCCAAAATAAATTGACTTTAAAAAAGTAAATAAAAAGAAAACAAAACAAACAAACAAACACTTCTGCTGTTTAAAAAAGCAGAGGTATTGTGTCTTTTTATCCATAGAATATAATAAACCATTTATGGAGACTGAAGCTTAGCAGTGTGAACTGAAGCATTTTTTATAACTCTGTGTACTCTCAAGAGTGTCTCCCTTGTAAATTCAGGTTTGCACTTCATACCTAAAATCATAAGTTTATCCATAAAAGAAAAAGCTGAACTTCAGTACAGTCAAGATATTGTCCTTGCAGGATTCTTTTTAAAGCTGCTTCTGTCTTAGCTTAGCAACAGACTTTATCAGAAAACCAGCTGGTAGAGGGCACCCCCAAAACTACATACCGCCTTGTACACACGTGGGTTTCCCATATGCCCGGGGCTGACTGACAAAATCTGCTCTGAAGCAGCTGAGAGCACAGAGAGACATGGGCCTAAGAATTCTGAGAAACGAAACGTACTGGAAGAAATTCAAAGAAATCAGTGTCCTGTTTCATCTCACTCTCTTTGAACATCAACACACAGGTTAAAAACTGGTTGCCCGTAGTAAGTACTCTGGTAATTACACTTCACTCGACTCTTCCAAGGTCATGGAAAGTCAATGGTGACAAACTGCTAAAAATTCCCACTTTCTCTCTTATGCCTGTTTTGACGCTTATTTCTTCAAGTCAACAAGTTAATTTTCCTCTTGAATTATTCCAAAATCTGTCAGAATTTAAGGAACCACCAATGCATACGGTGAAACTTGCTCCCATTTCAAACATGCTCGTTCTACAAAGGCAGATACACCATCTGCTGTTTAAAGGGCTCTAACACAGTTTTCTGCTAGTTAAATTCCCACAAACGCTACCCAATAAGCTGCTACTGCCAAGAGGAACTTTGTTGGCTTCAGCTTTGTAGGCTACACAGAGTACAGCCACCAGGAGCACTGGGACTTGCAAGAGGTATGAACACAATAAAACATTACACTTGAAATCCAGACAATGATTATTTAAGTCTCAGCTTCATTGAAAACATCACTGCTGATTGTTTTTGCAGAAACCTTACTGACATATTTATGCTATACACCCAGACTGCTGTCAGCATTTTCTCGAGTGCTGACAGACCCAATTGCTTCCTTTTGAACTGCCAAAATTTTTAGTTTCACCTTGTTAAAACGCATAAAACAGATGTAGGCATTTTACACTCAAAATTCTACAACACAAAATGTTTTACACTTTATAGACATCAAAAATTAAAGTACTCCAGAATTACTGTACTGATTCCATCGTTCATTTTTATATTTAATGTTAAAACCTTTTATTTTAAATGTATTTCACAGCAGCCAAAGACCCCCTTGCCTCTTACATTGTACTTTAGGAAGAATCCACATCACCTACCTGGAAAATGTTAACCTGACACTGAATTACAAAGATCTTTCCATTAACAGCTTGATGAGATCACACGCATTTAACGAGCATACCTTAGCTTAGCTGTCTTCACGTGGGGTGATGGAGTGATTAAGATTGCAGCACTACCCTGAGAAGGCTCTGGGGAGTACAAGGAGGGACTTGTGCCAGTATTGGCTGACTCTAAACCATAAACTTAGACGACCTGACCTTATCAAACCCGCAGCTGAAGGATGAAGAAACACAATTTTGAGGGAGTTCTGTGGACTTCGGGATGAATAGTAGTCCACTTAAATGCTTTGGTACAGATAAAGCCATCATCCTTAAGGGACAATTTTGTCCATTAATGGATATTTCATTATAACAAAATGGGTAACTAAATGGTGTCCTACCTTGACCTTTTTGCATAGTCTCTCTTTTCACTTTAACAATACAGGACCATAAATCTCTCAGTAAGAGAAGACTGCATATTTAATACCTTGGACATATTACATTTTAGTGGTATATGACTGAATTTCCATCTCTCCTGTGGTTCTTAACTCTCAGAGTATGCAAAGCTGGGAAACGAAGTAGATTTTCTACATGAGTGTTAAATGTTACAATCCTGGTATGTACAGCCTTAGTTCTGCTGTCTCCCAACAAAGACTTCCATGTCAAATGGATGTCCTTTAGTATTTTGGACTGATACAAACCAGACACATTCAGTTCATAAGCACCCACAGTCCCAGAAATGCACTTCTAGGTATCTGAAATCATAAAGATAAATGAATTGTGCATAGCTGTATATATACTACATTTAATGAGCCAAACCCAATGCTTGCTATTAAGAAGTGAGACTTCAGAGGACAAGATAACTGATGTGCTCCAGCTGTTCAGGGCACTGGACAAGAGATCTGTGACACTAGTAAAAACAAACTTAGGAAACACCCTCACTTTGTGCACAGCAAGTGCTCCAAAGAGTCCCTCTCCACAGCATGGTTTGGTTACAGTGTCCCAGTCAGAGACTGGTTTTGCTGGCAACATGCACCTGAAACCAGGTGTGGAATGGCTGGATGCTCTACGAGGTGATGGCCATTTATCACATCTTCGCAAAAACACAGGGAGAACTTGTGTCTGTGTCATTAGACATCAGTGATTTCACTTCAGTCCTGCTGAATCTGAAATGTAGCTTTGCCACTGCAATAAATATTTGCCAGAGACATTTCCATAATTTAACCATATTTTCAGTTCCTCAGTAAGAGTCCAGTGCCAATCCCTGCTATTAATATTACAGAGATCTTTCTTTTCTCCTCTTTGGTACTCTTCCATCCTGATTATAAATACTGAATCTGCCAGCCAGGTGACTTAAAGCTGCAAATGTCCTGCACAAAGGGACAGCAGAGGATGTCAGTACCGCTCCAGGCCACATGTGAGCAGAGCCCTTTTCTCTGCAGAGCTCAGTGGCAGGAAGAAGGCACTCCTGTTCCTACCCACTACCTTAGAAGCAACACCGCCGCAGCCACTACTGCACAGGTTACATTTGTTTTTTTTCAATAAAAGAATCAGACTTTACATATCCATGAGTATACTTGACGCTAAAGAAAACATTTTTAATTAAAACCACATTAGAAGTAAAGTTCACAAGGTCATGGTGAAAGCAAAGAAACAAGATCTTCTGCTGTCTGTAAACTCTGACATCTGTACATAAACAAATTAATTACCTGTCACTACAACCACAGAAGTCCCCACTTCATCACTGGATCAAGCTAAATGCACCTGCTCCCTTTCCTTTAATGACAAGCCAACTCCTACCATGAAACTGCCTTCTTTCAATGATTAAAGAGCTACAAGGCAAGCACCAGTAATGATGTTACATTTTTTCCTTCTGTAATCTAATCTTTGCCCTGTAGAAACTGCTGATGAGAGCTCACTTCCACTTAAAATTTACGTAAAAACAACCCATATCATGTTACATGGAAAAGGACTGGTGCCTCGGTGTTTATTGGCACAGTGATAGGAGGAATGAGAAATTATTCCGATGTGAAAATTATATACAGCCTGTACTGGTATCAAACAGGCTTTGATGCACCGTTACTATTTTGGGTGGCTAATGATACATGAGTGATAAAGCAAATGAACTTTTAAATGATGATAAATACAGGAGAATATACAGCACTCAGTAGAGAACACCACGTCCAACTGAAGAAAGATTTATGGGAGCTAATTATGGTGTGTTAGATTTACAATGGAAAAAATAGGAGAAGAAGAAAAACTGCTAGAAGATCTTATGTGTGTCAACCCAGAATAACAATTTACTTTCAAGCAAAGGATGTAATGTATATTCCACTGCACACATCTAGCTGATATTTATATTGCTTTAGTAAATATATGTATAGAAAGCCAAAGACATGCACGACTATATGCAAATTAAATACAATTAAACTAGCTATAGAAAAAAGTAGGTTTTTAACTAGCATGAAAATATGCAAATAATTAGTGCATGTATTGATATTAAATATATGGGGGGTTCAGTTAATTGTATTGCAAAACTGGTAGGATGATGTCTTCACAACTAAAATAAATTTCATTGCACCCTTAAAGCTTTCTCAGTTGAAGAAATTCCCACACAGTGACCTCAGACCTATCAGTGACAATTAAAATTCAATACACTATCTATACAATTGCCAGTAAAGTTTGTCAATAGAAGTTAATATAATAAAGAGAAAAACTGACTTGTGATATTTCATGTCTCGTGTTCAAAAATACATGAAAGAGGGAAAGAAGTCACAGCGCTTAAGTACAATTTCAGGCCATGAGATCAGTCATTGTTTTAGGAGATGTTTGGGGAACCAGGGAGGGAACGGCATGGCCTTTCAGGGCAAGAAAACACACCCGCAAGCTACACTCGGCCTTCCTGAGAGGCTCTGAGCTGGTGGGAGCACAACCCTGTTCACCTCCAGCGGATTCACATGTGGGATAGACCTCGAAGCCCCGACAGCGAAGGAGCCTTTTGCGTACATAGAAACCAGCGCCGGTGTCTTCCCTCTCTGTGCCTTCGACCCCTCAACGAAACGCCTCTTTTGACTCAGATTAAGTGCTTCCCTTCACTACACCCTTTGAAACACAGGTTCGGGAGCACACAACGGGAAACACAGCACTTCCCCGCCGGCTTGGCAGGCGGGCACAGTGCCGGGGGCCGCCTTCCCGTCCCCGACGGCTGCGCCCCGACGCCGCCGATCGGCAAGAGGGTGTCGGCGTGCGGGGCTGCCCTCGCCCCTCTGCGCCGGCCCCGGCGGGCGGAGGCGGGCGGCGAAACCCCGGTGGATGGGGCTGAGGGGAAGGGGACTCCCGGCGGCCGGGCTGCGGCGGGGAGCGGGCTGAAGGGCGAGCCCCGCGGCTCTGCCTCCTCACGCTTCCACCAGCCACCCAGCCGGCAGGGAGGCTGCCCCCGCAGCGTCCATCTTTGGGCACCTGCCGCCGCTTCCTGGCAGGTTTCCTCGCCCGCTGCCGGTAAGACGGGGGGTGTTAACTCCGCGGAGAGTTACTTACAGGCTGCCGGCGGCAGGGCTCCGCGCTGCCGTCACTCACCTGCGGCCCGTAGGAGCAGCAAGGCGGCAGCCCTCCGGTGAGCCCTCCCTGCCGGCGGCACCCGGGAGGCGACGGGGAGTGAGTCAAGCGGGCACCGGCCCATCCGAGCGCACGGCACCAGAGCCGCTGACCTGCAGGCACCTGCCCGCGGCTCTGCCTCACTCCTCCCCGCCCGGCCCGGCAGCCACCTGCGGCGTAAGACCCGCCCGCAGCCTCGGGGCCAAGGGCGAGGCGAGGCCGCAGCGCTGCCCGCGGGGTGCGGAGCTGAGGGAAAGGGCAGGACGGGCAGGGCAGCCCCGGCTGCCACCTCGGGTCCGCCTTGGAAGGATGTTTGACTGCAGCTGCTCCCTGAGGGACATGGGGCTGAGGAGAAGAGAGCAGACCAGCAATTGTAAAACAGCTATTTCCCTGCTAGCCGTGTCTGCCTTTGGCTTTTCTTTGCACTTTGCATACTCTTAGTGGTTCAAGGCAGCAACCGGACTTCTCTGGGTTCTCTCTCAAGCGAGTTAGACTGTGGGAGTTGGTGGGGAAATAGTAGTGTGTAGCTACAGCCAATAGGTACACCTGCTAAAAGCAGACCAGACCCAGATTACAAATCAAGTCAAGATCTTTACAGTGGTATCAGAGTGAAAGGCTCTAGCTGAAGTTGCTTGCAGCTGTGAATAGTAGTACATTTGGATATTCAAATACTATGTTTGAAGCTTAGTTTTCAAGCAAGAGGCGAGAAAGGAAGGCTAGAAGAATTGCCTGGAAGAGCTTACAAAAATAGAATTAACAGAGTAGTTTCCCACTTCTTCATCTATTTCAATAAATCTGTCTCAAGCTTGTGAGTTTTAGTTTCAGCATTAGCCCATTTTTGTCTCTACAGAGTCTCTCTGGTGGAGGATAGCAGTTTTGCACAGAAAATACAGGTGTTGCCTGAACAAAAGAACAGGCACCATGCTACATTGCCTCACAGTCCCAGTTAAAAGTGTTAGAATGAAAAATGCTGTGGAGCTTGCTTGTTTCATAGGAAAGAAGTAAGGGGAGCAGAAATGAAAACAGAAAACGAGTGCATACTCATTCAGTCTTAAAATGAGAAATCATTTCAATATAACTTCTAAAGTAGCCACTATGAGTAGAAAAAACCCAACCAACCAACCAAACAAAGCACAAACAAAACAAACAAAAAAACCACCCAGGTTTTATTTCTGTTAAGTATTATTGTTGTTCAAATGTATATGCTATTCTGGCAACAGTAATCTTATAAAATATTACTATGTACAGAAAAGACATACTCTGTGTAAAGCAAATTTGAGAAGCACATTGTTCACCTGTCAGGTTGCACTGCAGCTCTGACAACAAAAAAATTTTCTGCTTTGTGTACTCTATATAATTGCTTGGGTGTAGGCTGCATTAAAGATAAAAAAAATGTTTGTTCTTCTCCCACCTCCGGAAATAAAACAACTGAAAATACAATGTAGATACAAAACACAAGATAGGAAACTCAAAACTAAGCTTAGACACTTGCATCTGCTGAAATAAATGGTTAAACTGCTTAGTGGATTTTAATAAAAGTCAAATGTGGGACAGCCTAGACAATAATCGAATTGCAATATATTAGGGGGACAGGTCAAACAAATCCATTGGGTGAAAACATCATTTCAGGCCATGTCTTATACATAATGTTTTCATTATTAGCAAACTCTGTTTTTTCAAAGTTTATTAATAAAAAATCTGATCCTTGTAATGAAATAAGGATATACATTCTGACATTGGCAATCCAAGTCAAGTCACAAGCAAATTTTATCCATGTTATCAAGCTATTTTTCTTCTATGTGGAAAGTGCTCAAAACATAAAGCTAACTGTGCAATATCTTTCCACATGTTCAGATAACTGTTAATACCACAAAGCTATGTATGATTCACTCATTTCACATACTCCCTCTGCTGGAAATCAATCTGAAGGTTCAGTAAACCAAAGATCATTAAGAGTACAAGATACATTTAAAAACCGTCTTGCTTCTTTTATTAAAAGATCACATTTCTTTACAGGCACTCCAGTCTGTATCAGTAAAACCACTTGTATTCCTGGTTGCAAGGCTATTCATATTGAAATAACCAAGATGAGGAAGGAGGAGCTAATGCAAATTAACTAGTTAAATATTCCATGTATACTAACCTTATATGCATTCTGTTGTATCATTTAAGATCTGCTAATATCAAAGTCAGATTAAATAAATATACAAAAATAAGCGAGTAACAACTGCTGAAGTATGACTATATCTGACGCTGACAGCCACATGGCTCTGTTATACTTGGCAGTCTGCATGATGCCAATGAGATTAGTTGCCCTCAGAAGAAAGAAGGGGGTAAAAAACAGCTCTAGTACTACAAAGGGTACCTTGCACCATGAGTGTTCATCCTGGTCAAAGAGTAAAACCACTTGCTTTAACACTGACAGCAGAATCTTAACTCTTGATGACATGTTGCTAAAGTTCAAGCTTTATTAGTGACTGAAAGGAAAAAAAAAAAGCACGTTTTCTTTGAGTTGAAACAGCAGGATAAATAACACAGATTCATGGTTCCAAATGCTGCTGAAAGGTTGCTTGCATAGATTTCACAAAAAGCAGTGAAATACTTTTAGCCAGCAACACACAATGAAGTCTTCCTCCTTGGTAGGACTATTATACAGGTAATGGAGATACTGTTCCATATACATAGTAGCTCCTGTTTCTTCTAGTGTGAAGAAAGAGAGACTGAATAGGGAGGATACCTATTCAGAGGCACTGAACTCTTTCTTCTACAAACCCTTTAAACCAGTTATGCTCGAGTAAAACACCTTCTACTGATTAAAAGTGACAGTTTCCATTGCCATAGGTAAGCAAACTCAGTTGGAGACAACTCCATAACCAGTGGCTAGAAATTAGAAAAATATTGCTCCAGGAGAGCATGGATACTTTTTCAAATACTATAGGATTATTTGTTATGAAGATAATTTTAGATTATCACAAAGTAGCTGAGTGCAAGTTTAGCATGCTCTTATTTCATATAAACCCACAAATTGTATTTTCAGGTTTGCCTATATAAAAATATTGTGGTAAAAGGCATTTTTAAAATGTGTAAAAATCAAGTATAGCATTGTTCATAGTTGCAAAGAAGTGTCACAAATGCAAACAAATGATAAATAGATTTTTGGTGCATTTTTCTTTCCAACCAAAACAGTATAATAAAGCAACACCAAGAAAATCACTCTGAGTGCCATGAGTAACCCACATTTATGAGGAAATAGATCCTGTCACAAAATGTGTAACACATTTCTGTTTGTGCATGTTCAATAGTGCTTCCTGTTTTTTGAAAAAATCAAGGTGTTAAAGATTAGAGAGGTTGCAACAGTAAAGAACTGTAAATACCCTGTTTGAGCTTGTTTCTATCTTTACTTAAGGATGAAGTAAAGTTTCATATTCAGCAATGGTCTGAAGGTTTTTATAATGTGCTATTGGAGCAGTACATACAATTCCCAACCAACAAACACTGTTCAAGTTCTCTTGGGCTGTTACTGCAGACAGTGACAACAAGCAGCTTTCTTGTTAAACTGAACAAGGCCAGCAAGGCATGGTGGTGGAGGTGCTCGTTACATGAGAGAGCAACTACAATGTATTGAGTGCTGTTCAGGGCGGATGAGGGGCGAGTTGAGAGTCTGTGGGTGAGAATTAAGGGGCAGGCTGGCAAGGGTGATACTGTTGTGGGTGTCTATTATAGACCACAGATCAGGGTGAGGAAATTGATGAGGCCTTCTACAGACAGCTGAGAGCAGCCTCACAGTCACAGGCCCTGGTCATAGTGGGGGATTTTAACTACCCTGATGTTTGCTAGAAGGACTACTCAGCCAGCCACAGTCCAGGAGGTTCCTCCAGTGCACTGATGATAACTTTCTGATGCAAATTGTGGAGGAGCCAACTAGGAGAGGAGCACTGGATCTCATCCTCACTAACAAGGAGGGTCTGGTTGAAGCGATAAAGGCTGAAGGCTGCCTTGGCTGCAGTGACCATGAGATGGTGGAGGTCAGGATCTTGTGTGGCAGGAACAGAATAGCAAGCAGAATCACAACCCTGGACTTCAATAGAGCCAAATTTGGCCTTTTCAAGCAATTGCTAGGGGAAGTCCTATGGGAAAGAGTACTTGAAGGTAATGGGGCCCAAGATAATTGGTTAGCATTCAGGGACTGCTTCTTCCAAGCTCAAGATCAGAGCATCCCGACACGTGGCAAGTCAAGGAAGGGAGCCAGGAGACCTGCGTGGTTAAACAGGGAACTGCTGGGTAAGCTCAAGTGGAAGAGGAGAGTTAACAGATCACAGAAGGAGGGGCTGGCCACTTGGGAAGAATATAAGGCTGTTGTCAGAGGGTGTAGGGAGACAACCAGGAAAGCTAAGGCCTCCTTAGAATTAAACCTTACAAGAGGGAACACGGACAACAGAAAGAGTTTTTTCAAATACGTGGCAGATAAAACTAACACCAGAGGAAATGCAGGCCCACTGATGAATGATGTGGGTGCCCTGGTGGCAGAAGATACAGAGAAGGCAGAGTTACTGAATGTCTTCTTTGTCTCTGTCTACTCTGCCAGAAGCTGTCCTGAGTAGCTCTGTACTGCTGAGGCCCCAGAGGAAGTCAGGACAATGGAAGAGTTTTCCTTGGTCAAGGAGGACTGGGTTAGGGAGCAATTAAGCAATCTAGACACCCACAAATCCATGGATCCAGATGGGATGCACCCACAGGTGCTGAGGGAGCTGGCTGAGATCATTGCTGGACCACTCTCCATCATCTTTGCCAAGTCTTGGGACATGGGAGAGGTGCCTGAGGACTGGAGGAAAGCAAATGTCACTCCAGTCTTCAAAAATGGCAAGAAGAAGGACCCAGGTAACCACAGACCTTTCAGCCTCACCTCCACACCTGGAAAGGCGATGGAACAACTTAGCCTTGGTGCCATCTCAAGGCATATCAAGGATAAGAGGGTTATTAGGGGCAGTCAACATGGCTTCACCAAGGGGAAGTCATGCTTAACCAACCTCATAGCCTTTTATGAGGACATAACCAGGTGGAGAGATGATGGCAAAACAGTGGATGTGGTCTCCCTTGACTTCAGTATAGCATTTGACACAGTCTCCCACAGCACCCTCACAGCTAAACTGAGGAAGTGTGGTCTGGACAATGAGGTAGTGAGGTGGACTGTGAGCTGGCTGAGGAAAGAAGCCAGAGACTTGTGGTCAATGGGATAGAGTCTAGTTGAAGGCCTGTATCTAGTGGAGTGCCTCAAGGGTCGGTACTGGGACCAGTACTATTCAATATATTCATCAACAACTTGGAGGAGGGAATAGAGTGCACTGTCAGCAAGTTTGCTGATAACACCAAACTAGGAGGAGTGGCTGACAAGCCAGAAGGCTGTGCTGCCATCCAGTGAGACCTGGACAGGCTGGAGAATTAGGCAGGGAAAAATTTAATGAAATGACCTGTTAGAGAGCAGTACAGGGGAAAGGGACCTGAGGGTCCTGGTGGACAGCAGGATGACCATGAGCCAGCACTGTGCCCTTGTGGCCAGGAAGGCCAATGACATCGTGGGGTGTATTAGAAGGGGGTGGTTAGTAGATCGAGAGAGGTTCTCCTTCCCCTCTATTCTGCCCTGGTGAGACCACATCTGGAATATTGTGTCCAGTTCTGGGCCCCTCAGTTCAAGGAGGACAGGGAACTGCTGGAGAGAGTCCAGCGCAGGGCAACAAAGACGATTAAGGGAGTGGAGCATCTCCCTTATGAGGAAAGGCTGAGGAAGCTGGGTCTCTTTAGTTTGGAGGAGACTGAGGGGTGACCTCATTAATGTTTATAAATAAGTAAATGGTGAGTGTCAGGAGGATGGAGCCAGGCTCTTCTCAGTGACAACCAAGGATAAGACAAAGGGCAATGGGTGCAAACTGGAACACAAGAGGTTCCACTTAAATATGAGAAGAAACTTCTTCTCAGTGAGGGTGCCAGAGCACTGGAACAGGCTGCCCAGGGGGGTTGTGGAGTCTCCTTCTCTGGGGACATTCAAAGCCCACCTGGACACATTCCTGTGTAGCCTCATCTAGGTGTTCCTGCTCCGTCAGGGGGACTGGACTAGATGATCCTTCGAGGTCCCTTCCAATCCCAAACACTCTGTGATTCATAATGTGATGTCTCTCAGTCGTTCCCCCACACTGGGCTCAGGTGTCAAATCGGTTGCAAAAACAACTTTCCTCCTTCAGTGATTCCTTACTGGGCTCAGGGGAAGGCAAGTGAGCAAGACAAGTACACGGGGCGGGCTTTGGGAGAACCGGGGATCGAACCCGTTACGTTCCGGACCACCCTCCGGCGACCTGGCCGCTCCTCCAGCGAGATCCTACGGCCGGAGAATGCACGGCGCCCCCTACAGGCCTCGCACCGCCCTGCGCGCCCGGCCGCGCCATACCTAGTAAGATAATCTGCAACTTTGGGGTTCTTCAGAAGGTCCATGTGTAGATCAGAGTATTTTCTTGTTAGAGTACCATCTCCATTTACAATAATACTGAATATTAACTGAAATGTCTGATGGATATTTCGAGCATGAAAGCGCTAAAAGGGAGAAGAAAGTTACGTACAGGCACATACTTACTTTGCTGGGTCTCCTGCTTATTAAAACTACCTGGCATTAGAATTTCATTTTGCTTGTGTCACCACTAGTTTTATCTACAACTTAAGAATAGAACAGACTTCAAAATATCACTTATTTTTTCTCCTACTTCATTTAAAGTGAGGCTTGATAAAACTGAAAGTGCAAACATGACCATATTCAAACTACTATGGGCCAGGAAACTTATTAAGGTGCAATAGAAACTCTTCACATTATTCTAAAGCAAAAAAGGAGAAACAGAGGCATTACAATTTTTATACTGTTCTATAAAATACAAACCTTACAGATTTTACATATGTATAAATAAGCCATACAGCTAATGAATAACAATATTAGAAATATATTTGAACTATAACTGTTCTCTAGGAAATTTATTTGAATCTATTTGGTTATTGGTCCCACAAAAACAAGCATAAGAAATACTAAGGTAATTCCCCAGAGTCCAGTAACTCTTTTGCCCTCAAGACAGAGAATCGTGCCACAAAAACATCCTCTTACCAAAGATTTTATCTTAATTTGAAGAGGAAAGTTGTGACGACAGAGATTTGGAGGAGTCGGGTAACAGAGCACTGGAACAGGCTGCCCAGGGGGGTTGTGGAGTCTCCTTCTCTGGAGACATTCAAAACCCGCCTGGACATGTTCCTGTGCGACCTCATCTGGGTGTTCCTGCTCCAGCAGGGGGATTGGACTAGATGATCTTTTGAGGTCCCTTCCAATCCCAAACATACTGTGATACTGTGAGTCCTAAACACGGTATCGTCACCTCATCCTCTGTGAATTGACTTAAAAGAATAATCCAGAAAGTCAAACACTTTTTATTAAAGCATCCAGAAATTAGTTACAAGAAATTGCAGGCTGAGGTGGTTGGGGGACTTTTTGTTTTGTTTTGATGTGTGGGTGTTTTGTTTTTTAACTAGACACCATTCTGCCAAGCCAAGCAAAATTCAGATTGCAATCCCCATACTGTGGGCAGTTTCTAACTGAGCACATCTGTTAAAATAAAAACAACAAACAAACCAGTATCAGAAACCAGTATTATCCAATGTCCTTTATTGCAGGTGCTTTTAATAGTCACTAGATCTCTTACAAGGACCCTTGCACAAAAGTCATTTTAAGCTAACATAAGCCTGTTCCTAATGACAAACACGAATTTTCCCCTGGTTCTTCTCTTTGACAGCTCCCTGGGGCATGGGGGTGGGCTAGGAGGCCAGTTAGTATCCAGCCACTGAAAGTCCCACAACCACTGCATTTGACAGGCTGTAACAACATGGTTTTCAAAGAAAAAACACTCTTTACTTCAGAGCAAAAATGCGACAGCTCACTCTGGAGACCAGGTTAGTGCAATATGCAAACGGCCTTCAGAAACTTGAGAATCTCAGCCAGGTATTTCCCATAAGACAAGACAACTGAGTACACACACATGATGCACTAGAAATGAAATTAATTCATCTATGTTAGCACCAGCACAAAACATGGGAACATTGTAGGTTAGCCTCTGCAGCAACTGAATGCTCTGAGGAAATAAAAAGCTGTTCACATGTGTCTTTCCTACAGCATCTCACTGAAGAATGTTACAAATTAACAAAAGCTGGAACCGAAAGGAGAAATAACAAGACACCACAACTGAATTCATTTTCAGACCATGTGATGTTAACCTAACAATTACACAAGCTGCCGTGAGCCTACTGGGTCATGTCCTGCCACAATGATGTACTTATTAAAAGCCCAAACAGATGCATAAGGTTTTATTTTGACAGAGACATTACCTTTTCAGACCATCCAATTTTCCACTTTGCCTCATCAACAAGGTCTCCACTCTGTCAGGGACGAAGGGGCTTTATCCTGTTGAAAGATCTACGAGTTTCACCAAAATGCAAAAAGAGCTTTGCAACCTCACGCAGAAATTATGCTTAGAGGAAAACAAGTTTGCTGTGAAGACTGCCAGCAGATCTAATGGTAGTCAAGTCCTTCATACAGCATCCTTTCAGTACATAATTGAATTAATACTAAATTAATATACATAAGTATGACAAAAATCACAGCGTAGCATAGCAGCTGAAACTAAATATCTCATAAATACCTGATATAAGAACTTAAAGGTCTTGCTTCACACTAGGGTGGACAAGTAGATTAAAACTGATTCCTTGATAGAGTTATCTAGCAAGAGCTAAATTAAAGATGCCAGTTCTGCTTAGGCAGTCCTGGAAAAGATGTAGCAAACAAGGATGACAGGCAAAGCAACAGATCAGTTGGAGAGGGACTAATTCTTAAAATTTTCCAGACCCAGCAGGTTGGAGAAGTTAAAAACCCCAGCAACCCACATAATCTTACAGTAACTGTTTCAAAAATCTAAAAGGAAGCTCAAAGATGCTAAAAACTCCAGGAACCAGAGGAGATAAACAAGAGATCATCATAAAGGACTCACATCTTCAATAATTACTCATACGTGCTAACAAACTAAGCAGGGAAGGGATTTTGTTTTTTTCCCTGTATAGGTAACCTACATATGTAGGTTATGGTGGGCACAGAGCTACCTGAACAATTAAGTCCCAATTCTGTGAAAAGGAGAAATAATGCATCTCAAGAAACAAGTTAGAGGCAGGAGAACCTGTTTTGTAATTGGGAAACTTGATGCACACAGGCTTAGCGCACTGGAGAGCCCAAACTGCCGCTCAGGAAACACTCCAATGGCAGAGGTAACTGAGTGATGACAGTTGCTGATGCAATGTGGATTACCCCAATCTTTGCATCTCCTAGGCACGTTTATCCACTTCATTAAAAAAGGTAGTCCCTTCAAGCTCCAAAAATCAAGGAAAAGAGAATAATTCCTCATCCTACCCAGTGACGAAGCAAATTCTCACAAGCATGATCATCGCCATCTCACAGAGGTGACTTCAGATCTGCTTCTCAGGGTGAGTCAACATCTTACCTGTCCTAGTACACACTGTCCGTTGGCTCAGCCATGCACTGCACTACAAAAACTTCATCTGTCTCACCTTATGCTTTTTCCAAGAGGTTCATCACCCATGCCACAGAATCAGCACCTGTCTTGTCTGCCCTTTCCCAGACCCAAGAAAAAAAGTTCAGATGCAAACCTTACCCAGCTGTGGTAGCAAAGTAACCACAGACAAGGTGAGAGATGGGTTTGTATTGGCATCCTCAAGGAGTTCTACCAGGCAACTGAGACATTCACTTGGTAGAATCTGGTTTGAAGCAAATAAGCATGTAAGCTTCTGTCCAGAGATAACCTGGAGATGAAGGGAGAAAAACAACCTTAATTACTCAACTGCAACAAAGCATTTAACAAAAACATGAAAGCTCAGAGTCGTATTAAATAGATTTTGCCCCGTTCGACAAAAAAAAAAAAATCTGGTTTTCATTCCCATGGATGTATTTCCCTTTCTCTTGGAAAGTACCAAGTTTACATTGTGATCATTTATAACATATTGGAGCTGCCTTTGCTTGCTTGCTGACAGCATCCGTAGTAAAAGCATTCTTCTTGATCTCATAGCTCTAGCAGAGGCATACCTTGTATTTCTTCACACACTGAACAGAATATCAGGTGACTCTTCCTACATATAGTATAGGTAAAGGTTTGTTTACTTTGAAAGAACAACCAAATAGATTTCTCAACACAAACATTTCATAATCAGCCTTCAGCTCCACCCAACAGCCTGCTTTCCACAGGCATGGACAGGAACCCAAAGGTGCAGGAAGGACAGGCTGTAACAGGAGTTTTTTGGAGCACTCTGTGCTTGAGACAAGAAAATACAACCCAAGTTCAGGGAAGTTTCTATAAGATGCTGAAAATTATACACCTGCCCATCAGTACAGGCAGAGCATGAGTTCCACTTGCATAACAAAGCAACATAATGTTGGTTTTCAATTTCCCCGTTTATCTCTTTACAATGGACACAGGAGAAAGCTCAAGTGAACACTAACTCTCACATTGATGTTTGAGCAATTAAAAAGTAAATCTGTATTTGAACAAGGCACCTGCCAGATTAAGCAATTCAGTCAACACGTCTATCTCTCACCACACCATGGTGCCCAGGCCAAGCAATAGACAAGGCTCTACCTGGAGCTCAGACACACCTCAGCAGCAAATGCCTTTTGTTACAAGTTGCATGAAACTGGTGAACACCCGACACAAGACCAGCTCATCAGTCAAGCTCCATTTTTAAAGATGTGAAAGGAAATTACCCTTCTAGCTCAGAATTTCTGGGAATATGAAGAAAGCCCCCAAAAGGGCCCACTATGTGCTTCACCTACGTCTATGTAAACATGTTGTACACCTCCGTGTGCACACACAAACACCGCAAGCCACTATAATATAGTACACAGTGATTCTTCGGGGATGTCCCTAACACCGACAGGCCCACCAACTCTCCTGCCGGCCGGCACCGGGCGAGTGTCCCCATTGCCAGGCGCTGAGCCCCAGAAGAGGCCGCGGGCCAGGCCAGGCTGGCACCCCCGGGCGCCTGCAGCCAGCGGCGGGGCGGAGAGAAGCCAGCCGAGGCCGGGGTCCGAACAAAACCACCCGTGCCCACAGGCCCGAGGGGACACCACGGCCACCCGCACAGGCCCGGCCGCGCCGCCCCGCTGCGGCCCGGGAACCCCGGCACGGCGCCGCTCGCACCTCCAGGCCGTGCTGCAGCAACGCCGCGTTGGGCGGGTCGCGGCCGCCCGGGGCTGCGAGCAGCAGGGACTTCATGCAGCCGGAGACAGCCATGGCGCCTCAGCTCCGCTCTCAGACCGCGCAGCCACAAACCCCGCTCAGATTCCCCGCCTCCGCCCTTTTGACGGGAGCAGCCACTGAGAGGCAGCGGCCGGAACCCGCGGGGCCTGACGGGAGAGGCCGCGGCGCCGCGGTGCTGCAGGGGGCGGAGCCCGGCGGGTGTCGCTCGGCAACCAGTAACGCCCGTCGGGGCTGCGGAGCAGGAGGAGCTGCTGCTTTACCGCGTAAAAAATCCAGGATTTGCATCCACTTGCGTGGTGACTGCGGCTAAAGGGCTCAGGTGGGGCCGAGGCAATGCTGCAAATTCGGTCGAGAAATCTTCTTCCAGCCCCATCTATGGCAATAACTTGAGGAGTGAAGATGCTCTGGGATTCCACATGCTCCCCCAGGCCTGGTGTTCCTTGCTGCTGCCCTTGTGGTGCAGGTTAGCCTTTGCTAGTGATACCTTTGCGGGGCGGGGGAGGGGTGAGGGCGATGGGAAAACCGGAGATCGAAGCAGGCACCCTCCAGACCGGGGGTCCGGCGACCCGGCCACTCCTCCAGCGAGATCCCACGGCCGGAGAACGCACGGCGCCCCCTACAAAGCTCCGTGATTCTGTGATTCATAGTCTGATGTCTCTCAGTCGTTGCCCCGCGCTGGGCTCAGGTGCCAAATCAGTTGCAAAAACAACATTCCTCCTTCAGTGATTCGTTACAGGGCTCAGGCGACGGCGAGCAGGTGCGGGGGGTGCTGAGAAAACCGTGGATCGAGCCAGGTACGTTCCGGACCACTCTCCGGCGACCTGGCCGCTCCTCCAGCGAGATCCCACGGCCGTGGGACGCACGGCGCCCCCTACAGGTCTCACAGCGCCCTGAGCGCCCGCCTGCCCGGCCCGGGCTGCTGTGCTGAGGCTGGGGGTGTGCAAGAGGCTGGGAGGGTGGGCAGCAGGACAGGCGGGCGGTGGGTGGGCAAGAAAAGGCCGAGGTGGGAATGGAACTGGGTCCCCTGCGGACCAGCGTCCCGCGACCCGGCCGCTCCTCTACCGCGATCCCCACGGCCGGGGGACGCCACAGCGCCCCCTACAAACCTCGCACCGCTCGCTAAACCCGGCCCGGGGGGCACCCACCGACTCGCTGCCTCCCACCGCCACGTCGACACCGCCCGCTTCACAGCCTCAGATGCTCCTCTCACACACGCACAACAGCCTTGAGCCCCCCTTTTTCCTCCCTTGCTCCTCTTCTGCACAGCACTTCCAGCCTCGCTACAACCCCACCTGGCCCCACACCAAAACACACACCCCGAGGACCCGCCACCACCAGGGCCCCGAGCCTTCCTCCCCGCTCCCCTGCCCGCTGCTCCTTCTCCATCCCTCCCTCCCTGCACCAAACTCTGCCTCGCCTGCCAGAGCCCCAGACCTTCCGCTGCGCAACTGAGGTTGTTCCAGCACCTCAGTGTCTTGTAATGCGGGTCCTCGATTCCTCGAGTGCTCTCTGCTTCTGCTGACTCCCTCGGTGTAATGCCTGAAAAGTGGCACGAATCTGGCCATGGATGCACGCTTGTTTCCGGATTCAGAATCTGAAGCTGCAGCCTCTGCTGGGCTGTAAATCCCAGTGGAAAGGACATCTGCCTGTGGTGTAGCACATCCACCAGAATCTCTGTCAGCTAAAAAGCACCACAGCCCAGCCCCTGGTCCTGGCCTTTCCTAAGGCTGAACATCAGTCTGAGTGGCTGAGCATGTGGGGACTGCTGAGACTCTATTCAGAAAACCCATAGCATTCTGTGCTGTCACAGACCAGGCTGCTGGAGCTGGGATGTCTCAGCACAGCAGCTGCTCAGGGTGACATGTGTAACAACCAAGTACCAGGCAGGCTTCTGAATTTGTGGGTCAAGAGACATATCAGTGTATGCACTTCTACGGAGCAAGAGAGGCTTTTTGTCGTGGTTGAGATGGACAAATGACATAGACCAAATTCTTCCAGGATGAAAGTAGTAGATGCCATTTATTGACACAAGTGCATTTTTATACAGTTTCACCAATTAATGTGTCTCTTCATTATTGGTTACAAGTTACAGCAGTAACATCTCATTGGCTAATTTTGCTATCATCAATGTTACTCTTCTACTCCCTTCTCTTTCATGGGTACATCCTTAACATCTCCAGATATTCCTTTACTCGCATCTTCCTCACGGGTAGGCCTTCATATCTTCAAGGCTAATTTCTGTTCCCATGCCCTCCGTCAGGGAATCCACGGACTCACCGTAGTCCCCCACAGCTTTTTTTCTCTCCAATAGTACCATTTTTTGTGGAGAAATAGTTTGTTTTCCATACATTATTTTTGACACATATGCTGGTATTTCTGGCAATGCCAGAGTTAATTTATACTCTTATGTTTTACCTCCTTCATGCTACAAGTACCAGTTGAGCCTGGCACCAAAAACTGTTAGTGCTGTTAAACTTATAATGAAGTCCAAAGCACTAAAAAAAGCCCTTTTACAAAGAGCGGTGTGAAAGATACATAATAAGAAAGAAATCAAACTAGTATTACCCATAAAAATACATAAATAATTTGTGAAAGATCACACAACCAAGACAAATGTCTTCCTCGAGATCACAAACTGGGAGGGAGTTGGCACTAGTGACTGGGAGAATCAGGACATATGTTTCAGTTCTGACTCAGGCTGCTAATTGCAGGCACCTTCAGAACGAAAGTGTATATTAAATACTTAAATTTAGAGGTAAGAATAAAGTAAATTCTTACATTAGGAAAAATCCCCCAACATGCACATTACAATACAGAGCTAATGGCCATGGCAAATGAAATATAGTAAGCAGTCTCATTTGTACCGTATCTATTAAAAAAAAAGATGTGTTAATACCAACATGCATCTAGAACTTGCACTCCTCTTGTAATCTGCCAGAACCATTCATCAATATTAAAAGTATTTCAAACCATTTTCATGTTGTTGATTAATTCTTTATGATGCGGATCAAACACAGCCTTTTTGTTTTAATTCCAAACTACAGTATAATCCTAGTATTCCTTGACAAAACTGAAATACTATCCACTATCCAACAATGAGCTAATATGAATTGTGCACAAAGTAACAGAGCTGAGAGGCTTAACAGAGCTTAGAGGTTTTTAAGCATCAAACGATTCCAGGAGAATTGTTGTCTTCTATGGTTTTTATCAACATCTATTGGTTCTGCCATAAACTACTGCTTTATGCACATTCATTTATCGTATTTATACTGCTTCCTTCTAACAGATTATTCGTTTTAGGAGTAGACTTCCTGGACAGTTTGCTGACTGAAAAACCAAAATACACATACATGCATACTGATACCCTTCCCCCACCCATATATATGTACAGAGATGTGCATGTATGCATGCATCTATTATAAAAATTATTTTCTTGCTGAACAAAAATACATAGTAGCTGGTCCTGGAGCCACTGGGAGAAAATAGAGCTGCTCTCACAGTCTGCAAAAGGCACTAATGCCAGTGGTCCAGATCCAGAGTGGAGAACACTCAGCGCAGCTCTCCCCAGCCCATCTGCTGTGTGGTGGCGCAGCCTGAAACAGCAGCTTCCCAAGTCCTCACGTTGTCTATCATTCAGGGCAAGACAGTGACATAATCACTGTCATTAATATCTGTAAAGAAATCAATAAAAAACAATGATGTTGTCATTGCAAGTGGCAAAGCCTGTGTTGTCTTTTCTGAGCCATCAATTGCTGCTATTAAACATTCGCATCCAGGTGAGACCCCTTCTGAGGAACAACCACATGTTGGAAATAATCCATACTTCATTATTGCAGCTATTTTTCTGATTTACTATGACTATAGTATAACACACCCTTTCTTCTCTAGATAAATACCCAACAGAAAAGCTCTCCTCCCAACTAAGGGAGAAGAGCCTGGAAAAAAACACTGTGGAAAGTGACTGTCTCTTCAAGCAACCACCCTCAGATGCACTGTTCCTGGGCTAGAAAACAATGCTCAAAATGTGTCCAACCACCAGTATCGTGACCCCAGTCCTGGGCTTTGTTGCACTGGAGCATGGGGTCCCGCACGTGCCACAGAGCCAGCTGCTGGTGGGTGCCACAGGAGGGACGGGGCCAGAAAAGTGCGGTGTGCACTTTAGGAAGCACTGGGGTGTTTTACATGGTGCCCGCATTTCAGAGAGACATCCACCCCGGCATTAACCCAAACTCCCCCTGTGAGCAAAAGCAGTCTGAGGGGCAACTTGGGATTGCCATATAAGTGAAATTTAAATTAAAATTCAACAGCCACAATTCCAAACTCATTTTATTATTTCTCAAAGCCTCCGTTTTTATGACAACCACAAACATTTTGATAGTGAAATGAAAGGTTTCGTTTTCCTCCCTGTGAGCCCAGACCAAACCATTGTGCATCCTCTGGAAAAGTCCATGTTGCAGGACAAGACAAGAAAATGTGTATGACACCTGATTTCTCCTAAAAATATACCCAGGCTACTGCAGTATTTTCATCTCCCTGGAGCAACCATGACAAGTTACCATAAAAACCTTTTTTTAGAGCAAATGTGGCACATGTGCCTTAGTGATACAAATGATAATGTGATGTTGTGGACACTGGATACGTCTCTGCTGCTGTTTCCCTCAGCAAGGGTATTGCTACACTGGCCCTTGAAAATGCAGCTCAGTGCGTGAAGTGGTGGGAAGAGCTCCCCGCTTTCTGTCCTGTCTGCTTGACACAGGAGCTGTTGCACTGCTGTTACGTGCAAAAAACCAGCATCTGTCACACAGACAGGAGGTGTGACGGCAGCACAGAGCAGCTGGCCCTCCTGACCCCATTGATCCAGCATTTCTCATGAGGTATAAATCACACAGAAGACTAGATACACCTAGAATTTTTTTCCTGTATGATAACTGCACTTACAGGAAGGATTTCCCTTGCTCATTACACTTGGTCTTCTAGTCAAAGGACCCAGAAAAGTTTCCAGGTTATTTTGCTGCCTCTGACCTGGTGGATACTGAAGCTGAGCATGGTACAGCACTGATATCAACAGTATCTCTGTTCATCCTCCCCAAAGCAAGGACGTAAGGATGACATGGGACTATAAAACATACTCTACCACGCCTGTCAATGCAGTAATTTTAAAAAAGAAACCACCAAAACCACTAAGGCAGAACTATATTTCTCACCATCATAGATGTCATCTTTTTCTGACTTGAACCTCTGGTTTCTTTGTGAGGCCTTCGGTTTCATTACTGGATAGCGGAGGTTTATTATCAGTCCTTGATTTGGCTTTTCGTAACTGTATATTAGATCCTTCAGTGTTCTGAAGAGCCTTGCTGGAATATCTTCAGAGGTCTGCAGTGAAAGGAAAAAAAGTTTATTTGGAACTACTCTTCAGATAGATTCCCCCAAAAGAACGGAATTATAGGTTGCCTCTTGTTTTCCAAGGAGCTGTTCTGGAACCAGACTGGGTGACAGAGTCTGGTACTAGACTTTGGCCACTGGGGACACCTGCTTGGTGATGTGCTCTACGTCCTAAGTGTCACCTCCCTCACTCTTTTTTTTTTTTTTTTTTTTTTTTTAAAGGAGTGGTTTAAAATATAGGCTCAGGTGTGTTGCAGAGGGATGGCATTACAGACTTCCCCCTGGTGACAGAGCACACGGTTAGGGCCAATGTGTTTTGTTCTCACTTAAAAGGTTTTATTTTAATGCTTTGGTGACAAACAGAAGCCAAACGCGTTGTCCAATGTCTGCATTGTCAAGCAAAGGACATCTGCAGATGCAGCAGACACGTCTGAGGATCCGCAGGGAAGTCCCTGGCCCCAACTTTCTCTGTTAGGTAGGAGTGTATTATTTGTCTCAGGTTTGTGACTTTTGCCAGAGAATCCTGAGCCAAGCAGGGGTCAGGGCAGGACAGCAGACCTGAACTGACCAAAGAGCTGTCCTCTGCCATAGGACACTGTGCTCAGCAATAAAAGGTCAGGGGAAAGTGGGGATGTGCGTGGTTATGGCGTTTGTCTTCTCAAGTAACCATTACACGTGCTGAGGTCATGCTTTCCAGAAGGTGGCTAAACATCTGCCTCCCAATGGAAAGTAGTGACTAAACCTCTTGTTTGCTTTGCTATGCTTGTGTGTACAACTTTGCTTCACCTGTTAGGCTGTCTTTTAGCTTGATCCAGGAGTTTCTTCACTTTTGCTCTTCATGTTCCTTTCCCACACCCCATCCTGCTAAGGTGGGGAGGGAGCAAGCAGCTGTGTGGGTGCTTAGCTGCTGGTTGGGGTCAACCTACCATACTCTAGAAAGTTCATGGTTCAGTCTGGCCCTTAAAAAAAATCCAATCTCCCCTCCATCATGAATATATTATTTAAGTCAATTATTTTAGTGAGCCAAACCAATCTGACTTAAAA